>NW_028087376.1:5064786-5437667 GCF_014824575.4 Sturnira hondurensis
TGGCTATCATAAACAAAGAAACAAACAACAAGTGCTGGAGAGGTTGTGGGGAAAAGGGGACCCTAGTTCACTGTTGGTGGGATTGCAGACTGGTACAACCACTATGGAAAACAGTATGGAATTTTCTAAGAAAACTAAAAATGGACGTGCCTTTTGACCCAGCAATTCCACTCTTAGGAGTATATCCTAAGAATCCTGAAACACCAATCCAAAAGAACCTATGCACCCCAATGTTCATAGCAGCACAATTTACGATAGCCAAGAGTTGGAAGCAACCTAGATGCCCATCGGTCAATGAGTGGATCAAAAAACTATGGTACATTTACACAATAGAATTCTATGCCGCAGAAAGGAAGAAGGAACTACTACCCTTTGCAACATCATGGATGGAACTGGAAAGCATTATGCTGAGTGAAATAAGCCAGGCGGTGAAAGACAAATATCATATGATCTCATGGTTAACAGGAATCTAAACAAACCAAACAAGCAAGCAAAATACGACCAATGACACTCAAATATGGAACAGGCTGACTGACAGGGTCCAGAGGGGAGAGGGGAGAGAATCATAGGGGAAAAGGGAATGGACTCACATGAACAAGTATAAAAGACACATGGACAATAACTAAGGGTGGGGGGTGGAAAGGGGAGGGAGGCAGGGAGCATGGGGCGGGGGGCGGGCAGGGTTGGGAATATAAGACAGAAACCTGTACTTGAACAAGAATTAAATAAAAATTATATTTAAAAAATAAAAAAGATAAACTACAATTTAAGAAACTTAAATTTAAAAAATAATAATAAAATTTGAAATTGAAAAAAAAAGAATAGTATGGGAAATGGAGAAGCCAAAGAACTTATATTTATGACCTTTGGACATGAACTAAGGTGAGGGAATGATGGTGGGAGGAGAGGTACAGGGAGAAAGGGAATAAAGGGGAGAAAAAATGGGACAACTGTAATAGCATAATCAATAAAGAATATTAAAAAACAAAATCCATTTTCACCTCTTTGTTTCATATTCCTTTTAAAATCCCATTTATTTTAATATTTTGCACCTACCCTTCTGTGGATTGCTGAGCCTGGAGTGACTGCTCTACTGACCTGTGATAGCCTAACAATGTCACACTCTACTCTAATGGCTGCTCTGGCTCTGTTTTAACTAAAATGATGACTTAGTCTGAGAGTTTCATCTTCAGAAAAATCTTCTGGTAGCAGATGTGGTCACTCAAACCACTAAACCATTGTTGTCAAGATGCTCTTAATTAAAAAAAAATTATCCTCACCCAAGGGCATTTTGTCACTGCTTTTAAAGAAAGAGGTAGAGAGAGAGGAAGAGAGCAAGAGAAACATCAATGTGACAGAGAAACGTCAGTTGGTTGCTTCCCCTATGCACCATGACAGGGGACAGTGGGCATTCCAGATCAGGATAGATCCTGCAACCCAGATATGTGCCTGGACTGGGAATTGAACCTACAACCCTTCAGTCACAGGAGGATGCTCCAACCAACTGAGCCACAATGACCAGGGCAAGATGCTTTTAAAATGAAACGTATGTCTAGCAAAACACAGGCCCTTGAGTTGCCTTTATTTAAAAATAGTCATAGCTCTGGCTAGTGTGGCTCAGTTGGTTACAGTGTTGTCCCATAACCAGAAGTTCATGGGTTTGATCCTGGTCAGGGCACATGCCTAGGCTGCATTAGGTCCCCAGTCAGGGTGCATAGAGTTTCCAGTCTAGATGTGTATGGGAGGCAACCAATAGATGTTTCTCTCTCCCTTCTTCAATCCCTTCCTCTCTTTGTAAAAAGTAATGAAAAAAATGAACTCGGGTGACGATTTAAAACAATGCAAAAGAGCTAAAAAGAAACATGCTGAATTACTCACTGTGGAGGGGGTAGGGAATTAAACGTGATAGGCACTTTCCTTTTAAGATACAAGTATGTGAGAGAAAACTCTACTGTTGGGGTTCTTGGTTCTACTGAAACCAACTTTATGCTGGAAATCAGACTAAAAGTTAAAGCAGTCAGATATTTTCAACTTCTACTGCATCCTTGTTTCTAACCTTAACTCCAAATTAAGGCAGGATTCCAGTCATAACTGTTTTGTCTTGTGAGTTAAATGGTCAAATAGTATTAGCCAAATTCCTACGTACATAGAGTTTCTTAACTGGTGTGCCAACTACATAAGGACAAAAAGATTCGGTATCTGCTTACAGAGCTAATAATCTAACTGGGGAGTGGAGTAGTCTGGGGTAGGGTATGGGGGGCTGGAGAGAATGCTACAGGCACCAGAAAACATTTTCTTAAAGAACCAGAGTGTAAATAGTTTAGGCTTTGCGGACCAAGAGGTCAAAATGCAGGCTAATATGTAAGTACTTACAAAACTATTTAAAGTGAATAGATTAAAAAAAACTATTTAAAATGTAATCATTTAAAAATGTACCAAAAATCTTGAATAAGTGAGACACATACTGCGCTCTTGAATGGGAAAACTTTCATATTATAATAATTTGATCCTTCTTGAGTTAATATATGTATAATATATTTTTTATGTATTACTATCAAAATCATAATAGGACTTGTTAGTTTGCTTTTTTGGAAGACAAACTGTACAAAAACCCAAAAGATTAAAAATAAAAATGTACAAACTATTATTCTCTCAAAGGGCCATTAATAAACAGGCTGGTCTTGGCCGTTGGGCCTTAGTTTGTGGGCCCCTAGTTAGGACAGTAGATAGAGCCACTGACTGAGAGTGAGAGCCTCAGTTCCAGACATCTACATGTGATTTTAATGTAAATTGTTTTTTCTTGTATAAAATGGAAAAATACCTGGTATCCCTAATTATCCAACACAATTGTTTTTGAAGATCCAAGGAGACACAAATATGAAGGAATTATGAATAATTTAAACAACAGAAGGTATCACCATGGTGAGCACTGCTCTTTAGAAAATTTAAAATCAGGTGCCATCCTGAGAAACCTGACATTGGTTGTTTAACTGGGTAAGGCCACAAAGGATGAGAGCGCAGGCTGAATACTATGACCTAAGAATAAGGGAAAGGGGAGTTTCACAACCGGCACACTTCGCAGAGATGACACTGGAGAAATGGTGCTGCAATCCTCACCTACTCTGAGGAACAGAGAGAGGGGAATCAGCGAGAGGCCTCAAGAACTTTTTGTCCAAGAACCCCACTTACTCCCCCATTTTCCCATGTGCTTTTTCTTGAAGGTAGCCCTGTATCCAACTGTGAACCCAAAACGTAGGACAGCACAAAGCTTCCCAACGTGGCAGCTCAGTGTACATAGAGTATTCGAAACTGTGCTTGGCCCACTAATACTTGGGCGCAGTAGGCACTAAATCTATGTGCATTCAGTTTAATTCTGCTGACTCTCTTTAGTCAGCATATAATGTCTCTTTGCTTTGAAGAAACATTAGAAATACAGGCAGGCGAGATCACCTGTTTGTTCACTTTCTGAGATTATTGAAAAGTGGGGAAAAATAACAATACTGCTTTTCATTTTGATGAAACTGAAAAAAATTTCTCTCGGGTTAAATATTTGTTAATGCTAATATTCCAATGTAGTCAACAGCGAAATTTTCCAGGTGAAATGTTTTCTTGTGGCTTTTCCTCTAGTTGAAATGATACTATACTAACTAATGATTAAATACATGGCAGTAGATTCATGCCCTACCTTGAAAAGGATATAATAGTTGGCTTGTTTGTCAACTTCAGTCTGTAAGCAGAATTCTTGCTTTATGGCTTCTAGTTTAAGATTTAATAAACATTAACAGGTATTCTGCACACACAAAAAATGATTCAACAAAATGGAGAGTCTGGCCATGAAAACTGCCCACTGAATACACATATAACTAGATATATTGCTAGTATTTCTTTTATTTTTATCCTTGCCGAAGGACATTTTTTTCATTGCTTTTAGACAGAGAGGGAGAGAGAGAAACATTGATGTGAGAGAGAAACAATGATTGGCTGCCTCCCGTAGGCACCCCCACCAGGGATCAAACTTGCATCCTACATATGTGCCCTGATCAGGAATTGAACTCGTAATGTTTTTGGTGCACAAGATGACGCTCCAACCAACTGAGCTCCACCAGCCAGGGCTATTGTTAGTATTTCTTAATTACTCTTTCTTACTACTCAGGTTTCATCTTGCATTTATATTCTCCTTCATACTCACAGATACCCAAATTTCATAGACTGCGGCACTAACTACCTTGTTTTCAACTGTACATAAACTTTATATCAATCCGATGTTTTCCTCCCCTCTAAACTGGCACAAATCCCTCTGCTTTTCCAGTCTTGATACATACAAACTGCAACTTTCATTCTGCTAGAAAAGCAGGCAGATATTTGGAATCACTCTTGCAAAATCTCTGACTTCATGCCATTTCAGAAGTGAGAAGGCATGCAAAGACATTTGATTTGCTCATCGTCATCATCCCTCCATCATTGGATTTCTGCATATCGTACAACCAATTTATTCCTCGTAACCACCTACCGAATGTGCATGTACCACTTGCACAGTGTTTACTCCCCGCCTGTGGAAAATAAATGATCAAGACAAATTCAAATATTTGACACGTCCTCTATTTCAAAAAATAAAAGGATCAATTTTAAGCCCTTCATTACTGTCCCTATGAGGAGCAGAAGGTAAATTGAACGTGCTGCCAACAATGAAAAGAAATTTTCCTTTAGAATGCCCTGATTTAAATAGAGGATATGAGTAGACACAACTGGAAACACTACATTTTTATTTTTAAATGAAAACTTTTAAGGATTCAGCTACTGGGGGACTACTTAACAGGAAAAGAATAGGCACTTTGATCAGAAAACAAGGAGGGAGGGAGGGAGGGAAAAGGGAGCCTGGGAGGAAAGAGGAGAGTGGGGGAACTGCTTAAAGACATTGTTGCCTATATCAGGAATATAAAAAAGATAGAGATACGTCTACTGATTGAAGTATGCTTTCTAGACATGACAAATGAGAACGGCAACATCTATAAATTCAAACCTAATCAAGTCAAATCCTAATTTCATTCTAGCAAATTGTATAGAAAAAAGAGGCAGTATTATTAAATTCCTTAGGCTGTGAAACCCCCAGAGTCATTACTTGAATTGATCAATCTGAAATGTGCACATATGTATTTAAAGTTGTAAATATGTATTTAGACTAGGTGTGTGTAGGGCAATGGGCAGGAAGTGGGCTCCTGGCTGTTCTGGACACTCTGGGGTGGACACGTCTCCGAGTGGCAGTGCCCTTCATTCCTCACCATGTCATCCAGGCCTGAAAACCTCACTGCATGAGAGAAAACAAAAACAGATATTTTAATTTTTCTTAGGGAGCCCTGCACTCTGGATTTTTTTCCTGAGGCTGAAGTGCCCACATTTAATAGGTTAACTTGAGAGAGAGAGAGAGAAACTATTCAAGGATTAATGGGAAATGGCTGGTGGGGGGCTAGACATGATGGATTCATTTTCACTCCAGAATGAAAATCTGACGCATGCACTGACAAAAGGAGGTGATTTCACACCTCCGTCATTGTATTTTCCTTATGGGTGTGGCGTGCCCCTTTTCTTCACACACGTGTGAATGTGGAATAGAGCAAAGCAGGTCTGTTTGAGAGATATCACTATATACCCTCCCCAACCCCCACCCCACCCCTGGTTTTTACATTTCTTGCTCTGACAATGCTTCACTTTGCTGGGGACAAAAGCACGCAAAGTCACCTTTTTGTTGTTTTTTACCCACAGGAAAAACAAACAGTCTGTTAACTGAAAAGCCTGTTAGCAATGAATTTATAAAATTGTTTTTCTCATTCCTTTAATGTCCCTGAATTTATAGTGCAATTCAATTAAATAAGTTTTTTGTTAAAGAAACAGGATGATAACTAGAATCTTCCAGTAAAAAATATTAGACTGGGAGAGACAAGGAGGATTACTAAATATCTTAGCAGGAAACAAAAACAGTTGTGTCCTTAATACTAGTTTAGAACTGCATTTATTTCGTTATAAAATTTTTGGCTTAGATAAATATATTCTGAATTCAAAGGACTGTCAAAGGCCATGAGGTCGGAGAGCCAAGCGACTGTATTTCAGGGCTCACGACTGCGACCGCGGCCTCTGACGACAGAGGGATTCTGAGACAACATTCCTCTGGCACCTGCTGTAGCCTTTGTCAGCCGCCGCTGGAACCTCGACTCAGGCTGAAACAGCTGAAACATAAGCTCAGGCTGTCACCCTTGTGCTAGGTGTCATAAATCCAGATTTAACCTTTCTGTTTGTTTGCTGGTTTGGTTTTGTTTTAGGAAGTCGGGAAGTGGGAGAAAGGCTAGAAAAACAGTTTTGGTTTTTGAGTCTTTAATTGCTGTCCTTATAAGCTCCTGGGTGAGCAGAACAGTCATTTCTCCATTTGACAACCCCTTTGGAGGCACAGACTGTGCCCGGATGGGTAAGACACAGACGTGGGAGAAAAGCGAGTCCCTCACTCCTGGGGGACTATAGTGCAACCGGAAACCCACCTGACTGAGAAATGACTTGCTCTTTCTTCCTTAAAACTGTATTATGTTTCCTAACAAATTGTACATGTTGGAATATAATACTAATTAATATTCTTGTGCCTTTGAGTTTATTTATCATTTCTATACCAAATATAAATTTGCATGATAGTTGAAGAAAATATTTTTTAACTAAAAGTGAACAAAAATGAAACCACCTTCTGAAACAAGGTGATATTTCAGAAGCCATGTATACTCACTGATCTGTGATTAAAAAAACAAAACACCTCCTAAAATTACCAAATGAAGGTCTGATTAGGAATTTCTGGCAACTATGTCCAAACAAAGTCAGGGTTCTCAATTATACTTCATTTAAACTGACATTCTAATGTTGTACTTTGTTTAATGATCATATATATTTTGCTCTTTATTATTAAAACGCATTTAATAATTTATCGTTGTTTCTGCACCCCCTACCACCCACTGATCCTAAAAATGTAAATGGTTTCCTTTCTCAATATTTAACTCTCCTAGAGGACATGTCCTCTCAAATGCGTACACATATATGTATAACTTCTCGAGGTACGACAGGTTCTCCATCTTTTCATGCCATCTTCGCACTTTATTATGCACTGTAAAGTAATTCTGTTAACAATGCTGAAAGACAGCAATTGTATATAACATGTTTTTTAGTTTATAAACCAAGTTGGATTTAGGTTTGTAAATATTTGAGGCAAATTACCTTAATCACAAACTGAGCACTGTGGAGAATTTTTGGAAGCTAAAGGCAATTAAAAACTGCATATACACTAAAAAAGTTATTTGGGGAGAAATTTCTAACTAGGCTTTTTAACACTCGCAATGATTTTTTAAAAGGGCAATGTGGTGTTTTAAAATTTTAATTTAGTTAAAGAAAACTCAACCCCAAAAAGCGGCTCTATTGCATGGAAATCTCATGAGGCAAGCTTCAGTCCTGGGCAAACAAAAGCAGCTGCATTTATAAACCCTTGAAAAAGGGGTTTATAATGCAAACGCTGCTGTGACCTTAACTCCAGAGGTGCAAACAGGCGGCTGTAATAGGAAAATTATGCATTAAAACAGAATGGGGTTCACAGAACGCTTTAAGATTTCTATTTGATCATGTTTTGTAGCTTTTCCAGTTTCAAATAATAAACTTAATGTAGTTGAATGAAAAGGAAGCTTCTGTTTCCTCAAAACACTTAAAATGGGTGAATTGTACGACATGTAAATTATATCTCAATAAAGCTGTTTAAAACCAAAACAAAACAATGTGTTTCTATTGGATACAAAAAGGAGTTTGAGAAGGTGTGAGAGGCATCTTGTCATTGATTAGTAATTAAGTACTGTGTGGCTACTAGGGATTTTCAACCTACAGGGTAACTCACAAAATAGTTCTAACATTTGCAAATGTTAAATGATATGAGCTGCATTCTGAAAGCGAAGAAACACACACTTTAAACATAGTATCACAAGCTGCATTTTATATAATTAAAAACAGTAAGTTCATTTTGGAATAATTTTCTTAATGTTAAAAGGAAACATAAGAATAGTATATCTGACTCTTAAAAAAAGAAAAAAGGAAAGAAGGAAGAAAAGAAAGGAAGGGAGAGAGAGGGGAGGAAAAATGTATTGCTAAAGAGAAAATGCAAAGAATGGCATTGGCTAAAACAAAAGGAAGCAAAATTCAATACAGTGAAAAAACGGAAGTAAAGATTTAAGACAGTTAAAACCAGGAGAAGATGAGCGGGTATTTTCAATGCAGCCTCTAATATTTTAATATTCTGAAAGAAAAAAATTTAAGACAGTAGAAAATTCTCTAAGATAAAAGACTAATTGATATTAAAATAGAGCATTTCATTCTATTAGAATATGGAAAACAGATGAAATAGTAAGTTTTCATCTACATTAGCAAAAATTAAAATCTAGTTCAAAAGATTAACATCAGTAATACTATTATGTAGACAGCCAAATCCAGACTTGCAGAATTGTCTGTGGGTCAAAACATTTTCACCTGAATTTGCTGAAGTACATCTTCGTTTGGGGAAGATGAGGCTCACGTAGTACGTTAGGAATTCCTTTCCCTAAACCCAGGGTTTTTCTTAATGTTCAAAAGAGATCAGCATCTGGATAAAACAATAATAAAGAGATGCTGACTCCTTATTTATTTTCATTTACATAAGGAAAAGCAAATGTGCTTTTAGTTTTTGCTTTTGTTCTCTGGAAGTGAGGCAGGATTCTGACTGAGATTCACAGTGATTCACAGTGATTCTGGTGCAGGATCAACACAAAGCCATGCAATTTCTAGGGAAGCGGGTGAAAGGTTGTGGAAGTGTGGGGGGGGTGTTTTTTGTGGGGGGGGCAAATGTGACTTCTCAGTTATATGGAGTAAAGTAGGTACGAACTGTCCTGATACGGGCATAGTGAGACTTTTGTCCTCCCTAAAAATAACCTCTCAGAACCACATGATGATGACCTGATGACCCTGAATGGGAGGTGGTGGCTACTTTGAAATGTGCCTGTAGAGCCCATCCATGGAGATTCTGTGCTTGGTTTCATGGGCAAGGTGTTCAGAGTTGCCCGTATTTGTGCACTTTGCGGGAGGTATTACAGAAAAGTGCTGGACTCCGTTCTGTGCCTGTGGCGGGGGAAGGGAGCCATCGTAGAACTACTAATGTCCTAATAAAATCAGCCTCTGGGATCTGAACCCTAACCTATTTGACACCCTTGGCACACTGCTGTTTTCCATTAGAACTTTTCTTCAGATCCAAAGATCAGGCCATACAACGAGTCTGGGCTTCCTGCTACCTCCATCTTACACTGCCTGAAAGAAATAACTAAATTGTAAGGTTTAATATAATATTCTTAGTAATATCTATGTAATGTCTGTAATTACTAAGTAATATCTTAGTAATGTCTGACAAGAAAAGATTAAGCATACTTTCTGACAAAAGAAAGGAAAAAGAATGGGTGTGAAAAGAGAGAAAACTTAAAGCAACATTTCACATCGTCACATCTTAACATTATTCCATGATGCACATGGAATAATGAGAGTGAAGCTGGCACTGGGGCCTCTGTCATTCTGGCTGGTCCTGCAGTCACTTTGAAAACAGAAGTCAGGGGTTACCTGCAATGTGGAAACGCAGCTCAGATTCTGAACACAATTTTCCTAGCAATGGACAGACTTGCAGCCCTGAAACAGATCCTCTTATTTCAAACATGCAGTTTCTATTTCATGTCAGTTTTTTGAAATATCTAAACACCATTTTCCTCCTTTTTTTTCTTGAGTAAAAGCTTAAAATGAAAAAGAAAAAGATTCTACAGGTACCACGTTATCTAAGAGAAAAGCTACCACTGAAGGGAGTGCACGTTTTCACTTTTATTGCTTTCTCTCAGGGCTTAAACCAAGGAAGATTTTAAAGGATCTTATGTCTCTCTCTTTTGCTTATATCTGGAACCTTGAATCTACAGGAGTAAGGTGGGAAGCCCTGCCTCACCTGTGTGAATGGGAAGTGAATCTGCTGTGCTTTAACAGTGAAAACTTATCTGAGTGAGATAACTTTTCCCTTCCAATCTGTAATGTGATCCTCTCTTAGGACAAGCCCAATTAAATAACTTATTCAAAGAGGGCAAAATTAAAAAGAAACAAAACAACAACAACAACAACAAACAAACAAACCTTGGCACAACTAAGGGGAGAGTGACGGTGGTGGATGTAGAGAAAAGGTGGAGGAAAGGGAAGGAAGGCAAGAATGGTCAGAGATGATGCTTGTGATAGGGTTCGGTCAGTGACCTTCAGAAGAGATTCCAGATTTCATGAGGACGGGAAAAGCACAGGTCTGTGATAAAATTCTGCCAAAAAAGAAATGTTTCTGAATCCTAAATATACAACAGTACCTGTTTCAAGAGGCTGGCTGGTAACAGTAGTTGCCTTCAAATCTATAAACGAGCAAAGTCCTTCTACAAATGACTTGGGATCCAGCACAGACATGGGATAAAACTGCTAGCTGCTTACAATTACGTGCCAATTACCAGGTTCCTCCAAATCACAAATTGAATTGAGTTGGGAAGACATAACTAAAACGTGGTGTTAAAAACCTAAATATTCAACAGATGATTCACATCACCTCAGAGCCAAATCCAGGGTCTCTGCTGCGTTCGCAGAGCTAACGTGTTATCCTGCTTTGTGTTGAGCACGAGAAGTACAGTGACATCAACACAGAACAGGGACCGACACTAGCAGAAACACCCTCCACGCATGTAGATACAAATAAAAGACATAGCAGAACAAATTGTAGCCGTTCACTCCCATTGCAGTTTTTAAATCTCAGTGCTCACATGTCACCTTTATAATGCATTTTAAACTAGGAATATTGAAAATTCGAAGCCTAACGTGGACTGCAGAAGAGATTCCTGTGGTTTTTATACAGGACAGTTCAGGAGAAACATAAAAGCTACATGAAATTTTAAATGCAATTATTTTAGATTAGAATATGTGGGTTGAAAGATCTGGAGGGTATTGTTTTTGATAAGACGGCCCCACTTGACAAGAGCTGTCACCACTCTTGGGCTCTCTGTTGTCAACTAAAGATGAAAGGCCCTCAGAAAGAATTAACATCAGCTTTTAAACAGTTTGAAAATGTCAGAGAGGTCAGAGAAGATATATATTTTTAATGTGGCATATTTACCTGATTAGCTTTTGGTAACACTGTGTTTTTACTTTCCATTCAAGTTAGTCTAAAATAATGGTAATTGATCACAGGCTAATGACAGCTGACAAGGAAACACTATGATTGGCCAAGGTGTGTGTCAATCATAGTTGTTTTGGGTATAAGCAGAGCATACTAGATCTTCAAATAGCAGTAATTGGCAGCTATGGAAAAAACCCTGCTAGGTCTCCTTTTGCATTTGCCATAGCCATTTATTTGGTTTCCAGTTACATGAAAGCCAATTTAAAAGCTTTTATAACTCGTACCTCTCTAGTGGAACTATTGTTCATATGTTCTCCTGGGGAAGTGCATAGCCATTGTAAATTCAATATATACCACACACACACACACACAATGCATCTCAACACCAAATGTAAATATTGGTTTGTTTAAAAGTGACAGAGAGAGAGAGAAAACTTGGATATTATCTACTATGAAGACCTTAGTAAATTCTTTTGAAAGACACTTCTGATTTAATATTATAAGAAAGTTTAATTTCATTTTAGACAACATGAGGCCTGAAGGTGAGTTTGCATTTCTAATGTGCATTCTCCTTCTAAAGAGGAAAGCAGTAAGTTAAAGCAAGTTCAAGTATTATTGTAGCAAGCTAATTCTCTTTTTCCACATACGACTCAGAGGGAAAGGTCAAGTCAGCTGTCACTTCTCTCTAACTGATGCTCAGAGTCTGTGTGCACTGAGCATGATATATTTAAAAGAAGCCAAGCACTCGGCCATTTTCTGCATCAACTGTATTAATCATAAACCCTCCATCTTGAGCTGAAATGAAACATTCAGGAGCAGATGAGTTTGTACACAGCAAATATCCAGAGAAGTTCTTTATTTCAAAACCAAACCCTATTTCCCCACCATTTTGAAGTGTTAGTAACCCTTGCAGGTAGGAAAAAGGGGGCTCTAACATCAGCTATAATTTAGATGACGGGCTGCTTATAAGGTGGAATCTAGCTGGCGACCGCTGGGGCAGCCGAGTCCTCATCAAGCACTGACAGTGAGGCGAAGGAAATAGCAAAGGGCAAATAAGGCATCGAATATTTAAGATAAATACAAGATGTGAATTCTTCTATGAGAAGTTACTGAAATACACACTGGGGACGATGCAGGTAAATGATGGTGAATGCAAACATACAGTGCAATTATTTGGATTCTAAATAAATTGTCCTCAGCTTTGAGTTATAGAGGATAAAACATACTAAAAACATGAAAAGCAACACCAAGATAACTGACCGTCTACTTCAGTGCTTTAAACTAGGTAGATAGATTTGTATAATTTACTTAACAGATTTATATATTACAGGGAGGTGCCTGAAAATTTGTTTCTTTATTATTACATTCCTAGAAAAACAGATGCAATCATCTGAGCTGTTATTAGTCAAATGCATTGTTTTTGTTAGAACTCTTTTTTTTTTGCAAAAGAAAATCACAGAGAAAGACCCTCATTTACAACAAATCATTTTATAAAAGAAATACCATAGGAAGGGCTCTAAAAATGGTACCCTGCTTTAAATTTTTAAAAGCTCATTCAAATCATTAGAACTGACATACATTCTGGGTAGTAACATGGCAGTGCCTTCCTTTAGATACCCAGATGCTCCTCCTTCCACTCATACAGACTCACTTAGGTGTCTTAAATAATGTCCTTGTCATTTCTCTTTGCCTCCCAAGGTGGTGCTGCCCATGAACTTCTCTTGGCTCTGCACATTGGCCTACAAGGCAATTCCACCACTTCTTTCTAAGTCATTAACTAACATTCAGGTACTGTCAGATCACTCATAATGGAAAATCCATGCAACCCACAGGGCCTCCTTTTGCCTGGCAAATGAATTTGTTACAACTGGACACTAACAGTGCTGTCTGGCATCTATACTTCAGTCAATAATGATCATCATTATAGCATTCTACACTTAGGGCAGCTCCTCAGAGCTGAATTATCCAAGAATCCCATGCTGTTGGCAGCAAGATCACCATCACTGTCCACGGTGCTCTTAAATGCCTGCTGGTGCTTTGCTGCCAGATTAAATTTTACCACATTTTGGGATTAGAAAATTCTATCAAGTTGCAAACACAAAGAGAAGGTACAGGGGCTCTTCTACGTGCCAAGTACTCTACCAGTTTCTTTACATTTTTATGTACTTTAAAAAAAAATCATAACCTTATAGAGTAGGGGGTAGTTATTCTCCATTTACAGATGGTGATACTAAGGTTCAGAGAACTTTAGTGATTCACCCAAAGTTCCACAGCTCATAGTTGCAGAAAGATATTAAGACTCTACCTCCCACATTTCATACCTGAAACAGGCTCCTCTCAATGGAAATGGTTTTCAATTTTTAAAAATGCAAAATGAGCTCTGCTAAATATTTGGAGGTGAAGCAGTGCCCCAAACTAAGGTTGTCCCCAATGATGCTAGGTTGACACATCACATCTTTGATGCCAACTGATTCA
Source organism: Sturnira hondurensis (assembly GCF_014824575.4). Classification (NCBI taxonomy): domain Eukaryota; kingdom Metazoa; phylum Chordata; class Mammalia; order Chiroptera; family Phyllostomidae; genus Sturnira; species Sturnira hondurensis. The sequence continues at coordinate 5,078,474 of NW_028087376.1, forward strand.
GTCCTGGACTCCCACTCATTTTCTGTTGCTGCTTTCTGTAGTTTAGAAGACCACATTTTCTGAACCAGAATACTGGCCTGGGATGTACACGAGCCATGAGGGTGATGGGACTATAACCTGTCACAGCTAACTACCATGGATAATTTAGAGGATGCTTATGGGAGGAGAAGAAGAACATATTTTAAATCAGGAATACTCTAGTCTATGAAGACACTGACCAGTTCCATACCAATGGATGTTTAAGATGGGAAGCTAAGAAAAAAAATAAATATAAAGCTATCTTATGAGAAGGTTCAAGACAAGGGCACCTTTAAAATTCTACCCAAAGCTATACAAAAATTAATAACAATGGGCAGCATGGGGAAAATAAAACTGTAGGTCTGTAAAAACCTAGGCATTTCTATCAATAGTTTTACCTTTTTTGAACTCATATAGCCAATGTTCTTTCAATGGCTCATGATGAATGCCCTACAAAGTTTATCGAGTCCTCTGCTTTCTTCTCCAAGTTTATTTCTGCTTATTTGTGATACTCAGCTTCAGCTGTGGACTGCAAGACATCTCCACCTCCTGCCTCACCTGTGCCTCCCACCAGGAATGCTCTGTGCCATTTCCTGCTTACCAAACCCCACCCACACTGGTGAAACTGTCCCTGGTCCCCATACACTGCTTCTCTGAGCATCCACAACAGTCTCTATCCTACATCTTAGTTTTTCATCATGTGATGCCCTATAGATCTTACTCTTGGTTGTTTCTCTGACTACACTTAGGGTCAGGGCTATATTTCTTCTGTACCTCCAAAACACCTAGTAGCGTTTAATAAATTGTCATTATTCAATTACTTAACTTAACCCTCAAGCTGCCTTTAAAGTCTCAGAGCTACAACTGCATTCAATGGGTGGGGGCAGCCAAAATTTTGGAGGGGATAGAAGAAGAATGTTCTATTTTGGTTGCACCCTAAGAACAAAAGCACAAATGTAATATAGCTCACATCTATTTCTCGGGTTGAGATTTACCAATGGAAGCATTGATTTTAAGTGTCAAAGAAACATAAACATTGTTCTTAGGGCAATAAATGAAAAACAAACCAAAAGGATTTGATGACATTTCTAATGGGTGACTGTCAGTCACCAACCCCAACCTCCTTCACAAAATTTTGGTCTAGTTTAAAGAAATCATGAAGCTTCAGTAGGCATCAGCGATGGAAGTGTAGGAGATGTGACATCTAAACACTCAGGACAGCCTAACAATTCTAAAGTTTTCTTTGAATAAAAACTCTCTGGTTTGAATGAACATGAACACATAGTGTTTTCCTAGCAGAGTTGATGCAGTTTAAGACGGAGCATATAGGTTTGTCCAACTTTCTGCACAGCCCCCTTTCCTTTCCTAGTTCATCACAGTGAAGGCGATGCTTTAAGAACCAAAATTAGTTGATCTGCATCTTTATTTATTAACTGCTCTTTATTCAGCTTTTCACAATATGCTTAAAGACTGCATAAGGTACTATTCAAGAGATTCTAAAATTAGCCAAACATTTAAGAGTAAACATTTCAAAATAGCTCAACATCCAGAATTAGTAGATGAGTAGAAGGAAAATGACTAAACAGAGAACAGATGAGCCTGACCTTTGAGTGAGGCACAAGTTGGTGGGAATCCCAGCCAGGCACTTAGATGATCTTAAGCAAATTGTTAGATCACCCTGCACCTTGATATCCTCTTGGGGAAAATAGGGACTTCATTATCTATCTTATAGGGTGGCTGTGATTACTTAATATAATAATGAATTTTAGTTGTCCAGAACCAAAAATCATGATTAAGTGAGGAAGTGAAATTGGGAAGGCAGTTAGAAAAGAAATACTACTTCCATGTTGTCCACAGGTCCCCTTCATTTTGTCCTAAGTCTTATATTACCCCTTATATCTCCTTTAGGAGTACCGATCTCTTGTTGTATCCCTTTTGTGGAATTAGCTACTATTCTTCCCCATTTAGACTTGCCAAACCGCCAAAATCTCAGATCTCGATAACACATGTCTGGATAAAACAAATATTTCATTAACAATCTGTTCCCAGGTGCTACAAATGTTCTACCTGAAATGAAAGTAGAAATTCACATGGTCTTCCCCTCCAGCAGTCTCATTTTCTGGCAAAATAGAGGTTTAATTAAGGTCAAGCCTCGAAAACCATAGCAGAGGATGACTTTAGGTCTGTTGAAACAGACAGTCTAGTTAATTTGATCTAAATGGTTGTGTTTACTTGGGGAGGGAAAGAGGGCCTTTAATAGATGGAGGCTCCTAGCTAATAGAGAATGGGGGAGAATATGTAGTAGCTAATGTTTAAACCATATGGAGCAGTACACATCACAAGAAAATAATTCCTGAAATATTTTCCTGAAAAAAAGATACATCTGCACAGCTCTCAACTCCAAGTCACGTATCTACAATGAAAAATTATTTGCATGCTTTCGGTAAATCCAAGACACAAAAGGGTCTTGATCAGCTTGAAGACCCCAAATCTTCAACTAAGAATGAACTGAAATCTTCCACTATACAACTTTGCAGTCGCAAAGAAAAAATAATATACAAACCAGAGAACCAGACATGGTACAGGCAGGAGGATTTTAGAAGTCCTCAGAGTCAAGTACTGCTTCAGTAAACTCTCATGAAGAAGAATTCTACATGGGAGGGAAACTGCAGTGGTGAATACAGCCCCCTCCCCTGTACCTGGACTTACATTCGTGCTTATTATTCTTCATGTCCCCTTTGTTTCTGTTTCAAGCTTTCCTTATATTCCATGCTCACCTAGCCTTATCCACTCCCTCAACAGGGTGCTACAGTTTGAGATGTAACTTTTGTTCCGTGCCTCACACATGCTGCTCCTGCTCTGGGATGCAAAGAAAAATAGTGTCCAATTTTAACAATAGATTCAGGTTTTGTGGGGTCTAAAACTTAGAAAATTTGGAGAGTTTCCTGTAAGAAAGGAATATGAAATTGGGTTCCAGCATTAATAGTTACTTAAAATGAGACAACAGATCACAATAAAGGGCTGGGATCTTGATCATTCAGATCCTTTCTCCTGAGGCTTCTGCCAGCAACCTGAGGATACCGGGCTTCCCACCCCGCTCCGGACGCGACCCGGACCTGGATGCGGCGCTCTCCACTGCTCCCAGCAGCGACTAGGACAGAAGGGAACAAACAATGCACGGAGGGGCTCTGTTCGCAGCACAGTAAATCCTCTCCACACTAACTTCCCTAAAATAAACAAAAGAAACATTTTGCTGTTGGTCCCTGACAGACATATTTTACACCCAAAGATAACAGTCATTGTTAATTCTCTACTACCTGGTGATGGGTCTGTGTTGTTTTATTTCTGTCCAAAAAGTGAGACAATAGATTACAACAACAACAACAACAACAAACAAACAAACAACAAACTTGCCTAATTGTAAAATTCAGAGGGGCACATTACACTTTGAAAGTGCAACATATTTTTCCATCTAATTCAAAACTGTGAATGTTAAACTTAAAGACTCTTTCCAGTTTCTGTTAGTGACAGACAGGGCTCCCCAAGGGGTTGCTGCCTTCAAAGACAGGTAAATGAGGGCCCATATAAAACAGCCAAGTATTGATGTTGTAGTAAAATTCCAGAAAAATACATTGGCAGACAAGTAAATTTGTCACTAATAATTTAATGTAATTTCCCTAAAATGGAGCTAATAGGTACTCAGGGAATACACCTCCAGGGTTTACATCAAATGTGCATGTGGAAAATCGTGAAATAATATTTTTTTTAAAATGTAGATGCTTTGTCTGACATGTTGGTTTATGATGAAAATTATTCTTCCAAAATAAAAATGGGGAGGGGGAAATATAACCTCTCCAATACACATGCCCTTTAGCTCCCAAACCTTTCCTGGGAGTGGCGGTTGAGAAGCAGTGACTGACTGGAAGCTGCAAACATTCGTTTGCATTTTATTTCCCCCTTAAAATGATGTACTACAATTACCAAATATTAATGAACCAATCATGTTGCAAATAGTATTTCCTGTGTCACTTTGAGTTATAGAATCTAATATTGGGCTCATTTGAAATATTCCAAAGTTGCATATTTTTCCTCTTTGCAAAGTGACAGCTCAAATTGTGTTTAGTTGCATCCGTCCAACCATGAGCAAATCAAGTATAAAAATTTCATTTTGTCTAAGTGTTAATGTGATTTTTTAAGCTCATATTCTGGGATGGCTCACTTTGCACTATGCTGGATGATATTAGATGCTGCTTAAACACTATTATCAATTATATTACATGGTGCCAGAAAATTTTAAAATAGCACTTGCTTGGGACTCAAGTCATGAAGTTCGAAGAAAGGAAAAATACAAAGCAGGAAAAAAATCCGTTTGCTTTTTCAAATGCCCCAATGTTTATGTTTCATATTACAAATAGGCTGATTTCCAGCTATAAATCTGAATTTCATTGCCATTATTGTGGGTTTAATATGAAAAAAGACCTACAGTACGCTAAGGCAATAAGGGAGACGCAGCTGTCATAAGCTGAACTGCTGGATGGAACAACCAGAGACCCAACTCAGGAGCAGGAGGGAGAAGACAAGGCTATGAGAAAGAAAGCAGCCCTAAGGTAGAGCCATCAAAATTATGAATTAATATATAAGTCAAAATTATAGAATGTCCATCATTTTTCTATGGAATATTGACAGAGTGAAATGAATTCAGCAGATAATAAAGAATCTATGCCCCGGAAAAAAAAAAGGGGCGAAGAAAGAAAGCAGTCAAATATGCTGGCTTCATAAGCACATTTCATCAAATGTGTGAGCTTAATACAGCTGCCAGAGAAAAGCCTGATCCAATTTTGTAGGAGGTCACCGTCAGAAGTCCCTGGCTGTTAATGTGCCTCAGCACTCCCTGGTTTTTTACTCCAGGTAGTGAGGCCAAACGCTGCCTCGTGCTCAAAGACATTTTCTTCTTTTCCCAGATCCAATCTCACACACACTTACACGCCCAGGACAGACATGACTGTCATAATGAATGTTAATGGAGAAAGTTGCCAAATAAAGTCAATTATGGCCCCATTTTCATGGGCCCAGAGCATGGGAAAATTTCACCTTTCGTATTACCACATTATCAGTGGCTGCTCTATACACTCTGTGGGAAAATGAGTGATTTTTAGTTTAGGTATCTGACAAAAATGTCTTTAAATTCTGAAGTCATTTAAATTATATGTCCAGAAGGTATCCAGCCATGTAACATGAAAAACAGAGACACTTACTGAAGAAAATACAAGATACAATAAACACTGTACATAGTACAATGATGCCCTCAGTCCCCTTCAAAGTTGGCAACTAGGGAACTCACACAGTTCGCCCCGTCACCATCAGCTGCCCATTGTATTTTCCTGAATTTCATCAATGGTCTGTAATCTCTTCCCTTTCAAAGGTAATTTTAGTTTTGGGAAAAGCCAGAAGTCACAGGGCACCAAATCTGGGCTTTAGGGGGACTGAGTCACCTGGGTGATTTGATGTTTTGCCAAAAAAATCTGCATGAGATGTGATGCACGAGTGGGCATGTTGTCGTGATGAAGCTGCCCATCACCAGTCGCCACAGCTGCAGCCTTCTGGATCATCCAAATAGTTTCCAAGGAGGAATGTTGAAGCTTAACACAAAATTTGATGCATTTTCATTGCTCTGTTCACTCAGAGCAATGAATGTGATGGCCACACAGTACACCTGCTCACTCAATGGCATCTACTGCCCCTCACTGACTAGTACAGTGAAGTAGTCATTGTTCACGCATGCACATTCCAGCCCACTCTCCTCGGCTGCCAGGTTACAGGGATGTTGTGCAAACCATTCTTATTATATTAACAATGGCTGAACTTTTGGGGGGCAGACAGACAGACAGACACATACAGCTATGAAAATCATGTTCCATGCTTTTACTTACTTTATGCAGTCATAGCTAGATCTGCACTACTTGGGTTTGTAAATCAGGCATTCAAAACTCTGCTAAATCTCAGAAAGCTGCCGTTTGTATGAAACTGGTTATGATTTCTGATAATTCAGAATAAAATCAAACATTTCACTAATGGGAAGGCAAACATCTCACAAGATTATAGCTCACACCTGCCTATTTCAATGTGTTCACACTTAATGAAGTTTAAATGTAATAGAATTGACCTGAATTCTCCATCAAGTTCAGGATTCTGGATGGCTTTCCTGACTGGGGATCCATAAGAGAATTAATTAAGTCCTAATCCTCCAAGGCATCCATTGTATATAATGAATTAACTTCTTACCTCTGCATCTAGAATGTACTACTTGTGTACCAAATTTGGGAGATTGAGAAAATAGCCTTTCAAATCATTTTCTGTGTTTTTGCGGTTCAAATGTGGAGCCCCAGGTGAAAATGCCTGCAAGGCTCACCACTCAAAGAACAGCCTGCAGACCAGTAGCATTCACGTCATGGAGGGAGAGTGTTCAAATGCAGATTCTGATTCAGTAGATCCAGGATGGAGCTTAGGACTCTGCATTTCTAACAACCTCCCAAGGATTTCTAGAGCTTCTAGAACCCTGGCTAGCAAAGTTCTGAAAACTCCCTGTTCTCCATGAAATAATTATTACACAACAGTATAAGACTAAATAATTATTTGAAATTTCATCTAAAAAATTGTTGGTTTTCACTTCTTGTTGGGCAGCAATATCTATTTATCACCTATAGCCAGGACAGAAGCAGGTTAATAGGAATCATCAACCAAGAAAAACAGAAAATGCCAATGCTTTGGTTTCCTTGACTCTGTGCCCCAAAGCAGGAGATTTTCACCCTCAGATGCAAATTTACATAGGAAATTGTACCCATATTTTTCAATCTAAAACCAGGATATATATTCCATTTCATAAATCTAGTTATGGGAAAAAGCTTACAACGATATACAGATTAAATTACATTTAGACAGTCATTTGATCAATAGCTTTCATTAAAAAGAATTAAGTGACATGAAATAAGAACCACCTACAAAATCTAGGCTATATGATCACCAAGGAGTGGTCCAGTGGCCTTTGTTGAGAGGCTTTTTCCCCCTGGAATGTCATCCTTTCTTTCCACCTGCCAAGCACTCTTCCCACCTTCAGTGTCCACCTCAGGCTTTCTCTCTTCCTGGAATGCTCAGCAGCCTCCAACCCTGTACCTCCTTTGCATTCCTCTAAACCACGAGGACACCTCTATTTGGGACTTTTCATCTTTATATACCATCACTTTATTTTGTTTTCCAGTTGTTTCAATTAGCTTGTACAATCTCCCTCAACATTCTGCCCAGTGAATACTAACTTAGAACCTATTTTGCTCCGGGATCTGTGACTGATACAGGGGATAAAGGAATACAGAAGGACTTTACTGCAATACTTGAGATGTAGCCATAAATATCTTTGTTCCATACATCAAAAAAACCTCATCATCATATTATAAAGAAGACTAACAGGAAAACAAAAGTAGTATACTGTTATGATTCTAAAATATAAGTGTATACAAAGTTTTGAAGGAAGCAGTGGATTTGCCAGGTGGGAAAAACAATTATGCAGAGGAAATTTCCCCAAAGAGTATATGGGGCAAGACATCCAAAGACAGAGATGCTAGGCAAAAGCAAGGAGCATACAGGGGCTCCAGACAGTTTTGATTGTGAGAATTTTGGGACAAGCAGAAGGAAGAGGAGACAAAAATAAAGAGGTATGTATGCAGGGTCTTATATGCTATGCTAAGGAAAGATATAATCAGACTTGTGTTTTAGCAAGATCAGTCTGTTGATAAAGTCGAGAATGTCATAAACTCCTCAGTACCCTTTTCAAGCTAGAGAGTTTGAGGTAAGAGGACAATTCAAAACCACTAATCAAGAGAAACTGGACTTTTGATTTTTATGACTTCAGATCCTTTGAATGGAGAATCTTGCATAAGTACATGTCCTAAACCATTTGTTCATATTAATGATCACATCTGGGAAATACTTGAAGTTCTTTAAGAAAACAGCTCTTGAAGGGAAGCATATTGAGAAGAGTATAAAGAAAAAGAATTAGCTAAGGGGCTAGTACAAGGTACCCCAGAATTATGGGTTTCTTGAGGTCAAGAATTTTTATCTTGTAGCTCTTGATATCTAGTACCTAACATGGTGCCCAGAAATGGGAAATAACTATTTACTCATTCTACTTAAAAACTATCCAAATACATACCTTCAACCCTTTACCCCTTTTATCCCATATCTTGGAATTAAGAAAGTAATTTATAAACTTATCATTATGTTATAATCTTTTAAAATTTGTTATTTCAATTTCCCCTAAAGTACATATTTTTACTTCTCTCAGCTATAAAAATTAGATGACTCCTAAGGTTACAATTCATGGATATATTTATTTTGAGCCTCCATTTATAAAGCATTGCTATTTTTCAAGTTGAGAAAAAGTCTGTCAGAAAGGACTATGGCCCAAATGAGCTTGTATTTGATCCTAAACAAGATTTTTTTCACCCACAAACAAGGGGTCCCTGTGGAAGAGAAGAAATTGTACCATTTGAATCCTAGGAAGTTAAATTTTCTCAGTTTTTGAAACACTTCTGTGCTCCTTATAATACCATTTACTAGGCCTGCTTGGCCTGTAGTAGATAGATACTCAATAAACGAACACTTGATTTGACTAAATTTGCAGCTTTAGAGAACCTGCGTGTCTGTTTTAATTGTTCTGAATCATACCAGCGAACCTCTGAATTTCTTGCTGGATGGTGAGTCTCCCTACTTCAGTGGCATCTGTATCTCTTAAATTACTTAAATCTAAAACTGAAAAGCAGTAAGCATTTAAACCAAATCTGTTTTAAATTTTATTTTTCAATTACAGTTTCCATTGAATATTCTTTTGTATTTGTTTCCGGTGTGCCGCACAGTGGTTAGAGAATCATATATACTTTACAGTGTCCCCCTGATATTTCTGGTACCCACCTGGCACCACACATAGTTATTACAATATCATCGACTATACTTTCTGCTCTTTATTTTACATCTCTCTGACTGTTTTGTAACTAACAATTCGTCCTTCTAATCCTTTCCCCCTTTTCAACCAGCATGCCACTCCCTCCCCCTTCCGCTCTGGCTCTATCAGTCTGTAGAACCAAATCTTTTCGAATGCACTCCCAGCCCTGCCTGACGTGTGTGGGATCCTGTCGCTGACTCAGGGGGCATTGTGCAGCACCCAGTGCCACCGATACATGAATGTCCGTGCACCAAGTAAGCTCTTGGAAAGAAGGGGTGCGTGACTGTATAAATCCTGATCCAGGCGGACAATGAATCGACAATGCACATACAGCCCCACACCTGCTGTCACACACTGTAATAAACCCCCACTGGTGTTCCCATAACAAAGTTGATCCCAAAGGATAGAGAGCAGTGATGGGAAATATAAATCTGTACCAACAGCCAGCCATTCCTCCTACCTCCCATGTGCCGTACGTGTGCACACAAACAAGGCTGCCGATACGTAAATATTGCAAGAGGGGCAATCCATCTCCTGCTGCACATTCTGTTTCCATACATGCTCTGTATGTTGCCTCAAATTTCATACAGTATTCAGAATGATTGAGACTGCCCAGCCTTTGTTCAGAGGAAGTAGGTGGTGGGTGGGGGAGGGGGGAGGTCAGACTCTAGCAGATTCTGAGATTTTATTTTCCTTCCCTGGTGAAAAAAAAAATCAGCTTCTTAAAATTGCATTGCTGGTGTTTATGATTCATATTACAAGCAGGGAAACCTCTACACCCAAATCAAAATTTCATTTATGATATTGTGGACTTAATATGAATAAAAACCTAGTGTTTTCCAAGGCACCAAAGAAAGATGCACCTGCCACAGGACTAATCACAGGAGGGAATGAGAAGATGGAGGCTGGGTAGGGGTAATAAAAGACAAAAGCAAACCCAAATGCCATAAATTGATATGAAGTAAAAAAAGAAATGAAAAGATAAAAAAGCACTAGTGTGTCCATCACTTGTGCTAGGGAGACGGACATAAAGAGGTGAATTTAAGGCATACTTAAGTTCCTGCCACTTTCCTCCTCCAGCCTGGAAATCCTACTAGTTAGAAATATGATTGGGATAACTAAAGGCCCTGGCAACAAGAGAGGTTGCATACTAAATGCAAGACACACAGGGTGGTTTGAAGAGATAGTTTCTTTCAACTGCACAAGAAAGAAGTAATGGAGAGAATGGTACAGGCTTAAGCAGGCTCTCGAAGTAAATGAAAATAAAAACCACAAAACTTTTATATCTTTGTAGCATTTGGCTAATGAGTCACTAAAACCATCCCCAGCACATCCATCATTTCTATTGCCGAGACTCAACCACTCTCTCTCTCTAATTGGTCTAGACAGGTGTCATGATACTTCAGCAGAGTAAAAAAAAAATCCAGAGGTTTTCTTCAGTGAGAGTGAAAGGTAGACACTTTGGAAATGTTAGTCTAATTTCAACCTTCTTTGAAACAGTTTACATTTAGCAAGAAAATCAACGGAAAGAAATAGGGAAACTCACCATACAACAAGAAATTCAGAGTTTCACTGGTATGATTCAGAACAATTAAAACAGACACAAATGTTCTCCAAAACTATAAATTTAGTCAAATCAAGTGTTCATTTACTGAGTATCTACTACAGGGAAGTGGGGCCTAGTAAGTGGTATCACAAGGAGCACAAAAAAACTTTCTAGAACTGAGAAAATTTAACTTCCCAGGACTTCAATGGTATAACTTCCTTCTCTCCCCCCATGATCCCTTGTTGGTGGTGAACAAAATCTTGTTTGGGGTCAAATACAAGCTCATTTGGGCCAGAGTCCTTTGTAGTGGACTGTTTTTTTCAACTTGAAAAATAAGGATGCTTTATGAATGGAGGCTTTCTCTCAAAATAAATATATTCATGATTTTGAACCCCAGAAATCATCTAATTTTCATTATGTTGCATATATAATAAACTCTCTTCCAGTTTACTTTAATAAGTTTAGTTTTGAAGATAATGAGTGTGAGGGGTCTGGGACTATCCAGTGGGAGGTGTCAAGCTAAAGAAAGAGATCTATCTGCTCAGGACTTTCATTATCGTACACGAGAATTGAGATTATGAAAGTAGATGTGAAGTTATGGGAACACACAAGCCCACCCGTGGAGAGTACATAAAAATGGTAAAGAAAGATAAAATAAGATGAGGAGTGAAAATAAGCTATTCAGTTAGACTATTTGCAGTCAATTGGTGATGAAAAGAGGAATGTTGAGAACAGATTACCATATTTTTCAGACTATAAGATATACTTTTTTACCACATTTTTTGCTTCAAAAAATTTTTCCCATTTTCCTCTCTAAAACCTAGGTGCATCATATGGTGCAGATCTCAGATGCACCTGGGTTTTAAAGGAGGAAAATAGGGGAAAACATTTTGAAGCAAAAAATGTGGTCAAAAACCACATCTTATAGTCCAAAAAATACTAAGTGCTATGCATCATAAGGACAGAAGAGAATTCAGAGAATACATACCCAGAAAATGCAGATGGCAATATAAACAATTCCTTCAGTTTCATGGTAAAGGAGATAGTTCTGTAATTTCGGCAGAAATAGACTCAAAGGAAAAGACAGAAATTGTTGACAGAAGGAGAAAAAAGGTTTGAAGACACAGAAGGGGAATAGTTGGGGACAATCAGTGGGTGTGATGGGATGGTCATTGATCAGTAGGAGACAATTCGGAGTCAGTTCGTGGAAGGAAAGGTTAGCTTTGGAAAGGATGAAGGGGGAAAGGAAGGCCTATGCTTCTGAGATAAGAATATACAAGATCCCTTTATTTTCAACCCACCATCGTCAGCTTATCACAAGCTGAGGACAAGAGTTTGCTGCACACAGTTTAATGCAACAGTGGGCCCTACTTGTGTTCATACGTGTGTAGGGATGCACGTGCCAGAGTGTTGTATGTGAATACGTGGGAAAGGGGCCACCTGCAGGGCTGCAGACCTCAGCAGCATGCAGTTCCCTGTTCCCCTGGCAGAAAGCTGAGTAGTTTTTCAACAACTAAACAATTCACTCATCCAATAGCTTGACCTGGCTTTAGGAAGGAAGGCACATCTGTTAATTATGTAGTACTTTCTAGGAGTACAACACATGCCATTACCACTAACAAATTCCTTGGAGGTCTCCACCTTCTATTTGCCTGAATTTCTGTTTTAGTGAGGAAACTTTGACAAGATTACATAGGAATAAAACACTATAGTTTTCAAATTCGAGTTTTCTCCCCTGCCTCTTCCACCTTCACTTAGCACCTTAAATTATTTACTGTTATGGTTAAAATAATCTTTATTGACATTGTTAAATATATCTGAAAGCATAGAATAAAAGGTCCAAGATTTTATGAAGGAGAAATCAGCCCCTCTCCAATTTCTTTTCTACCTTCTTTGTCCCTATATTCTGCTTTCAGTGATTCTGGAGAGCTTGCTTCCTCTAGAAAGTTCATTTATTAACATTCGAAGAGCATGTTGCACCTGTCCGGGGGACCTTCAGTGAGTTGTTCCCAGGACGAATTAGGAAAGACACCACTGTCTGCCCCTCTCACTTGCAGGACCCATACTTTAAAGTTAATAAATGGCTCACTGATATGAAATTCCATGAACACTGTATCTACAATTATAAAAACTGTATCTGTAAAAATCTGGAGAAGTATCCCAATGTTTATTTTAAATATTAAAACATTAACATTTTAAATGCTAATATTAATGAGGTCATGACTTTCACAACTGAATACATATAAGTGTCATGAGCCGAATGGCCTTCCCTGTGCCCGCGCTTTTCCCCAGTACAAAATGACAAACTCGCTTCTCAAATTTCAGCCAGCTCTTTGAAGTGGAAACTTCTCTGAGGGAAAGAAGTAGAATTAGTCCTTTCTGAGGAGAAAAGAAAATAACGTTCATATTTTAGTTCACTCATGAAGCATAATTTCCCAATTTTATATAACATATGCATTTCCCTTTTTGCACTATTGACATAATGCAGTGTGTATAAGTGTATATATAGACATGAATGTATATACAGACATGTAGTAAAACATCATTTCTATCTTATATAATTATGAATCTAAGCACAGAATTGCAATGGTGAAACCCTGGAAACAAAAATAGGACTAAGTTGCCCGATATTATCATTGTTATTATTAATATTCAACCTTGTTTTGGAAATTCCAGCTAAAGAAATAAGATGAGAAAAATAACTAGGGAGTATGTGCATTGGAAAGCAAGAGGCAGAAGCATCCTTGGTTGCTAGTGTTGTAATAGCCTACGTGATAAATTTAAGAGAATGGAGAAACTATGAAAACTAAACTATTCAATAAGGTAGCAAACTGTAAAACTCAGTTAATTTTTAAAAATCAATAGCTTTCCTATATGTCAGCAATAATCAGAAAAAATAATGGTAACATTCCACTTACAATGGGAATTAGAAAATATAATTATTAGAAATATATTTAATGAGAATTGCATGATAATTGTAGAGTAAAAAGTGCAACATTTTACAGTGAAACATGAAGAAAGGTATAGAGACAAAGTCATGTTTGTTAGCCATATGGAGAAATACAACTATAGAGTTATTAACCTCACCTAAATGAATCTATAAATCTGACACAATTATAATTCGAGCCCCCTTTTGGGGGATTAGAATTTGATACAATGATTCTAAAGTTCCTTTGAAAAAATAAAAATTGGAGCTTAACTAGAAAGTTTGGGGGAGAAATGAAATAGTAAAGAAGGACTGTTCTACCAAATATTAAAATGCATACAGCTACAGTAATTAAAGCAATAAAGTTCTGGTTTTAAATATTAATTATAGCATACTAATGGAACAAAATAACCTGTAAAATATATTTAAATACATAAAAGTTTGTATAGTTTTCTGTGGCAGTTCAAATCAATAGAAAAAGTAGCCAGTATAAAATAAATACATGGAGATCACTGGCTCTGTGAAGGATGAAGTGAAAGCCTTGTCTTCTATCTTCACAAAGATAGGTTGAAGGAAGAAAGAGGGGGGTGGGGTGGGACAGAGAAGGAAGGGGAGGGAGAGAAAGAGAGGAAAAGAAGGAAAGAGTTAAAGTTAGGTAGTGGGCACATGGGTATCTATTATATGATTTTTTAATATTTAAAATATATCATTATTTAGAATGAAAAAATAGGATTCCATTTAGAGATTTATAGATTAGCCTAAGATGTAAAACTCACATATTAAAAAAATACAATCAGAGCAAGGTGAAAACACATTCTGCATACTTCACAAAAGACAAAAGTCTGTCAAATACAAACAGTGCCTAAATATACTATGAAGTGATGAGCACCAATAGAAAATAAGACAGGAACTGGCTTAGGCAATTTAATAAAAGAATGTTAAGTATAGACTAGAAAACATGTGAAATTGTTATCAGCTTCTCTGATAAACAGAGATTTGAAAATAAAACATTGACATGTCAATTTATATGTCAATTTTATAATGTTTTTTAAAATGCAAGGATACTAAGAACTACAGATACCCAGATAGGGCATAGGGAAACTGACCTTCTCAGATACTGTTCTCGCGCACTGTTAGTGTGAGTGTAAACTTATACATGGCATCCTGAGGGAAGGGTAGCAATATCCTTCAAGAGCTGTAAAATTATCACACTCTTAGAGAAATTTATTCATGGAAATAATCATGAGTATGAAGTAAATATATGTATAAGGATGCTTAATGACAGTTTGATTTTAATTTTTCTCAAACTGGAAAGTAACATAGGATTGATTTGATTTTAGGCAGGTAACTGATTTAACCTGATATATATTTATTAGAAGTCCTGATTACTTTATACAGAATGTAATGGCAAGAAGCAAGAATAAAATCAGACCAGTTAGGCATTGCAAATTGCAAATACTGTCTGTTATTTAACAGGTTGGTTTTTACTTGTGACCTTTTAATCTTTTAGACCTATGGTCAAGGGCTTTTACTTGTACTCTTCCCCTAAATCCTTCCAATGACTTCAAATGGCTACAAGCCCTTAGAATGGTTCTATTTTGCATGTTAGCATCTAGTATACCTTAAATATAATATGCTTTTAATAAACATTTGTTGAATACATTCATAAATACCTATTATAGCAACTGCTATATTATGTTTTCTACTAAACTGCTCTTTGAGATCAGGGGCCAATAACCCACTCTTCTCTATATCTTCATCACAAAGCACAGTGCCAGATTCAACAAACAAAAGTTTGTTGAATGAATGACTAAAGTATAAACCCAATTTATTTCTCCTAACATGGACTTTTTATATCTATATTCTGAAACAGTGCTGTAAAAAATGAAGGCATCTGAACGTAGATCTGAGGCTATGGGCTTTAACCTTGACGAGAGCTACCAAGGCTTAATTAAGTCCTGTTGAAAAGAGAAAAGGGAAGCAAAAAGAAAAAGAAGGTGAAGTTGTATAGTAGCAATTAGTTAGACTTCCAGTTACACGAATAGGTGTGCGTGTGGTCCGTCTAACAGAAGCCACGAGAAAGAGATACCATGCCATGGTGTTTTTCCAGTAAGTGAAGGGGAAAAATTCTCTTACTTCACTTATTCCTACTCCTCCTCCACATGCAAGAACCTACTCCAGGACATCTCAGAACCTCTATGAATAGCCCAGTCAAGTTCACAATAGCATTTCTTCTTACAGTCCTGGCTAAATCTGCAAATACCACCTCCCATGCTTAGATATTTTACAGTGAAGTATTTTTTTTCATTGTTGTTAATGCAAGAAAAGTCACTCATATGTTTTGGAACCCATTTGTTCACAAACAGAAAATTCCAAACCAAGAATCTCTAAACCCATGGGTTTAGAGTAGTCCCCCTGAGACTCAGCAGTCACTGAAGAGTCTTTATTGGCATGGTCTTGAGAGCAGAGTAGTTCTACTCTTATCCTTTCATGAAAGTTCATATTAAAGCACTGATATGCCATGTTACTGTTAGAGTCAGCAGCAAGGTCAGAATGAGAAATGAGGATTTGTCTCTTCTCTTAAAGCAGGAGTTTCCCTGTACAAATCCAATAGCATTAAAGGCAGGTTTAAAAGCAAAGTCTCGCAACTTCTAGTGAAACATGAGAGACTGAACATGTGTTTATCTCCGCTTCCTCTCCCAACACTACCAAAGCAATTAGAACAAGAAATATTGATAACAAAAGAATAAGAAATGGAATAAACTCACAAGGAAAAAGACAACAGGAAAGAAGACAAGAGTGGATAAGAAATGTCAACAGATCTTTGGAAGAAAGCAAGCCATGGGAAGAGTAGTAACTGCCTTAGCAGAGCAGATTAAGCTGAAATAAGTTTCTGCAGGGCAATGAGAAGAAAACTGACTCTTCTTGTAGAATCCTAAAAAGGCTAAAAATAGAAGGACTGGTGGAAAGTTTGTGGAAGGAGCATTTAGAGCTCTTCGTTCCCTCCTCCATTCTGCAGAGCCAGAACTAACTCCTATTTTATTTCTGAAGAAGATGGAAGGTTTATTTAAGAAGTACTTAAGCTAAAATGGCTCTAGACCCAGAGATTCTGGGCTCTGGATTGAAACAGGAACACTGAGCAAAGAATTAGAGGTTTCTCTAGAGAAGCTGAACAGCACTCAAAAGGTAACTACCACTTGGGAGTCCCCCAGTAAAAAGGCTCATCCCTCTCCCTTCCTACTGTAGACCAACCCAGGCAATCAACGTTTTAGTGCCTCACTCTTGAATTTAGGAAGTCAAAGAACAAACATTTTTGCAAAACTGAATGACAGGGACTGAAATAAATTGCTAAAAAAGAACTCTGAGGAAACAAGAAAAAATGTACAGACCAAAAGAAAATTTTTAAAAACAAGTAATACTGTCACAATGATAACAGAAAGTATTGTATCTATAAAGCAAAAGCAAAATGTTATATGAACAATCAAAAACCTACAATGTGCCCTGGCTGGTGTGGATTGAGTGGATTGAGTGCTGGCCTGAAAATCAAAGGGTCGCCGGTTCGATTCCCAATCAGGGTACATGCCTGGGTTGCAGACCAGGTTCCCAGTAGGAGACAAGTGAGAGGCAATCACACAAAGATGTTTCTCTCCTTCTCTTTATCCTTCCCTTCCCTTCCTAAAAATAAATAAATAAAATAAAATATTTTTTTTAAAAACCTAGAATGTCATGTTAACAGAATATTTTAAAAATCCAGTCAAATAGTAGGAAGAAAAAATTAGGAAATTTCCATGAAAGTACAGTGAAAAACAATAGAAAAGATAAGAGAATCAGAGAATACATCCAGGAGGGTCTAACTTCTGATGAACAAAAATGACTAAAAGAGAGATAAATGAAAACAGAATTTAAAAAATTATCAGAGAAATATATCAGGATACTTTCTCAGAACTAAAAGACACAAAAACTTTAGATTAAAGGGTTCCAATTAATTTCCCATTCAGTGAATTTGAACAGACCTGCGTTAAGGCACATCTTTGTAAAATTACAAAACACTGAGAACATAAAGAAAATTCTAGATGCTTCCAGAAGGAGACAGGCAAGTCATAAAAGCAACAACAACCAGAATGGCGTCCAGCTTCTCAGCAGCAGCACTGGAGGCTAGACAATAACAAGGCAATGCCTTAACCAATGAGATCGAATTATTTTAAAACTATAATTTTATACCCAAAGTATCAATCAATTTTGAGGGTGGCATAAAGATATTTCCAGATATTAAGTTCTTAAAACATTTACTCCTCTTACATGTTTTCTGAGGAAGTTATTAGCAAGGTACCTTCATAATATGAGGGTCAAAACTGAAAATGAAGCAGGCATAAAATCGAGGAAAAGTGACCAAAAACAGGAAAGAGGGCAATGGTGTCTCAAGGTGACAACAAAAGAATGAGAATGAGCTGAAGTGGTCTTGGAGCAGGCCTAGAAAGCGACTGCCCACACTGGAGGGAAACGGGGCTGCTGAGAAAACACAACTAAAGCAGTGTCTGATAGGTCCGCCTGGATGGAAGATTTAACTGGGAATACGTTAGAGCACATGGAAAAATTCCTGAGAGAATTAAAAATATTAAACAAGTGAAAAAAGGTTGTATAAGAAAAGTACTGTAACTAAACAACACATTGTGCTTGGCATAAAGATGTACACCTGAATACTGATTAGAGAGGATGGGAGGGAGGAAGCAGGGAGACTGAATTTTCATCTACAGAAAGAGAAGCCCATTGATGGATAAAATGGATAAATTAAGGAACTATGTAGTAGCATTATGTGGAAGTATATGAACACCACAAGAGACAGGTATGGATAAATGAATGGAAAGTAGCATCCTGTGGGGAATAGGATTAGGGGTGGGAGGTGGATTATGGATCTGCAATTTGTATTCATAAGTCTTTTAGTAATATTTGACTTTTCTAAACTATATGCATGCATTACTTTACAAAGATAAAAACTGATCAACAAAAGTCAGTCTCTGTAAAGTCCCCAGATGTAAATGAAGTTGGTAAATCTAGTTCTGGGCTGGGATTAAGAAGGCTAGCCCAAACCTTCCTCCAACTACTCTTCAGAGAACATTGAATGCAAGGCGTTTCTGAGGACCCTTCTGCCTCACGGGTTCTTCCTTGTCAAGACACCTGCTTAAGGAGGGAAGGAGTTCCTTGGGTTCGGATGGTCACGGGTTTCTGATTTGGGAACTCCCTGTAATTTCAAGTCACTCATGCAAGCAGTTCTGATTCCCAATGACACTCCATTTTCTTTTATTAGATCAGCTGATTCATCGGACAGTTCCCACCTTATGCTTGGTCCTCTGCCTTCAGCTCTGCTCTAAGACTTTGCCAGGACACATGTGTAGTCAGAGCCTCACTTTTATACCTTTTCTGGTTTCCACTTCCTCCTTCCCAGCTTCACCCTCCTAACTTCATAAGGTTGCTTCCTGTGTCCTCTTCTTACCTACACCACATTGATATGCTAAATGATCTCAATGGCAAGAACATATGTCCATAGAAAGATGTGTGAATACACAACCAATGGGCATACTCCTTTACACATCTTTTAAGGGATTTTGTAGTGTTATGTATTCAGAGATACAGAGCTCTATTTATAGCCACACAAAATATTTATATATACAAAAATATAAAATGCTAAATAAAAACATAACATACATACCATTCTCATGTTCCTTTACGTGGCAATATATTATATAAACACCACACACGTCTTGTCCCCATAACCTATGTTAAGTGTAGCACAAATTTGCACCCTTTCACATAGGCTCCCCAGAATAGAGCAGCCTGAACAGACGTTGTTTTTCCTTCCTGACAAACGGGCATGAAATAACAGGCTGACATCTGCCTCTGCAGGTCATTCAAGTCAGCCTGCTACATGTCAGAATTCAAACTGCTCCATCCATCAACAGCAGAACCAAAATTAACGCAGCTTGGAAACTCTGCGGCAAGACAGTAACAGCCCAATTCAAAGTCTGACCTTCGTGGAATGGTGGGGTAGGATGGAAAATTATTTCATGCCCTGCACCAAAGCCAACAATACAATTTGAAGAGATTTTCAGTTAAATTAATTTTAAAGAAAAATCCCCCAGTGTAGCAGTTTAACTCTTAGGGTCATGTAAAAGGAGCGCTCGGTGCTCAGGGTTTGCTATCTGGAGGTTCTGTGAGCACCTTCTGCGAAAGAACTAAACACATTATTTCAGACAAAACAGTTTTAAGACATTTGCACGGTAGCACACACTAAAAGTCTTTATCGGTAAGTGAAGAAATCATCAAGAGATTTAGTTATTCATATCATTTTTGGAAATGGCTATTAGTTAAAATTGTAAATGAAATCAGTCCTTTAAGGTTACAAATACAAATGAATCCTTTTCTGGAGATATTTTTAAAGGTAATGGTTTCCCTTTGCTCAATCGTAACAGAATTTATGCTGACTTTATAACCAGTACCCAAAGTCGACCATCAACTTAACAAATGAACTAGACTCTGATGCATAAAATTATTTTGCCTACTGCTTTGGCTATGATGCAAAGTACAACACAATTTTCTTAAATGCCATTCATTTGTAGCCAGTGACAATTTGAATTATGCCTTAAATTCATGTTCTATGAAGGCAAAGTTACCTTTCTTGCCCTGCTGAAGACTGTTTTAAAACTCAATCTGAAAAGTTATCCTAGTGTTCTTGTCCAGCAGTTCCAGTTTTTCCATCATATGGGGTCCCAGCCAAGTTGAGGGAATGTTTCATACATTTGTTAACAGAATGTCCAGAGCCCCAGTGTCCTGTCTCTCTGCTGTATCTCTTCTTTTCCCTCTAGCCTTTTGCCTGCAAGAAGGATGAAGTTTCCCTTAAAACAGAAGCCCTCCTTGGTTCCACCTCTCTCTTGAGTTGTATCCCATATTCTCCTTCTCTCTTCACCTGCATGCTTCTTGGCAGGATTATCCACATCATTTCCTTTCAACTATTCTACTCAAAATTGTTGTGCTATGTGGCTTGCATCCTTACCATCACAGTCTAAATAACACTTTTAATAGCCAAATTCAACAAGCTGAATGAGATGGGTTGAGATGGGTTAATTGACCTTTCTACAGGATGGGTCCATTCACTACATTGTTCTTTCCTAAAACTCACCCACAAACATTCCTATTCTGTTTGATCCTTGACATGGGTGGTTCCAGAGTTTTGGTTCAATTCCTGTCTCTTACTCTGTACATTCTCTTTTTTAATGTGTTGAACTACAAACACATGTTGATGTCTCCAAACCTTCTATTCCCTGCTTGAAGCTCTGGAGCATATTTCCAACTATGCATTTCACCCCTTTAGTTATATCACAGGTACTGAAAACCTAACAGAATCAATTGAAAGGGGAACAGTTCCCTATAGAGGACACACCCTTCCATATCTCCATGACTTTGCACGCTTTATTCCTCCTGACCATCTCTGTGAAAACACCCCAATACTCCCAAGTAGTTAGAGACTCCCTTTGATGTGTTCCATACACCTCACATAAACTTGTATAATAGCGTGTTCCTCATGCCACTGGAATTAGTGTTTACATGTGTGTAACACTTTCCTCAAAGCCACAATATAAGTAACATTTTCCTTCGAAGGGCCCACAGCAGGGCTTGGCATGAAGATCTATTTGATAAAGGAATGAGTGTATTGATGACTGAATACCCAACTTACTGGTGTGATAAACCAATTGACCATAGTTTGGGGGAAGTAGAGATGGAAAGCAAGGGCAACTGGTGAACTTGCCTTGACATTTCATGTGGCTAAGATGATAAATTTTTTAAAGTATATTTTATTGATAATGCTACTAGAGTTGTTCCAATTTTTCCCCTTTGATCCCCTCCACTCCAGCAATACCCTTCTGAGTTCATGTCCATGGGTCATGCAAATAAGTCCTTTGGCTTCTCCATTTCCTATACTATTTTTAACATCCCCTCATCTATTTTGTACCTACCAATTATGCTTCCTAATCCCTGTACCTTTTCCCCCATTCTCCCCCTCCCCACTGATAACCTTCCAAATGATATCCATATTAGTGATTCTGTTCCTGTTGTAGTTGTTTTCTTAGTTTGTTGTTTTCATTTTTTAGATTCAGTTGTTGATAGTTGTGAGTTTGTTGTCATTTTCCTGTTCATGGTTTTGATCTTCTTTTCCTTAAATAAGTTCCTTTAACATTTCATATAATTAAGCCTTGGTGATGATGAACTCCTTTAGCTTTACCTTGTCTGGGAAGCACTTTATCTGTCCTTCCATTCTAAATGATAGCTTTACTGGACAGAGTACTCTTAGTTGTAGGTCTTTGCTTTTCATCACTTTGAATACTTCTTGTCTGCAAAGTTTCTTTTGAGAAATCAGCTGATAGTCTCATGGGAACTTCTTTGTAGGAAACTGTCTGCTTTTCTCTTGCTGCTTTTAAGATTCTCTATCTTTAACCTTTGACATTTTAATTATAATGCATCTTGGTGTGGCCTTCTTTGGTTTCAACTTGTTTAGGACTCTCTGTGCTTCCTGGACTTGCATGTCTATTTCCTTCACCAAAATAGGGAAGTTTTGTTATCTTTTCAAATAAGTTTTCAAGTTTTTACTCTTCCTCTTCTCTTTCTGGTATCCCTGTGATTCAGATGTTGGCATGTTTGGGGATGTTCCAGAGTCTTCTTTTTCTCTCCTTGTTTTTTTTTTTTTTTTGTTTTTTGTTTTGGAGTTCTTGTTTCTTCATTCTGTACTAGTTGACTGCTTATCTCTTCCTTATGTTCATTGATTTGAACTCTGGCTTCCTTCCCTTCACTGTTGGTTCTCTGTGGATTTTTATTTATTTCACTTAGTATAGCATTCATTTCTTCCCTTAGGAGTTTAGAACTGGTCGCTATCTGCTAAAAATTCAAAGTGAAAAAGAAAGCAACAATGACTAGAAAGAAAGAGAAATGAGGGGTTAAGGACACTAGGTATTCAGGAGAATTAAGGAGAAAGAAACAGAGAGGGAAGAAAAAATAAAGGCAAAAACAACAAAAAGAAGGTTTGGTTGGATTTCACTGATGATGAGAAAGTCTGCCCATATACACATGGTTCCCACTGCAGCTGTAATTACAATTAGTAGACAGAAACTCAGAATAGTGATATGGCAAAACAAAAAACTGAACATCATATTTAGCCAATCAGCCCCAATGACAGACATGAATTCACACACTCCAGAGCATCGTGTCTACAGCTATACACAGATGTTTGTGTGAAACAACCAATTGCATCTGCTAGAGAGAGGATTCGGGGGGAGAAGAGGGGCTCTGAAGCAGCTTTAAAGAAAATCGGCATCCTTCAGTCTAAAACCTACTTCTATTTCATTTGTATATGGGTGTCAGGTTCCATCTGAGGCCACATACATTTTGGCTCTGAGAAGAATGGTGGCTTTCTGTCATGGAGAGAATCAGGGGAAGAGAGGTGATTCCTAAATGTTATCATCAGAGGTTCTGAGGGCAGCATGCCTACTCATGGGGTCATTAACGTCCCTGGGGAGAGGGCTAAAGGGTTTGTTGCCAGCTGTATGGAACGATTTCAGGCCCCCCTGGAATAAAAATATGGTATCCTTAGTTAACCGAATACACAAATTCATTAGGCAAGCAAAGAACGGTAAATTTTACCCTCAGTTTTCAGTTCTATGCCCCAGAGGGAGAAGAATGTAACTGTATTTGCCTTCGGGTTCTGTTTATCTGTGTATACTCATCTGGGTGTGTATCATGTAACACACCTTCTTGTTGTAGGCAGTTCCAAAATACTTAATGTGAGCTTGCTTATTAGCAGCAAGTAGGTCTGTTCAAGCTTAAGAAAGCCATTTAATAAAAATAAAGCCACCCAAATGAACATGGATTGAAAAAAATTTAGATTGATGGAGCTAGGTTGGTCACTGTAATTACGGAAGGTGTATCATTTCCTAAGCTCTCTTTGCATTAAGTGTATGCCATACATTTATCAGACATAATTAGCACTTTAGGTGACAATGATTTGATTTCTTTCCTTGCAATAAAAGCTCTCTGTGTTGGCATACACATTCAGAATGGGAAATTGAACACTGTTGCTGTTTATTCCCCCGAGGCAAAATTTAGGACAAACTGGGGAAAATATGAAGAGGGCTTACAGAACAGCCCTTTGTGAATTTTGCAAACAGAAAAAGAAAACGGTTCAATAAAAGCTTTTAAGGATCACAGTCAAACGTGTGCTTTGTGAAAGCAAAGGATATCTGTGGAACGTTTCTCTACTTTCAAAGTCAGCATTTAACTTTCCTTTAGATGTGAACAAACCCACACTAAATTGATTCGTAGGCACAACCACAAAACTGGACACATTTAAATTACTGTGTCCAAACCAGAGAAGTATTTGTGCTGCCTTCTCTGAGAGGACAGAAGACTGAAAAATTACTTCAAATAAATATTGATCCTGCTATTTCCTTAAATATGTTCATGCCACAATTAAGAGTCATGTTAATCCACTCTTCTGTGTATTAAAGTATTATATAAATGTTAAGAATTTTTTCATCATGGAAAAAGAAACATAAATGCAAGGTGCTGATCTATTGTCCATGACTCATAGAGCATGTTGCATCCTGGTGAAACCTGTAGCCCCATGACCAAGGCTGTGAGGACTTCATTGTTTTTGTTTTGTTTTCATTTAAATCTTTTTATATTTGATTCTCCTTTTCATCAAAAAATAAAATGTGTGGTTGGGTTAGTTAACTCCTTTGATTATACAAAGGAGTTATATAACTTCTGGTTGTATAGATTAACCAGAAATTTAGTCACGGGCAATTCTTATTAAAATAATTATCTCTAAAATAAATGTAATATTATTAATTAACTTAATGCAAACCTTTCTCTTTGAGCTGAACTTGCTGACTTTTGCTGAATACTGAGATTTGTTCTTCTTCGATGCTGACACACAGAGAGATGGTCTGTTAAAGTGCCTTGCATGCCCTCCTATATTCCAAAGAGTCTGAAACCGCACAATATTGAAGCAGTATACATGAGAGATGCCCAAAGTGCACATATCATACCTTTCCCTATGGATGTTTATTTAATATTTTCTTAAACTTATACGGGCCTCTTACTGACCTAAATAAGAATAGCTTACAGAAGGGGTCTTGGTTTTTATGTGAGTTTCTATTTAAAAAATGTATAAGTAATAAACTCACAATAAAAACCTTTGAAAAGTTGGTATGAAGAGAGTAAATTGTGGCATGAACATATTTTGCTTATATTGTAAAAATATAACTAGAAAAAATCAGGTAACTGTTTGGAGCGTTTCAGAGTTAATTTACAATTTAGAAATGGACAGTCACAAAAGAAGTTCAACAGTTGCAGGCATCACAGTTTTCTAAGCATCGGTTTGAATAAAGGATATGTGAGCGAATTATAATGGTTTCAAAACATAATTTCTTAGCTAATTTTTAACTCGAGCCCAGTGAAGGTTAAGGCCACACAAAGAAGTACTATTTATGTGTGCTCCCTGACAGTTGTATATTATGTTGTTTTTCCAACATAAGAGTGATTTGGTTTAAAGACTCAAATTTGATTTCTGCAGGTTTGCACTGTAGCCTAGGTCTCCTTGAGTATAGACACAAGAGACCAGAAATGAAAAGAAAGGACTGAACCATGTCACAGAACACGGAGTTACAGACAAGGCTGGGCTGGGCAGAGTGCGGCTGCAAGTGATGGTCGGTGTTCACTCTCTGCTCCTGTGCGCTCACGTGAAAGAGCCATACTAAATGCTAAAAATTATATTGTGATTACAGAAATAATACTTGTTAAAATCAACTAGTTACTAAACAGGTTTACAACCACTATTGCTAGCACTTTTGTTCAAATGCAAAAGCCTTTTTCCAGATTTTTTTTTTTGCTTTTTACATACAATTTTATATCACTGACATGAAATATTTTCCCTCTCATGGGAAAATATTAAACAGCTATGACCTATGATCATGAAGTCCCCTATTATTTCTCATTAGATAATATCTTTTGCCTTTATAACACATATACACATAGATACCTAACATACATATGCAATTCCAGAAAGCACATTCAGTTTTTCTCCTATACTCCCCTAGGATGATGTAGGGAACCTCATGTCAAAAACCCTCACTTTAGAACAATAAATAAATAAACCAGCCACAGCCTTCCTGAGGCTGGCCAACTCTAGCATAAGTAATTCAAGAGGCTGAGAGATGCCAGATAAATTTGATTACTATAAAAGATGGGAATATGTTTCTTTCCTTTGAGAATTCACAAAAAGGGGTCAAAAACAAAGCAATGCTGAAAGCGAACAATTTCATTTCGCCTGCAATTCAAGGCGAAAATTCAAAGGCAATTTTGCAGGAACATTTTATCACAATTTTATAGGCCCTCATTTCCTGCACACATCACAATCTTTAATTTCTGAAAGAGGAAAGCAAGAAGAGGGGAAGTACTAGGGAGAGAGGGAGAGGAGGCTGAGACCAACTGTGAGGGGCTTTTTCTTCTCCTTCTTTAAGATATAAATGCAGATATTTATAAAGCAGTGAGAGATTTGTAAATCTTTCTTCAAAGCTGAACCTGCTGCTGAGATTGTGATTTGCTAAAAGCTGCAATAGGCATACTCCAAAACTCAGCAGGGTCATCCCTCCCCTTCCAAAAATAAAAAATAAAATAAAAAATAAAAGAAGTGGGGAGAGGAAAAGCCATTCTGATTAGCAGCATCTTGACAGAAATGAGTTTTAAAAAACTGTTTTCATTTTATACCTTCTCTTTGAATTGTATGTGCATTTTCCTTTCCAAATACATAAAAAAATTTAAAAGCAAACTCAATAGTTTGCTTCCCATTTTGTTGTCTAATTGGATTCTCCTTGAGGCTGTTTGAAAATGGCAAGTCATTTCTCAAAGATGAGCTGTTAGGTGGTCCTTTGAAAGGTCACAAACTGAGGACAAATTCAGTAGCCAAGATCCAAAGGGAACCTTGACTACCTCCACTCACCACCCTCGGGTCCTGTCTGGCATAATGAAGGGCGGGGCTAGTTATCTGGGAGCACAAAGGTAAGGTTTCCCGTCCTAATCTTGTCAGTAACTTCCTGTGTGATCTCAGAGGAAAGCCACATACTTTCTTTCATTTCTTAATGTGGATAATAAATAAGTCCTACCGACTTCCTAGGGTTGTATAGATAACAAAAAACAGCAAGGGAAAGCACTTTGCTCGTTTTAAATACTGATGCATCCCCAAGACCCAGAAAGTATCTGGGACAGAGAAGGTAGTGAGTAAACATTTGTTAACAAAAGAATGAATGCCTTTTGAAAAGCACAAGCCATGAAATGTGGAATAAAACTATAATAGTGAACACTAAAGTGTAATCAATGATGGAGCCTGCTATCTTTAAGAGAGCACCAGGTTGGCTTAGGATGTAGCTGGTGTTTCTTTCTCATTGGAGAAATTAAGCTCTATTAGCTGTACCCATCTCCCATCCCAGTCTCTTGCACACTTATCGTCTGGCTCAAAAGACTCAAAAGGCTGCGGAGCCTAGTGGGATAACAGAGAGCATGGCCCATCTGAAATGTGGCACAGTGATTTTTACATTACTCTCTAAATAGATACACTGTTTTCAGAGAGAAGTAGATAAGAATAATTTTACTCTGGGAAGGAAAAGTGGTTTTAAAAGGAAAAGAAAAACAATAGGAGAAAAAGAAAATCCTTTGGCAAGTCACTATTCTCCAAACTGAACCAGATACTGCTGCCAACTAGGAGGGAATGGTATGTTGCCAGTGTTTCTGACCTCTGCATGCCTGGCGACCTTGTCTTCTGGGGGAAATTCCTGGGGTGCCCTGGCACTGTGCAGTGCTCACCTAAATTCCCATTAAGCAGAAAGAACTAGCCCTGGCTGGTGTAGCTCAGTGGATTGAGCACGGGCCTTCAAACCAAAGAATCATGGTTTGATTCCCAGTCAGGGCACATGCCTGGGTTACAGGCCAGTTCCCAGCAGGGGACGCACAAAAGGCAACCAAACATTGATATTTCTCTTCCTCTCTCCTTCCCTTCCCCTCTAAAAAAAATAAATAAAATCTTAAAGACAAAGAACTATAGTAAGTGGAGGAACTAGGTTTGATGATTACATAAATGTATAATACAAAGATCCAAGATGTTTAATTTTAAAGTTAAAGGCTCTAAATTTACAACAGTACTATACAGGCAGAGTCTATAAGGTCTATGTAATGGTCACATACCGGCATCCTTGCAGAAACTTACTTTTTAAAATGCTGGTACCTGATTCAGTGATTACAATTGGTTAAACAAATCAATCAATACCCACAACTAGCCTCAGACCTACACTGAAGTTCGAAATTCCATAGCATTTGCCATCTTGGACTTACCTTCTGAAGGAACATGCATGTTTATTCGCATGGCAAGACTAAAAACTTGGTGCTAGGAGGAGACACAGTCCAAACTAGAAAAAAGCATTCATTTGGAGGAGCAGTCACCTTTACCTCCCAGACAACAGAAATGGATGCAAACACAGATCATGTACCAAAGAGGGAATTTTAACCAAATGTTTAGATACATTAAAAACAAAAATAATTGTAATGGCAATAACTTTGCTTTTCCTTACCAATAATATTCTGCAGATAGATGATGCGTAGTTAAACTATTTCTGCAGGTATTTTATTTGAAATGTAGAATGGTATACACATGTAGTCAGTAACACAATTATGGCCCATTATGGATGGCAGATGCCCTTAATTTATTCATTTATTCAACAAATATTTTGCTAGTGCCACCTGTCTGCTAAAAACACCACAGTGAATAAGAGAAGCGTGATCCCACAGAACTTATAGTCTAACATAGAAGATAAACAAACAAATAATTAATTAAATACGGTGTGACAAATGTAATAAAAGGGGACACGAGTGCTTGGGGACCAATGAGATGATCTCTCAGATTGTTGATTCCACGCTTAACTATTGAGAAGAGAAGCTGAGATCCAGAAAGAGGACAGGCAGTTTCCCAAGGTAATACAGAGAGACGGTGTTAGCACAGTGAAGAATACTCAAATCGAAGTGGGAAGGTGGTCCAGCAAAACAGATAAATTTCAGAATATCTGCTTGTCTAAGAGGAGCCACCACAAGTCTATTTTAGAAGCAAACGAGATACAGATAACTTTTAACCATACATAAATACAGGAGTGGTTTGGCATCATTAAAAAACCAGTGATATTTTATTGTACCACATGGTCAGGTTTTTTTTTTTCAAAAAACTTTTAAGCATACTGAATGGACGTTTGGAGACAATAAACTAGAGAGTTGACTGCTATCTGGAAAACTGGATGTGCAGATTGATTTAAAGTTTTTAAACATCCACATCCTATATGGCTGTAGATTTGTTACTCACACTACAAAGAAGTTAAACAGGCTTCTATCATGTCATACTTATACCTCAAAAGAGCTACCTGTTAGTCAATCCTTTTAAAGTAGCCCTTCTTTATTTACATACAAAATACTTGTGTCTGAAAGAGAGCTCTTACCTTCAAAACCCTGAGTTTTAAAAATTCCTTCAAGGGATGATGTAGTTTATAAAGAAAACCTCTTAAGATGGAGAAGATGTTATTATGTGAAGGATACTATATTCTACCACAGGGCACCAAAGTGAGGAAGTCATAATGTCAGATATGTGAACATCAGACTGCCGGTCACTTCTTTTTTAAAGTCAGGCTTACTAAAATACACTTTACAGGAAATAAAATCCACCCTTTTTAGTGGATTGTATGATTTAGTGCACAAATGCATAGTCAGGTAGCCACCACCACAACCAGGATAGTGAGAAGTTCCATTACGCCCCAAATCTCCTTTAATTTTTAGCCAACCCTTCCTTCCAGCCCAGGTCCTTGACAACCACTGATCTGCCCTCTACCCCTATAGTTTTGCTTTAATCAGGATGCAATGTAAATGGAATCAACACCACAGAGATTTTTAAGTCTGGCTTCTTTCACTTAGCATAATGCATACAGTTGTGTGCAGCAGTAGTTCATTCTCTTTTATTGCTGAGTAGCACTCCATCATACAGATGTGGCACTATTTCCCCAATCGCCAGTTGAAGGATATTTGGGCTGTTTCTAAGTTTGGGCCATTCCGAATAAAGCCACTATAAATTTCATAAATAGGTATGTGTGTAAACTTAAGTTTTTATTTCTCTTAAGCAAACCCTTAGGAGTGGCTTTTCTGAATTATATTGTACATGCATATTTAACTTTACAAGAAGTTGCTAAACAGTTTTCCAAAGTGGCTGTACCATTCTGCATTCCACCAGCATATATGACAGTTACTTATTGAATTAAGAAGCTAAGGATCAGACTTCCGCCAAGATGGAGGCATAGGTGGAAAACTGTGCCTTCTCCCACAACCAAGTTTGAACACAACAAAGGTTTGGAGAAATAGGACACACCCAAAGACCAGAAAACGGAATTATACGGAAGTCCGACAACTATGAACCGTTCAACGGGGACAGTAAGAGAGGCGGAGCCAGCAGCGGAGCTGGGTCGGGCAGGACAGGTCCCCCGACCTAGGTGCACAGGCAGCCCGGAACCAGTCAGGGTGTGGGGCAGACTGACCACAGTCACACATTCGCGCACAGTGAGATGGACCACACAGGCCCCAGGGGGCGAACCCAGTGGTGGTGGGCTGACGGCGGTGGCACACTCATGTGCAGTGGAACGAAATGGGTGGGCCTGGTGACGGTGGTGGCTGCGGCGCCGGGGCCTCGGCGGCAGGCGGCAGACGGCAGACAGGAAGCCATTGTCCCTCTTTGACCCTGCCCCCACATACAATGTCACAAACCAGCGACTTAGTTGCCCTGTTCTAGTAAACACTTTAGGGCTCTGATCCTGCTACGGAACAGGCACAGACAGCCCAAAAGATGGTGCAAGAAGAACTCAAAGTCCCAGAGCCAATAACTCTAAGCGACCAAGAGATTGCCAGCCTCTCAGAAGCACAATTCAAGACACTATTTATCAGGATGCTCACAGAACTGGTAGATTATAGTCACAAATTAGAGGAACATAGTCACAAATTAGAGGAACATATGAAGGCTAAACTAATTGAAATGAAGGGAGATGCACAGGAAACCAATAGTGATGAAAAGGAAACTGGGACTCAAATCAATGGAATGGACCAGAAGGAAGAACAAAACATCCCACCAGAAAGGAATGAAGAAATGAGAATTCAAAAAAATGAGGAGAGGCTTAGGAACCTCCAGGACATCTTTAAACGTTCCAACATCCGGATTATAGGGGTACCAGAAGGGGGAAAGAAACAGCCACGAGTGGAAAACGTATTTGAACAAATAATAAAGGAGAACTTCCCCAGTCTGGCAAAGGAAATAGACTTCCAGGAAATCCAGGAAGCTCAGAGAGTGCCAAAGAAGTTGGACCCAAGAAGGAACACACCAAGGCACATCATAATTACATTAGCCAAGACCAAAATGAAGGAGAGAATCCTAGAAGCAGCAAGGGATAAGGGGACAGTCACCTACAAAGGAGTACCCATCAGACTGTCAGCGGATTTCTCAAAAGAGACCTTACAGGCAAGAAGGGGCTGGAAAGAAGTATTCCAAGTCATGAAATCCAAAGACCTACAGCCAAGATTGCTTTATCCAGCAAAACTTTCATTTAGAATGGAAGGACAGATAAAGTGCTTCTCAGATAAGGTCAAGTTCAAGGAGTTCATCATCACCAAGCCCT
This sequence comes from Sturnira hondurensis, assembly GCF_014824575.4. Taxonomy (NCBI): domain Eukaryota; kingdom Metazoa; phylum Chordata; class Mammalia; order Chiroptera; family Phyllostomidae; genus Sturnira; species Sturnira hondurensis. The sequence goes on from NW_028087376.1 coordinate 5,109,745, forward strand.
TATTATATGAAATGCTAAAGGGACTTATATAAGAAAAAGAAGATGAAAAAGATGAACAGTGAAAGGACAGCAAACACACAGTTATTAACAACCACACCTAAAACAAAAGCAAACCAAGAGGACAGCTAGATCAGGAGTGGAACCATAGAAATGAAGAACACATGGAGGGTTAGAAACAGGGGGGTGGGAGGGGGAGAAGGGGGAAGAAGGCACAGAAAATAGCATCGATGGTAGGTAGAAAATAGATAGGGGGGAGGGCGAGAATAGTGGGGGAAATATAGAATCTAAAGAACTTGAGACACGTGGTTATAAACTAAGTGGGGGAGAATGGTGCGGGAGGGAGTGTGTGGGTGGAGGGGAATGAAGGGAGGGAATAGAACAACTGTAATGGTATAATCAATAAAATATATTTTATAAAAAAGAAAAAAAAGAAGCTAAGGATCTACTAAGTAAGATGAATTAAAGGTGTTTAAGAAAATACTGGGCCCTGATATTTGGCCCTAAAGAATTATAACAATAGTAAGGAAAACAATCAGCAAAAGAAAGATTAGAGCTAAATTTAGTTCCACATAATACAGACAGAGCCAACACTTAATCTCTCTAATGATTCTTTAGGTGAGAATCTATTTGAGAGTCACAAAACCCACTACACGGAAGCTTTGTCATTTCTGAATGGACCACTTGCCTTAGCTTGCACTGCCTGTTCCCTCCTCCCCTCTCACTTCTGCACCACTTGCCAAATCTCAGGAGCCATGAAGACCCAGGTCAAGACCACCTTCTAAGCATTTAAGGCAAAATAACCAATTCTTTCTCTGAATTCCTACATCCCTTATAATCCTTCATAATTTATAATGTCATTATATATCCCATGGCTTGTTTTCTGTTAATAAGATGTTAATTTTTCCTTCTTGAGAATCACAAGCTTCCTATATTAAGGCTGCCAAAAAAAAACATCAAGTCATCTCTACAACCCTCTAAGCCTATATGGGTCTATATATGCCAGACCGTTTTGCAATACAAGTGTCCATCATGCTCAAGGTCAAATGCACTAGCCACACTAAATATCCAGGAAGACAAAAGATATAACTCCAGAGTTAACTCACATAAACCTCAATAGTCAATGCAAATAAGTCAAGCTGCTTATGTTTATAGGATCTGGCTAACCTGAATTCTACTGGAGAAATCACTACTTCATCTTCAGATAATTGTCTAAAGGAAATTAGAAGATGCCACCACACATTGTCAGTTGGTACACCAACCAACAGACTCAGGAATGCTTATCTGTTTTAATAAGCAAAGAAATATCCATCAAAAAAGCCAAATACTTAAAAAGCACTAGAGAAGGTTAATAGAAAAATAATTCCATGAAATGTCATGAAAAAAATCTTAATGTGAAGGACTGAATGTAAGAAAGTAAAGAACATCACTCATATGTTTTATCTGCATTTCCTCTTTGCTAGGTCTAGAAAAAGACACATTAACTACTCTCTCATTAGTTTCAACTGAGCTTACTTCCTGGTCTCTCAGATGCCAACTCACTGCTACTGAGTCCATGGCAGCATTACTGGGGAATGTCATAGCCAAACCTCAAGCAGCTTTGCTGGAGTCTTTTTTTAAAACCTCAGAAAATCACCTTTTATACCTTTACTTAAAACTGTGATCTTGAGCTAAGCTGTTGTACTTGACTGTGTCCCTTTAACCTACGGAACCCACTGCCAAAAAAAAAATATTGAGGCCAACAGCTTAATAAGTTTTATAGAAGATTAAATATTTATATGAATAAAAATAGCACCTGCAGCAACACCAGGAAGGATAAAATTACAAAGGCTATGAAATCTTCATGCTTCAGGGCATAAAGTGCTTACCCGTGGATGAGGTAGTTTTCCTCACAGAACAACCCTGCGCTTGCTAAACATGTCTTCTTCAGAAGTATCTCAGCGCTGACCACAGTAAGGACCGAAGACTTAGAGCACAAGGACCATTAAGCTCTTGGTATGCACTCAGCTCAAGGTTGTTCAGGATTTTAGAAAATGGACAGGATACTATACCAATCTAAAGCACAAAAGCAATGATACCAAGAGAGAGGCCAACAGCGCCATTCAAATTGAATGTGAATAAGATGACATTCAATTACAAAAGATGAAAGGGCGCAAAAGCAAACACGGTTTCTCTTTTTTCTTCTTCTTTTTTTTCTTTTTAATATATTTTACTGATTAGGCCATTACAGTTGTCCTCCCCACCCCCTTCATTCCCCTCTACCCTGCACACCCCTCCCCCACCATTCCTGCCCTTTAGTTTATGTCCATGTGTCACAAGTTCTTTAGATTCTATATTTCCCATACTATTTTTGCCCTCCACACTATTTTCTACCTACTGTCTATGCTATTTTCTGTACCTTCTCCCCCCTTCTCCTCCTCCCACTCCCCTATTGCTAACCCTCCATGTGATCTCCATTTCTAGGGTTCCACTCCTGATCTAGCTGTCCTCTCAGTTTGCTTTTGTTTTAGGTGTGGTTGTAAAATACTGTGAGTTTGCTGTCCTTTCACTGTTCATATTTTTTATCTTCTTTTTCTTAGATAAGTCCCTTTAACATTTCATATAATAAGGGCTTGGTGATGTTGAACTCCTTGAATTTGATCTTATCTGAGAAGCACTTTATCTGTCCTTCCATTCTAAATGAAAGCTTTGCTGGATAGAGCAATCTTAGATGTAGGTCTTTGGATTTCATGACTTGGAATACTTCTTTCCAGCCCCTTCTTGCCTGGAAGGTCTCTTTTGAGAAATCCACTGACAGTCTGATGGGTACTCCTTTGTAGGTGACTGTCCCCTTATCTCTTGCTGCTTCTAAGATGTTCTCCTTCATTTTAATCTTGGCTAATGTAATTATGATGTGCCTTGGTGTGTTCCTTCTTGGATCCAACTTCTTTGGGACTCTCTGAGCTTCCTGGATTTCCTGGAAGTCTATTTCCTTTGTCAGACTGGGAAAGTTCTTTATTATTTGTTCAAATACCTTTTCCACTCATGGCTGTTTCTTTCCCCTTCTGGTACCCCTATAATCCGGATGTTGGAACATTTAAAGATGTCCTGGAGGTTCCTAGGCTTCTCATTTTTTTGAATTCTTGCTTCTTTATTCTTTTCTGGTTGGATGTTTCATTCTTCCTTCTCATCCACTCTGTTGATTTGAGTCCCACTTTCCTTTCCATCACTATTGGTTTCCTGTGCATTTCCCTTCATTTCAATTAGTTTAGCCTTCATTTGTATCTCTAATTTGTGACTGAAATCAACCAGTTCTGTGAGCATCCTGATCACCAGTGTTTTGAACTATGCATCTGAAAGGTTGTTTATCTCTTGGTCACTTAGAAGTATTGGCTCTGGGGCTTTGAGCTGTACTTCTTGAGCCATAACGTTCTGGTCAGGTCATGCCTGTTCTGTATGAGGGGCGGAGCCTTAGGTGTTCACCAGGGCGGGGCGACCCAGGGTGCTGGGTTGTGATGCTGTATGTGGGGGCGGGGTCAGAGAGGGGCAATGGCATTGGTTCTCCTCTCTCTCAATTTTGGTCCCCTCTGCTGCTTCCTATAAGCAAATTGGGGCCCCCTGGAGTGGCTCCCAGGGGTGTGGGCCTGTGCACCCTCCAGGACCCTGTGGATCTCTCCAATGAACTCTCTGTGAGCCTGGGAGCTCCTTCCCAGCACTTCGACTCTGAAAGTTTTTCCAATTGGTGCTTTTAGGCTTTAATTCCCGTCGCTGGGACCCTAGCCTGTGCAGTCTGTCTCACTGCTGCTCCTTCGCCTGGTTTATCTGCATGCAAATGTGTGACCGCGGTAAGCCAGCTGCCTTGTGCCCTCACTGGGTCTGTCCATTGCCACCCCACACCTGAGATTCGCCAACTGCTGCCTGTGCTCCTGGGTCCATCAGGCCACTTTTTCCTGCGCAACCCTGCTCTGCTAGCTGCTGATTCCGCCCCTCTTACTTGTCTGGCTGAATGGTTTGTTGTTGTCAGACTTCCATACAGTTCAATTTTCTGTGTTTTGGTTGTGTTTTTGTTACTAAAACTTTGTTGTCTTTAAATTTGGTTGTGCAAGGAGGCACAGTGTTTCCACCTATGCCTCCATCTTAACCGAAAGTCCAGATACAGTTTCTAATTGTGATGGCCATTATAGAATCATTATAGAATACTAATCCTCAGTAAAGAACTGAGGCCCCTAAATCTTAAAGATAAGACAAAACAGGAAAGGAGGTAATCAGTCTACTTCTTTAGCTAACTCTTTTTTTTCTTTAATATTTTCCCCAAAGTAGAAATAGACATGAACATTATTAATAAGACCTTATTCTTCAAAGCTTGCTAGGGCAGAGGCCAACATCTGACTAGAGAGGAAAATGACATGGAAAACATGATTAAATGAGAAGAAAATATCAAGAGAAACTAACAAAATATGTGCACCAATTTTTAGATGTCAGATTTCACTTCTCCCAACACCAACTATACAGCAGCATTTAAAATGACTCTTTTCCCCATATGTGTTACAAGAACAATAGCAAATGTCAATTAATCCATTTTATAAATAAAATATTCAACTAAGTAAAGAGAAGCATCCAGCCAGGCAAAGTATGCTAATAAGGTTAATAACTTATTAACTTTATTGAAAAGTCACTTGACTTTGCAAGTTTAGATAACCCAGAGTGCACAAACATTAGATGGTTACTAATGTGACTTGATGTTCAGTTACATAATTAGTTGCTTTCTACAGAAGGATTATTGAGGAAATAGCGATGGGCTCTGGGAAGATGTTCTTGTGCAAAACAGTATTTGGAAGTGCATGATGAGCAGCCTACAGAATGACTAAGTGAACACAGGGCTCCTGTGGGTTTTAATAACCCTGATCCACTAATGAATCATGAATCAAATGGGAACCTTCTTGTAGTTCAAAGACTTCCAAGATTCTGAGGAGAATCCTTCAGCAAAGCAGCATGTTATCAGCCAGGATTAACCACATTTACTCACATTCTTTAAAAAAAGATGTTTTGCACTCTCAGGTAGGTGCTGACAGGGAGTATGAAAAGTGCAATAGTGGGAGAGGTGAGGAGGAGGGGCCTGTGATGGTCTTTAAGAATCCAGAGTTTTGCACAGAAACGGCCAGAGCTGAGAGGAGCAAAGGAAGATGAGCCATCACAACCTAAACCAGAGAGACAAATAAATGGTGGGTATCAACAAGAGCTGTTTCTTATTATTTTTCGAAAAAGCCTTTAATTTAATGCATATTTTCTTTGCTGAAAAGGAAATAGGGATATTAACAAATTGGTTTTATTTCTAATCTGGCAGGCTGCCTGCAGTGAAATGTAAATACATGTACATGGGAGCCAGGATTAGCATTTACTGAAGAAAAAGAGTAGTCAATATTTTAATGAGGAAGTCTAAGCAATTGCATGAAACACACTCCAGTGTCACAGGGGAGCTTTTTAAGTTAAGCCAACTAGTTCCAAATTACTACTTTTCTCAGCTTTCCTTTAAGGGGAGCTTAGACTTACTTAAAAAAATACAACTATGGCATTTAATCTTAAATTTAAAATAGCTATAATATTCATCTCTATAAATACATACATTAACCTATATGCATCTCTCTCATTATGTATATGGAAAAAGAATGTCTGACACACAATTCTTCAGTTAAATGGCCCATTTAACAGTGTTACCCCTCTGCCATTTTCAAAGTCACAGATACTAGGGTAAGAAAATTGTTACTATTCAAGAATGGGAGATAGATTTGAGGGGGGGGGTGTATGATAAGAAATATGGGTAACCAAAACAAATAAAACTCAATGACATTGTTTAAGGACAGAGTTGTGTATGTAAGACAGGCTCATATAACAGATAAAATCTATTAGAAAAACACTATGTATCATAAAATTTATAATGTGGCATCCCATAGAAGGCATATTTCCATCTGAGAATTTGATTTTATCAAGAGTTAGAAAAAGAGAAAGGAGCAAAAACGTTATGTGAATAAGGTGAGTGTGGTTAACCTAAGAGATAAGTAAAAGCCCTAAAATATCATCAATATCTCAGAAATAATTACTCATGCTTAAATGAAATCAAGCAATTTGAAGTGCAGAAGGCTTCAGTTTCAACGTTTCTGACTTCAGGGTATCAGATAGAACCAACTACTTTAACAACACACATTAAAACAGCATTTCCTATATTCTTGTGAAATCTATTAAGAACATTTTATGTCTGATGAATATTTATTTTCTGTTCTTAAATTAGCCAAATTTTACCTTGCCCTTACCAGTAACCAACATCAATAATAAAGATAAGAGCAGAAATTAGTAAAATGAAAAATAAACATCATAGAAAATGATCAACAAAGCCAAAAGTTGTTATTTTAGCCAAAAAGCATAAAAGAGACAAACACATGATGAGACAGAATAGTAAAAAAGAAAAAGTATATATAATCAATATTAAGATTTTACAAACATTAAAATGATCATAAGAAAAACCTTATAATATTTTATACTTTTATACATTTATGATGATATAGTTCTATGAGTAGGAAAATCTGTATATCCAAAAGAAACTGTTAACATGTAAAAACTAGGAGGAAAATATCAAAATATTCAAAGCAGTATTATGTTTATTAAACAAAAACATTTTATTTTTTATTTTTTTAAAATATTTTATTCATTTATCTTTAGAGGGGGAGGGAAGGAGAGAAATATCAATGTATGGTTGCCTCTTGTGAGTCCCCTGTTGGGGGGACTGTTGTGGTTGCCCGTTTTTGCTCCTTTCTCTTTTTCTAACTCTTGATAAAATCAAATTCTCAGATGGAAATATGCCTCCTATGGGATGCCACATTATAAATTTTATGATACATAGTGTTTTTCTAATAGATTTTATCTGTTATATGAGCCTGTCTTACATACACAACTCTGTCCTTAAACAATGTCATTGAGTTTTATTTGTTTTGGTTACCCATATTTCTTATCTTACATTATCTTATCATACAACCCCAACCCTGTTGGGGTTGCCTGCAACCCAGGCATGTGCCCTGACTGGGAATGGAACCACGATCATATGGTTCGCAGGCCCGTGCTCAATCCACTGAGCTACACCAGCCAGGCCAACAAAAACATTTTAAATTTAATTTACAGATTTTTAAAAAAATGATGTATTCTCACAAAGGCCTACTGTACAGCTGTGGAAGTGAATAAAATGCATTCATACACAACAACATGAATGAATCTTGAAAACATAATATTGAGTAAAAATCCATTAGAATGTATCAGTCTATATTCAGTATGATACAATTTTTATAACACTAAAAAATTTTAAAGATCTAAACAATCCATACTATTCAATTAAACATATATACAAAATAAAACTTTTTTGGAAGGCAAGGGAGTAGTGAGCACAGTATTCAGAATAGTGGTAATCTCTTGGTAGGAACAAGGTGGGGCAGGGACTAGGGAAGATGCACACAAGTAGAAGCTGTGGCCCCTCTAGTGTTCTGATTCTAACGCTATGTATTAAGGCTATGGCTATTCATTTCATTACTATGCTTTATAACTTAAATATATATTACATATTCCTTTTGTACACACAAAATATTAAAAATAAAAATGGTTTAAAAATTAGTAAATCATACACACAATCAGAGCAGAGACAAAACAATCTCACATTTCTCCTTCTGTCAGATGACCCTGCCCATTCTCATCCCCAAGTGAGGGACTCCTCAGGGCCTCATAGTCTATAAACCAAGAAGATCAGAAGACCAGTTGCTGTCTTTAAACCAATCAAGACCTGTGTTATGAGGAGCTAGAATGTTTTTCTCACAAAACTCTATCCAGTAACCCATCTGCCATCCAATCTTAGTTTACTGAGAGGCACTAAGTACAGAAGGAAAAAGGGGGTGGGAGAAATACTATCCTTAACATTGAAGTACTGAACTTGGGACAGAACAGGAACAGGAAGGAGTTCATGCTGGGGGGGGTTGTTTTTTTTAACATATCCCATCTGAACAGATCTAGACTTTCAGGGCTTAGATCTCTAGATGATGCTCCCTGAAAAGTGGAAATTAAACAAGGAAGGATGCACATTGACACATCTTCTGTATGTAGATGCAGGAAACAAACCTGACTGTCACAGGAGAGGACAGACATAAGGAGAAACCTCGAAATCTGTTGATAAACACACACCAAAGAAAACATCTATAAAAAGCTACTGCAGAAGAAGGGAACTAAAGTATTCCACAAACTCAGAGGAAAGTCACTGCCTCTGAAAATATTATACTGGAGAAAATCAGAAGTCTTACCCAACTGTAAATTCTGAAGGCAAAGGTCAGGTCTTGTTAACTGCTGTGTTTTTAGCATTAAAGCAGTACCTGGCATGAAGTAAATAAATAATGACTATTTTTTTAAATAAATTAAACAAATTACCATCTACAACAGAGAGAAAAAATAGACCTCATTGTAAAAGGTACAGAAAATTTTAAGGAGAAATAAAATATGAAAAAGTAACAGAAGAAAGATAAAGAAGAGACTACTTATAACCAAAAACACATTGGCAGAATTCAAATCCACATTAAAGACAATAAATACCAGAAAAACAAAGTGCAAAGAGCACAGTGTAACATTCCAAGGGGAATTACAAATCAATTGGAAGAGACTAAGCACCTAATGCAAGGTTACAATAAACTCAATTTAATTGACCAAGAGAACGATGTGGTAAAAAATAGATATGGCAGAGCATCCCTTGGTATCCATGGTCCCTAGTGGGAATATAGTATATTGTAAAAAATGGCCACAAATTTTCCCACCCTCTGCATCTGTGACATTGCCATATGACATGAAAGTCCCTCCAAGTGAAAAATAAAGTCTGTTTCTCTAGTTCTCTTGAATCCAGGAAGGACAGATGACTTTCTTTGGCCAATGGAACCTTAGCATTGCCTTAGTAATACAATCAGAGGCTTGAAGAGCAACTGTGCATTGAGGTTTGCTTTCACTTGCTGTTTAATAACTCTCAAATGTGTGGTTCTGACACCAGACATGCATGAGGCCATCAGGACCACCTCTGGTTGACCTACCAGCTGACTGCAGTGACATGGGTATACAGGTATGAGATGTACAGTAGAACTTCCCAGCTAAGCTCAGCCCAAAATCCTGGCCCACAGAATCCTGAGTTAATAAGTAGTTGATGTTTTAAGCCACTAACTTTGGGGATGGTTTGTTATACAGAGAGGCAGCCAGCTGTCAATGATAGGCTCTGCCCAAAAGGAGGCCTTTGGGTCTGAGCTCAGTCTGCACTACCTCTTCCTTCTACATAGATTTAATCATCACTCAGGGAGAACTTAAAGTGGTTATGTGCTAAAAAGGAATGTTTCAGACTTACAAGACTTTGCTGGTTCTCAAGCCAAAGACAATTGCATTAAAGCAATGTCCTCATCAGAAGGCAGAAAAGGTGGACAAGGGAAGCAAAATGAATACCAAGTAACCTTGAGCAAATTAATCTTGAAGTATATTCTTTACCTTTATGCTATCCTGGAAAGCCTAGTTACCAAAACTTCCCTAAAAAGAGAAGAAACAACATGAAAATTATCAGAGAGAAAAAAGTACATACAAAATTTAAAGATGAGGTTTCTCATTCATTCATTCATCTATCCTTTAAAAAATATATTTATTGAGCACCAGGCTCTGGACTTATGTATCTAGGTTTAGAATACTGAACAAATCAGAGGTGGACTCTGCTTCATAGAACTCACTACTGCAGCACCTAGATCACTGGGATTCTTAAAAAGATCAGGACAAATTAAACCAAACTAATAATTTAAGCTAAAATAAATGGCAACACTCATAAACTGAAAAAATCCCAGTGAATACAGATCAAAAGGATGATTATTAAATGGGCAAACCACATGCGTGCACGCACGCACAATCAATCAATCAACCACATTAAAAAAAAATCAGTCTTGTCTCAGACTTCTCCTTTGATGCAGAAATCAATGTAACAAAATAACAATTTTTAGGGTAACTGGGACAACTTGAAAATTGTATACCTAAGCAAAAAATTAAAAAAATATCCTCAGAAATCTATGAAATGTGAAAACCTACCAATTGTGCATTCTTCTTGAAAAATTATCAAAAACCATACTCAAACTCACTGAAAGAATGAAAGAAATTAACAGTTCAAAGATAAGGACATAAGTCTTGACTGGTGTAGCTCAATTGGGTGTCATCCCACAAAAGGTCACCAGTTCAATTCCTAGTCAGGGTTGCAAGTTTGGTCCCCAGGCAGGGCCTGATGAGAAGCTACTGATTGATGTTTCTCTCTTACACTGGTGTTTCTCTCCTTCTCTTTTTCCCTCCCTTCTCCACTCTCAAATAAATGAATGAATGAATAAATAAATAAATAAATAGAATCTTTATCAAATAAGAAAGATAAGGTATAATAATCTAATTGGAAACAATAAAATCAGTTAAATATAGAACTAGAAAAATAATTACAGCAAATCTATTTAAAAGCTAAATTGAAATCATAGAAATTATTTTTGAAACATAAAGCATAGTTTAAAAAATAAGGATTTTTTAAAACTAACACCTCCTCTAAAACCTGAGATTATATTAACAAAGGTATATAATCTCAGGTTTATATCTCTGAGTGAGAATTGTATCTCAGAGAATTATATCTCTGAGTGAGATAGAGGGTTAGGGGAGAGCTGTGGTAAGTATGTGGGGGCATAAATATGCTAAATTCTTCCATTTAACTAGAGGACATAAAAATGCTGTTTGCTCCTAAATATCTTTCACAGAGATATATAGGGTAAAGAATGCTTTTGAGAAACCTAAGTGAGAATACAGTTTAATACCAAACATATACTCTGAAATATAAACAAAGAATGATATAGTCTATAATGCCCAAAGAGAGAAAAGCATGAGAAAAAAAATCAAAGCACCAAAATAACCAGTAAGAAAACACTATGAGCCCTGGCTGGTGTAGCTCAGAAGATTGAGTATGGGCTGCTGACCAAAGAAAACACAATGAATCAACAAACAACATGTGCTGGCAAGGTTGTGGAGTAAAGGGGACCCTATGCACTGTTGGTGGGTGCAGCCACTGTAGAAAACACTATGGAATTTCCTCAAGAAACTAAAAATGAAACTGCCTTTTGATCCAGCAATTCCACTGCTGGGATTATACCCTAAGAATCCTGAAACACCAATTCAAAAGAATCTATGCACCCCAATGTTCATAGCAGCACAATTTACAATAGCCAAATGCTGCAAGCAACCTAAGTGCCCATCAATAAATGAGTGGATCAAAAAACTATGGTACATTTACACAATGGAATTCTATGCAGCAGAAAGAAAGGAGTTCCTATTCTTCAAGATAGCATGTATGGATCTAGAGAGCATTATGCTAAGTGAAATAAGCCAGGTGGTGAGAAACAAATACCATACGATATCACCTTTAACTGGAACATAATGAACAAAAGAAAAAAACTAAGCAAAATATAACCAGAGACATTGAAATTAAGAACAAACTGAGCTTAACTGGAAGGAAAGGGGTAAGGGGATAATGGGGAAGAAGGGGAAAGGTCATCAAGGAACATGTACAAAAGGACCTATGGACAAACCAAAGATGGGGAAAGACTGAGGGTGGAAGGTGGGGGATTGGTGGGGCGGGGGAGAGCTGTGTGGGGAAAATGGAGACGACTGTACTTGAACAACAATAAAAAAAGAAAACATAATGAAAAAGGTAAGGATAATATTTTGTTTATAACAATATTTGTAAATGGCTTAAACTTCCCTGTGAGAAGACAAAAATAAAGTCACAAAATTAAATCCCAATTATATACTTATTACAAGAAATACACCTCAGGAAAATGAGTACCGAAAGGATGAGTAAAAATATAAGCAAAGATATAGTGAAGAGATACAAATAAAAATATAATTTTAATATTAATATTAGATAATGACAAATTCAAGGCAAAACACATTAAATGCTCAAAGACAGCTTTTACATTAAGGAAATATAATTCAAAGCAAGGAAACAATGTTAATTTGTCAAATAATACTGCACTGTCAGAATGCACATATCTCTATAAACAAGAGTTAAAGAAAAATAAGAACAAATTAATAAAGAACTTCAACATCTCTTACAATTGGTCAAAGAAGATCAAAAAAGACAGCAAGGGAACTATGATGTGAAAGACTTTGATAATATTAAGTGAGATTAAATTCCCTGCTCTAAATAAAATAACTTTCACCTCCAGCGCCATGGACTCCTTCCCAAAGATGATCTTATATACTCTTCCATAAGAATAATGTCAATAAATTAAAGTAAAAGTCATAGCAGGTATATTTCACAGACAATTAAATTCAACTAGAAATTAACATTAACAAAGGAAAGCTTAAAATTGAACCACTTTAAAATTTTACATTATTATTTTTAAAGAATTTAGAGTCATACAGGATATCAAAATGGTACTTCAGATTGTTCTACAATGAATAAAATATCAAAAATTATATGATGTGGCTAAAATAAAAATCATAAGAAAATACATAGTTTTAAATATTTTTAAAATATTTTTAAAGATTTTATGTATTTATCTTTAGAGGGGAAGGGAAGTAGAGAGGGAGAGAAATATCAAAGTATGGTTGCCTCTCATGAGTCCCCTGATGGGAACTGGCCTGCAACCCAGGCCTGTGCCCTGACTGGGAATCGAACTGCAATTCTTTGGTTTGCATGCCTGTGTTCAATCCACTGAGCTACATCAGCCAGGGCTCATAGTTTTAAGTATTTTTATTGTAAACAAGCAAAAAAATAAATAAATGAACTTAAGATGTAACTTAAACTATTAAGAAAATAAAAAACTATGGAAATAGCAAATTTAATGGCTAGTTCTTCAAAACTACCTAAAGCAAACCAAATCAAGGAAAGAAATGTCACATTAAGAAAAAAGAAAATTATTTAACCATATATTTATATGATTATTTTAAAGTTGTAACAAAATATTTTATATGCATCTGCATTAACAAACCTAACCTCTAGATGAAATGATATTTCAATAGGGAAATATAAATTACCATACATCGTTGATATAATGAGGAATAAAAAAAAACTAAATATTTCAATAATCTTGAATGGAAACAGAGATTTCAAAGAATTTATCCCCCCAAAATGACCCAGACACAGACATCAATTCCATCACATTTAAAGAAGAGGAGGGGTCACTCCCACTCCTTGCTCTTTAAACTGTTCCAGGGCGTGGTGTGGAGGGTGGGGAAATCTTGTTAATCACTACTGAGTCTTCAATCACCCTTGTTTAAAAAATTAACCAAAGTGGCACAAAAGGAACTTNTAAGACAGAAACCTGTACTTGAACAAGAATTAAATAAAAATTATATTTAAAAAAAATAAAATAAAAAATAAAAAATAAAAAAAATAAAAAAATAAAGTTGTAACAAAATATTTTATATGCATCTGCATTAACAAACCTAACCTCTAGATGAAATGATATTTCAATAGGGAAATATAAATTACCAAACATCGTTGATATAATGAGGAATAAAAAAAAACTATATACTTCAATAATCTTGAATGGAAACAGAGATTTCAAAGAATTTATCCCCCCAAAATGACCCAGACACAGACATCAATTCCATCACATTTAAAGAAGAGGAGGGGTCACTCCCACTCCTTGCTCTTTAAACTGTTCCAGGGCGTGGTGTGGAGGGTGGGGAAATCTTGTTAATCACTACTGAGTCTTCAATCACCCTTGTTTAAAAAATTAACCAAAGTGGCACAAAAGGAACTTTACAGATACAATGTGGGCATTAATGGAAGAAACTCTTAATAAAAATTTATCATGACTTAGGAAGGCTTATTTCTGGTATTCAAAGATGAATCCATCTTAGAAGATATAGCAATAAATGGAAAGATGCAATATGTTCAGTAATGGAATGACAATATTACAAAGATGCCAAGTCTACACCAATGATTTATAAATATCTTCCAATCATCATCAAAATCTAACAGAAAAACAATACAATCGCAAAGAAAATTTTTAATGAGAAGAACAGAGGCAAATTTGACATTACCAAATAATAAACCAAAATTACAAAAAGCACATAAACATCATAGCCTTGATACAGGAAATTATTTATATTAGCAAAATTAGAAACAACCTACATATTCACTGTGCAGTGGGAATGGTTAAAACTTCTTTTTTTCTTTTTTTTTAATTTTAGTTATTTATTTTTAGAGAGAGGGGAAGGGAAAGAGAAAAAGAGAAAAAGAAACATCAATATGTTGTTGCCTCTCACCTGGCCCCCCCAATGAGGACGCAACCCAGGCATGTGCCCTGCCTGGGAATCAAACTGGCAACCCTTTGGTTTCCACTAGCCAGGGTGGTTAAAACTTCTTTATGCTACATCCATGTAATTGAATAGTACTCAGCGATTAAAAGTGACATTGTAGAAAAGCACAGAAAGATGCTCAAGTCTTATTGGTAATTGGGAGTAAAACTTTACAAATAAACAGGAAAAAAAGCACAGGGCTAAAAACCACAAAAGTATATATACCAAATATAAACAAAGGATATTTTTCTGTAATTAAAGAATTTCTAATTTTACTATTTGCTATCTTCACTATTTCTCCAATTTTTAAAAAACAAATATATCACTATTTTTAAAATATTTTAAAGGTCAAATCCTCTAAAATTCAACATTCTACTAATTTAAATATACACAACTGAAATTCATTTGAAATATATATGAAGGAAATCTATGCTCTTTGCCAATGGCAAGCATCTGGATATGACTCACCAAAAAATTACTCTATGTCTGAAGGAAATATTAAAACAAATAGCCCAGCACTGCAGTCAGTGATTGCATAGAACTGTATATATTCGCTCTGTGCACTGGACAGGAATTTTTCATTTCATACATCATTTACAACTTGCTGCAGTGATTCTGCAAAATCAGCCCATACCATTAGCACACACAAAGAGAATCATCCAATGTTCTCATTTTTGGAAAATGCAAGTGTTTTGGGCTTCGATGTGTACAAATATCAATATTCCATTTAAGCACATGTTGCTCTGATAACTAGGACGAGGGAACCAGGTGACCAGCCACCATGGTTGGGATCAAATATTCTTGGTGAAGCACATCGACTTAAAAATCAATAGTCTGAGCTTAGCTTGTGCTCATAAACATACTTAATTTTAAAACTACTTGAAATAAATGAAAACAAAATGGTGAAAGTCATAAGCAATCCTTCCAGAGGGGTTTATTTTTTCTAATGGGAACCAGCTTTGATTTCTAAAATATTTTATCAAGGCATTTGATACAAACCATCTGGTTTACTCAACACCTCATCAAATGAATGTCTGATAAATTCACCTAAGTCCCTGCTCTTAGTATAAGAGTACACTTAATAACATATAGCATACTTAACAATAGCAATACTTAATAACAGTATCGCTATTTTCAGATCACAGCATGGAGGAGTATGTTTCCCCAGTAATACAGAATATTGCCTTGTATACTTCAGCCCAAAGAGAAAGCTGTTTTGCTGTGTAATAAAATGCTCCCAGAGTCAAACATGTTCTGGGATAGCAAAGAGGCATAGGAACAACAAACGTCAACTTGGTTTGGCTTCCAGCACACCTTGACATTCAAACTCTCCATCTCTCCCCTTCTTTTCCCTAATGTAGAAAAACTTAAACCACAATTTTCTGGTGAGCACATTTGCTACATCTTCAAGTCTAGCCATAACCATGAAAATGAATTCCAAGAAACAGCTAATGAATTCCAAACATCGTCCTCTTTCACTACTCTGTGGACTTTCCCATCATCGTGTTTCATTCATTTCCAGAACAATGTGGATCCAGAGTTATACTCACTCTCAACAAGGAATGTATTTCTGAGCCATCCACGTGGCACTCACCACGACCAGCCATAACTAACCACAGAAAATATGAAAGCTTGTGCCTTAAAATGACATCACCTTCCTTAGAAATCACTGAATTGTCCCTGCCTACAAACCAACTCAATCTTTAGCAACTGGACTCGTTTTTTGTGGAACAAAAGTTTAGTTGGTGAGTATACCTTAGTGTGCAGAGGGCATCAAAGCTCTAGTAACAGAAGTCAAATTTATGCCAGAATAATAATAATAATAATGTGTTTGGGAAGTAAAGCCATCAATGGTTAAATTGCTTTTTTTCATGTTACATATATTCCAAATCACTATGTCAGGAAATCAGACAAGAGAACACTCCCTGTTGGAATCAACCATCAGCTACTTTGAGGAAAACGAAGGACTCTGAAGAACGTTGCATGAGTAATTCTAGGGCATCCCAATTGGGATGTGTGTACATACCAAGACGTGTTCTTCAGAGGTTAATCTTTGTTCACAGAAGAATTCAAGAAATCCAGAAGCCTGTAAATTTAAAAAAAGATTTGTTTTAATAAAAATATCTAGTAATTAGCAACCAAAAGGATCAAGAAAAACTGAGAGTTCTTGTGTGCTCAGCTAAAAAATGAAGTATTCTGCATTAATAAAGTTCCCAGGCCATGGAGGTCACAGCCAGAATGAACACTAGCTTTTCACCACCTCTCAAAATGGAAGCACTGTCTCCAATGGAAAAGAAAGCCTGTGGAGTATTATTCACTGCCCTTTCCTCCCAAAAATGATGATAGAAATTCATTTCACATTAAATAATAAACTACTAATGATGAATATATCTTCATTTATTTGTAGTTTGCTTAAGTCATTATGTAGAAAAGGAGTGAAATGAATTTGTGGTTTCTCAGAAGTCTCTATCTGGGCAAAACATAAAGTAAGAAACAGCAAATTTCTTCTCCAAAAATAATTAGAGAGGAGTTCTAAGTTGAGGATGAAGCTCAGTGATAGGATTTTATTGTGTGAATTTATTTGCCTAACCATAGCAAAGAGTGTTAACATAAAAATAACCAATCTAAAATGACATCATTTGGGGGAAAATATTTGACTATAAGTGTAGCTCTGCCTCAATTCACATTTCTGTGGGATGATAAGTGCCTTAGGTCTGGTGTGGAAACCAGCAAGGCTCATGTGCTGTCACCAGAGTTGCGCAAACAGGACCACACGGAGCACAGGTAAAAGACAGTATGCAAAGAGTGACTGTCAAGGAAAAAATAAAAAGTCCAGAAATCAAGCAAGAATAGCAAAAGCAAAAAGTGACCAAATACTTTTCTTATTCCAAACAATGTTAGTCTAGAATTAGACTACCTCTCAGGGGATCTCTAGTCTTGGGAAAGAAAAATCTATTATTCATATGTAAATAGAAAAAGGAAAGTTGAGATGCTCAAAGATAGTAGGAATGGCTCCATAACAATCTTGCCACTATTCCCAGACGAAAATGGATATGTTATATTAGGAGAGTGTGGAAGAAAAATACATTTTTAATAAGTAATTTGCTTTAGAAGATTGATAGTTTGGACCACGACTTAAGAACCAAGGTAGAAGAGTCTTACCAAATGAATGAAGCAGGACTAGAGTCAATTTATAAACTAAAACGTGTACCTTAAATTACAGTTCCTGGAAACATAGGGAAAATGAAATTAAAAAGAGTGGGGATTACCAAAATGGGACGAGAGAGAGCCAAGAGCTAGAGAATGAAATTTAATTCAGAAGTCAGAAGTCTAGAGCAAACGGAGCCTTGGCCTCTGGTTAGTGTTCCTAAATCATTGTAAAGATAAAAACACCTTATGGAGTATTATTCAGCCTTTTAAAAAAGTAAGAAATCCTGACATTTGTGACACCCTCATGAACCTAGAAAACATTATACTATGTGAAATAAGCTAGTCCCAGAAGAACAGATTCTACATAGTTCTCCTTGTAGGAGGTATATAACAGAATTAAACTCATGGGAGCACAGAATGGTACAAGACAGGGATTATGGTGAGGAAGAGTTGGGGGATTTTTTTCAGGAGGTATGCAGATGAAGAGGGATCTGTTGTACAGCACGGTACCTATAGTTAACAATACAGTGTTGGTATTGTGCACTTTAAAATATATTACAAGGATAGATGTTACATTAAAAATTTTTATGAAAAAAGAAAATACAAAAGATCCAGGGAAATTTTTGGAGGGGATGGATATATTTAGTTCCTTGGCTATAGTGATGCTATCATAAGTGTATGCATATATCCACACTCATCAAGTTGTATACATTAAATGTGTCTATTTCTGTATATCAATATCTCAAAAAAGATTTAAAAAGAAAACACCTTGTTAAGTGCTAAGCCCAGTTAGATTACGTAATTTAGGTACTCTCAGATAGGAGGCACTCTGTGACAGGTAACTAATCCTGGTCTGTAGATTTAATATCCAATGCTTCCCTCCATGTACAAACTGCATTTAAAATTAACATTTTTAGTCATAAGGCACACAGGAACATTGCTGTAAAGAAAGATTGCTCAAAATGCAGAAATCCTTTCAAAGACAATTCAAATCTTCATTTGGAATGAAAATAAAGAATGTCATCTACACAGTTCATAATTTGTTATATACACTGATTTTTTTTAAAAGGTAAATAACAATTTCATGATTTGTAGAAACAGATTATACTTTAGAGACTTCCAACATTTTTATTGTCACAGGTGTTTCTTATTATAATTTTGTCTAGTAAACAAGTGGTATTTATTAAAATGCTGTTGTTCCATTTTGAAACCAAGGACGTATATTATGGGTGAGCAATTGCCATTAGACTTGTAAAATGTTGAGAGGAGCTCAGTGACCACAGTCACCTCCCTCTCAGGCTTCTAGTGGTCGAATAGAAGGACAGCAGGGTATATGCACTCACGTACATGTGTGTGGCCAAGGCCACACCAACCACCCATAAACAAAACCTCATCAGAGTCTTAAGCCACTATAAAACATTTTGTAACTATGTATATAGAATCTGACTTAAAAAAGGAAACATGTCATTTTATTTCCTCAAGTGACCGACATTATAGTCACGCTGTCCCATCTTCCCTGGGTAATTTTACAACCCTTTGCTTAAAAAAAACCCTAAAAATGACAATAGAGCTGACTGTGCAATATGTTTCAGGGATTTAAGCAACCCAGCTTCTGCCTCTGCATCAAAGAAAGAGAGCCTCACACCGAGAAGCCTCCAAGTCTCTAGAACAGGGTCTGGCCACCCTGCATAATTGCAAGGGTCCTTTAAGTGTGGAAGAGGGAAACAAAGAGCAAGAATCAAAGAGCTGAAATCATGACAAAGACTGGACTAGGTGTTTCTGGCTTTGGATAGGAAGGGGGGCCAAGAGTCAAGGAATGCAGGCAGCCTCTAGAAGCTGGAAAAGCCAATAATAATAATAATTACTATTATTCTTATTATTGAGCTATTAGTTATTATTATTAATTCTTCTTAAAAGCCTCAGAAAAAGGAATGCAGCCCTGCCATCACCTTAACTTCAGTCCTACGAGACCCATCTCAGACTTCTGACCTCCAGAGCAGTAAAATAATAAATGTGTATTGTTTTAATCCACTTTGTGGTAATTTGTTACAGCATTAATCAATTAACACATGGGCCCATAATATAAAGTAGAAATTTCTTTGTCAGTCTTTATAATGGGTATATCACATAATACTGTGGGTTGCACACTCAATGAGATGCCCACAATGAACAGAATGGCGGGTTCCCTGTATCTCTTTCCTGAAGTGGTCCTTAAGTAGGATGATGGGGAGCAGCAATCACAGCAAAGCAAACACTCTCCTACAAGAAGCCAGTGCCACGAGACCCAGGTATGTCATTCTCTGTCTGGCTTAACGTGAAAATCAAACTTGTAGTAACTAGAGAAACATTCTTTGAAGGCTGGGATATTACGTGTCAAGAGAAAATCTGTGTTCACATCTGTGTAGGAAAAGATAGCTTACACAAGATTAAAGTTGTCTTTATGTCAAACTTCTCTGCACTTTATATGAATCTCCAAGAGGCTAATAATATTATACATTCAAACCATCCCAGTTATGAATCCTGTTCCTTTTCCGGGAGTATCATGGGTGTTGTATCCTGCATAACCCATTTTTGAATATTGACCTACAGTGACAGACAAACCCACAAGACTCTTAGGGAAGAATTCTTGCATGTTCTCCAGGTGTTAAGGAAACTAATGCCTTATGCACCTAAGCAATTGGTCTTCAGAGCTGCCTAGTGTGATTACTACACAAGGGTCTCAGCCTTTCATCCGTGCTGCCAGCATCCAGGCTGAGCCTTCCCTCTATTTAGGATAACTTCAGGACCCCCTCAGCAGGCATGTCTGATATGCTAACTCATTGCACTAACCATGGAACTGGGCATGTCTGTACTCGTGGGATGCCCACTGAAATAACTATTATGTTTGTAGCACATATTTCTGGACTCAGATCACTGTCCTTAGGAGAGTCCCAAAGTCTACAGCCTTATGACAAAGGAAAGGAATATAACACAGCCAATTTGTTCATGGGAGTCTTGGCCTTGGCCCAAAAGAGCCTTTTTGTACATCTCCAGAAAGGAGGAGATCAATTTTTAGCATCTCTATTTAGAGAAAAATAATGGGATGTTCTAAGAGACATACTATACATTTCTCTTTCAGTTGTATCTTTTATTTTGATGGGTTTCCAAAATTCTGAATATTTTATTAATTTATACTTTGTCTTTAAGTGTCAAAAAATGAAATCAATCTACAAAACGACCCTATAGTGTGTTTCCTGTTCAGGTACAACAGAAAGGGAAATACAATTATTAGCATCTTCTAAAGATTTAGTAACCGTTAATATTAAAGAGCATGCTTCTGTTACTCCCAAAATTCCCACAATGTGCAGTTTTGTCTTTAAAACAATGAGTTTGCTCCCCAATTAAAACCGCAAATCCCCAAGAGAACATAACATGAACATTTCACAGGACACGTGACACTATGGCAAACAAAGTTCAGTGAGTTTAATACAAATCAACCCATTTAAAATGATCTAGGAAATATCTGCCAAATGTTTGATGTGGGTTGTTCCAAGACATAATAAATTAAACCTAGAGGCTCAAATTTAGGAGAGGTTATCTTGATGATATTGTATTTCTTTCAATTCAAAATATCAAAATAAGACCTAGTTTCTTGAATACTTTAAGGTTCTGTTTCACTATTATGCATATTACTGTGATTTCACACTATATGCCATGAGACAGGATCATTTTAGGACACCCCAAACTTCTAAATTCACTCGAAACATCCCAGGGGAGCAGCCACATGGTCATATAGGTTGATTTCCTGGGGTCACTGGTTTTGCAGCATGTATGAGCTACAAGGTCAAGGTAAAGAGGAGTGAGAGGGGATGCAGGAGGCACATTTTCTAGTAACAAGAAGGGAACAGGCTCGGTGCCATGCAGATACTTTGCTGGCTACGGCAGAATTAGGCCTGCGTTCCCATCTCCCTCCCACTCCTCCCTGACTCGCTCAGCATCTAACTAGCTGCCTCACTTACACATGAAGCTAGGAGGGTAGGGAGTCTAAGAGAGATGGACTAGGCCCAGCATGGCAGCTCCCTGACAAGGCTGTATCAGGACTTCTATGGTAAAAGTGAAATGGAATAAATAACATTTCTGAGAGTTTTCTGGGTTTTTTAATTTTCTTAAGAAACTATGGAAAACATGACTATGAAGTTTCATTATTACCCAGCTCTGGAGACATTCAGTATTTAAGAAGCATAAACAAGGCTTTTGCACCCACCCAAAAGCCTTCCCTGGCTGGAACTGCAAACTTGTCAGTCTATTTGCATTTTAGCATCCAGGTGTAGGGTACGTACATTAAAGTTTCAGTTAGCACCAGCAAGCACCATGTGCTCCACTAGCAACCTGCTTGAAGCAGTTACATAAGCAGAACATTTCAAATAAATTCTGTGCCATATATAATTCTGAGCTGCCAATCCTTCAAAAGAGTTTTAAGGACTTGCTTCACATCTTGCAAATATGAACTTGCAACTATCTTCCATCGGATGGTAATTATTTGCAAAGATGGTTGCTATGATTCCTCCCATCCCTTTCCAACACACACCCCTTTGCAATGTGACTCTCCACCTCCCCTATCAAGAAGTATAGGAAATATAGTCAATAACATTGTAATAACTAAGTATGGTGCCAGGTAGGTACTTGAAATATCAGAGCAATCACTTTGTAAAGTTTGTCTAACCACTATGCTGTATATCCAAAACAATTACAAAATAATATCTCAGATAAACTGTAATTAAATAATAATTTTTAAATAAAAAGTACTTTTTATTTCTCCACCCCCTGAATCTGAGCTTGGCCATGTGACTTTCTCAGCCAATGGGATATTTGTAAGTGTGATATAAGCAGTCTTGAAAAGAACTTATACTTTGGAACTTCTCCTCTTTTGATTGGCGTAGTGTGAATAACGACCTTGCTAGATGCTGGCAACATGCAGTCCAGCTGACAACTCTCCAGACATGGAAGCAAGGCTATCTTAGACCTCTCTCTGTTTCTTCTCCACTCATCCAGTCCCTGGGGTGACTGGCAGCTCTGCGCAGCAGACCTCAGCCTAAATCACTGACTTAAAGATTGGTGAACAAATTAAATGGTTGTTTTTTTAAACCTCCATGGTTTGGGGTGGTTTGTTAATCATAGATATATAACTGACACATAGATCCATCTTTCTTCCTGTGTTAGACTAAACTTTGTAAAAAGAAAAGCACCCAAGAAACTGTTGTCCATAAGTAATTAAAGGTTTCTTACTTGTCTTCCAACAGAGGTTACATGGGGTCTCTCAGTTATCCAACATAAATTGGAGTGGGTTCCTGCTATGGCTAATGTTCTTGTTATGTAGCTTAAACAATCAAAACAAGTGTTCTCTAAAGGTGGTCCTGGCGGTATTACCTGCTATTTTCTAGAAATTAGCCTTAAAAAAAATCTGCTGCATCAGCAAACCATAAGGAGCTCCATTATCTTCTTCCATAAATGAATTAAAAATCCCAAAACTTGGATAAAAACCAAGTATTGGAGTACTTCTATCAAAATAGTGACTGAAGGGGACACACTAGGTTTAAATACTATTGCCTATGAAAGAGTAATGTTACTTCCAATCCTAAAGGTGCAAAAGTTAGGGCTATGGGCCTTTGAATAAGACAGATATGGAGTTAAATCTTGCATCTACCATTTAATAGCTGAAGACTTGAGTATTGAAACAATTATAATATAGACTTCTGCCAAGATGGAGGCGTAGGTGGAAACACTATGCCTTCTCCCACAACCAAGTTTGAATACAACAAAGGTTTAGTAAACAAAGACACAGCCAAAGAACAGAAAACTGAACTATACCGAAGTCGGACAACAATGAACCATTCAAACGAGACCGGTAAGAGGGGTGGAGCCAGCAGCAGAGCAGGGTCAGGCAGGAAAGATCTCCCGACCCAGGCAACCCAGGTGGGTAGGCAGCTGGGGTAGCATCATGGACCCAGTGAGGGTGCGGGACAGGTTGAGCAGGGTCACACATTTGAGCGCAGATAAACCAGCAGAGGTGTGAGCAGTGAGACGGACCCCCGCAGGCCCCAGTGGGGAACCCAGTGAGGGTGCAGGGCAGGCTGACTGCGGTCACACATTTGCTCACACACGCACGCAGATAAACCAGCAAAGGAGTGAGCAGTGAGATGAACCACACAGCCCCAGCAGCGGGAGGCAGAGGGGACCGCCACTGATTTCCTTTGACCCCACCCCCACATACAGCGTCACAACCCAGCGACTGAGTGGCTCCACCCTGGTGAACACCTAGGGCTCCCCTCCTCCTATGTAACAGGCATGAACAGTCCAAAATATGGCTCAAGAAGAACTCAAAGCCCCAGAGCCCATAACTCTAAGCGACCAAGAGATTGCCAGCCTCTCAGATGCACAGTTCAAAACACTGGTGATCAGGATACTCACAGAACTGGTTGATTATATCCACTAATTAGAGGAACATATGATGGCTAAACTAATTGAAATGAAGGGAAATGCACAGGAAACCAATAGTGATGGAAAGGAAACTGGGACTCAAATCAATGGAGTGGACCAGAAGGGAGAATGAAACATCCAACCAGAAAAGAATAAAGAAACAAGAATTCAAAAAAATGAGGAGAGGCTTAGGAACCTCCAGGACATCTTTAAATGTTCCAACATCTAAATTATAGGGGTACCAGAAGGGAAAAAGAAACAGCCACAAGTGGAAAACTTATTTGAACAAATAGTAAAGGAGAACTCCCCCAGTCTGGTAAAGGAAATAGACTTCCAGGAAATCCAGGAAGCTCACACAGTCCCAAAGAAGTTGGACCCAAGAATGAACACACCAAGGCACATCATAATTACATTAGCCAAGATTAAAATGAAGGAGAGAATCCTAGAAGCAGCAAGAGATAAGGGGACAGTCACCTACAAAGGACTTCCCATCAGACTGTCAGCGGATTTCTCAAAAGAGATCTTACAGGCAAGAAGGGGCTGGAAAGAAGTATTCCAAGTCATGAAATCCAAAGACCTACAGCCAAGATTGCTTTATCCAGCAAAGCTTTCATTTAGAATGGAAGGACAGATAAAGTGCTTCTCAGATAAGGTCAAGTTCAAGGAGTTCATCATCACCAAGCCCTTATTATATGAAATGTTAAAGGGACTTATCTAAGAAAAAGAAGATAAAAAATATGAACAGTGAAAGGACAGCAAACTCACAGTTATCAACAACCACACCTAAAAGAAAAGCAAACCAAGAGGACAGCTAGATCGGGAGCAGAACCATAGAAATGAAGAACACATGGAGGGTTAGCAACAGGGGAGTGGGAGGAGGAGAAGGGGGGAGAAGGTACAGAAAATACCATAGACAGTAGGTAGAAAATAGATAGGGGGGAGGGCAAGAATAGTATGGGAAATATAGAATGTAAAGAACTTGAGACACATGGTCATAAACTAAAGGGGAGGGGGAATGGTGGGGGAGAGGGTGTGCAGGGTGGAGGAGAATGAAGGGGGGGAATAGAACAACAACTGTAATGGTATAATCAATAAAATATATTTAAAAAGAAACAATTGTAATAACAGCTAACATTTATTGTGCATCAAATATTATACATAATAATCAGTATCACATAATCCTAATAATACCTCTATAGGGTGACTTTATTAATGTTTCCATTTTTACAGTGAGGTTTAGAGAGACTGAGTGGCTTTCTGAGGAAACAAACCTGGTATGTGGTAAAGTCTGGATCCGAACCCAGGAAGTATGATTCCAAAGAACATCTTTATTGTTCGGACATGCTATCTCTTGTTATATAAGCAAATCACACATTCATCATACATTTTTCACTTATTGAGCTATGGATTTATTGACTCAGTCATTTTAAAAATATTTAAGGAGCACCTCTTATAAGCAAGTGCTGGGGAATTGATGGTGATGTGATCATGACCATAATACGGAAACAGATTTAACGGGTAAAGGAGATTATAATCAAATAACAGCCTCCCCTTGTGTCAGCATGCTCTGGACCCAATTTTTACACCATTTTTTTAAACTGATAATCCACATCACTTCTTTGCCTAGAATCTTCCAGGATTCTGGTAGTTTTAAAATAAATGCACAAATTATTCAGCATTTCTCCCTTCAAAAAATAGAGCTTAATTCTCTTCTTTTGAGTGTGGCCTGGACTTACTGACTCACTTCTAATGAACAGAAAGTGGTAAAAGTGATAGTGTGTAAGGAAGACATGGCTGGGGGATAGGAAGACATTCCTGAAAGTTGAGGAGTTTCATTTTTTAAGAGATTGCTACAGATCAGTGTAATCTTCAAATGGGAAGATACAGAGTGGACCCCATGGAAAAGGCTGGGCATTGTATTACATTCTTTTACTCATATTCTGATATGAGTGATATCAGCTGCCTTTATAGTCAGATCCCAACTTAATTTGGCTTCTAGATCATCTCTTAATAGAGGCGATTCTAGGATATGAAGAGGAGAAGGGAAAGAACTAAATAAAGATTTAAAGGAGGTAACTAGCTTTGAAGGGTCAGAAGATTTCAACGCAGTAATGAAGGTCTCCTCTGTCTATATAAATACCTGGTGGGACATCAGGCAGCTTTATTTACTCTTGAAATCATTACAACAGAATCACAGATTGGAACGAATAATGACTGTGTCCGCAAGCAAATTGAGAAGTATAAAAATGTCTCATCTAACTTCTAAATATTGTTAATTGGAAGAATTATTCTCCCTGGGGGGGGAAGTAATTACTACCATTCCTCAGTTGAATCACAGTGCCGTATCTTCATCCAGGTGCAAATACTTTGGGATCTACATGTTAGAGTTCACAATGAAATGTTTTACCCATCTAATTTTAAGGGGGGATGTGAATTAGACTATGTATTTTTGTAGGTAAGAACTTCAATAAAATTAGGCCATTTCATGCCCTGGCTGGCATGGCTCAGTGGACTGAGAGCCGACCTGTGAACCAAAGGGTTGCCAGTTCGATTCCTAGTCTAGGGTATGTGCCTGGGTTGCCAGCCAGGTCCCCAGTGGGGGTGCTCAAGAGGCGGCCACACATGGATGATTCTCTTTCTTTCTCCCTTCCTCTCTTTCTAGAAATAAATAAATAAAATATTTTTAAAAATTATGCCATTTCATTTCCAGAGCATCAGAATTTACTCATCTAATTATTCCTTGCATAAAAGAAATGAAGTTAACATGTGATCAACACAGAAAGGCAAGCTGACTGAGCTCTGAATGAAAAAAATGTTTTGAATTGTATAAATAGTTTTGAACTATGATGTTTTATTCTGGCTGGCAAACAATAAGATTCTTACCATGTGAAATTAGACCCGTTGAAGAAACTAAAGAGAACTGCAGATGAATGTCAAGTTGTTCAGCAAGAAATCTCACACACACACAAAAAAAATTGGCAAGAGCTACAATACTCTTGAGGACTCCACAGGTCTCAGAAAGTAAAGTTAGCAGTAACTAGTCAGCAATCAAGAAACATAAAAAGGAATTCTATAAGGACAGAGAGCCCTGGAGCTCTATCAGTTTATAATAAATAGCATTTCAGAAGTAGCACTTTTCAGAGATAATATATAAATATTTTAGGTAGAGAAGCATAGGTGTGGGCTATTTTTTCCCATACCACATCCACAAAATCTGCACATACACATCAAATTCTGCATCTAGGGAATGTATTTTATTGTGATGTTTGCATTTTTAAGCAATGTGCCTGAACTATTTTGGGGTTAATATAACTAAATGGAGCCTATTTGCTGTTTATTATTTATAGAAGATTCACTTTGGATTAGGGCTTTCTCAAGACATTTGTGCTTGAGCTGCATCATGAAGTGTTCCTGGATGGCTCCCAACACCATAGCAGGCAAAAAAATGACAAGTGAGAATATAGACCAACCTTAGATCTCACATTATAAAGGGAAAGACGAAAGTCAGGCTCGTTCCTCCTCACAAAGGCCACACTGGCCTCTGTCTATAAATGCAAACTCAGGTTCTTAGAGTCACATAAAGGAAAACCCTGCAAGTTAGTGCAAAATGTTCTTAAGTGAGGACCCCATTTACAATATACAAAATAAATGCCAGTCTTTCATTTATGAGATTTTCTAAGAAATCTTTTGCCTGTTTTACAACTACTTAAGGATGCAAGCAACCTATGAGTTTGCATGTCTCATGACATGTTTCATGTCTCATTACAAAACACACATGGCTCCCAAGGTAAAAGGAAACAAAAGTATAAATGAATCAGTGGCCAATGGGAGCTCTGTTATCGACTGTCTATTTCACAGGCCAATTCTGAACTAGGTTATGGTTCCAATTCTGCAGACTCACATAACAATTATTATTTTTTAATGCATATGTATGTTTGCAGGTTCTTTTTCCTAAAGGGATAAATGCTGAGAGCAGGGATGGCCCCTCTGAGCAGTTTTCCAAGTCTTTGTTCTGGGAATAGGAACTTCTTTCAATGGAAATTGACCCAATCACCCATTGCATTTCTCTTTTCCTTATGGTAATGAATGCTGGAAGCTTTCCAAACTACAAAGCCAACTTGACAGTGACAAATATGAAATGAAAAACCGTATGATGATTAAGCCATTTACTAGCCAATGGAAAAAACAGCTATGACTGACCCAAGAGGTGAAAAAACCAAGTATTTCACTAAGCTAAAACAGTTCAGATCCATGGCATGGCCACTATGAGAGTCAAAGACAACTTGCTCAGATACACAACTCTGCCTCATTACGGCAGAGCCATTTACACAAGGGATGATTAAAAAGCCATATATTTAAGAGTAAACTACTTTTCTCCACCAAGTTCCATCCCTTCCCACCCATGGATTGGTCCCAGCTGGTAAATAGTTTTCAAGAGCCCTTTCAGCCAAGTATATCTATACTAATTTTTTCTCTGTCTCAGAATAATCTCAGTGCACCCAACTGGCTAAGACTAAATAAAATGTTTTATAATGATAATCAGCCCTTACCTGTCACTTCTCATTTGACAGATGAGAAAACAAGTCCAAAGAAAATAAACTACTTGCTGATGACCACACAATTGGTTTAAAAAAAAATCTTGGATTCAAACCCAGGTTTTCTTGTTCCTGGCCCAGGTCTTTCTCTAGCAGCTAAACAGAGCAGGTAGGAAAGGGCATAAGCTTAGATTCCAAACCAGTTCTATTCATTAGCAGTTTTGTAACCCTATGCAAATCTCTTAAACACTGTGCATATCAGAGTGTTTAAGACTCTAGTGTTTCCTTCATCTCCAAAAAAGGGATAATAATACCCAATCCTTGACATCCCTGTTCTCCCAGCAACGTCAAGAGAATGAGACAAGATAATCTTTTTATAACTCTTAATACAGTCCAATGCTGGGTTCACAGAAGGTGCTCAATAAATACGTGATTCCTTTCCCCTGCCCTAACTTTATACCTATTTGTCTCAGCATCCTCTCTGCCTTCTCTCTGGCTTACCTGCTCATCTTCAAGCTCTCTAAGAAAGAATCAGCTGGACAAGAGGCCAGAAAAACAAAGTAGACTTATAGGAACAGCAATGAGGGAGGAAAGGATAGTTAAGGTTCTCCTAGAAACTGATCCTTGAGACAAGGATTACATTACAAGTAGTTTATCAGTGAAGTGACCTGGAAAAAACCAGTAGGCAGTTAGAGAGTAAGATGTGGAGGGGAAGGAGGCCAATAAAGGCACATTATCAAGTAACTGGACAGTTGGAGCTCAAACCCACTGCAGACTCTGGGAGAAAATGTATTTTTTGCCCTATAGTTATATCAAATAAAGGAAGAAATAGGGCGTATCCACCAAGTCCTTTTTTTGTCATTGGTCGATGGTTGCTTCTGATGGCACCAACTCTCTGACAGTTCCGGCTTATGCTACTTGCTGACCAAGGTGAGCATGTAATCAGAAAAGCAATATCCTCTGGCAGAGAGTCACAGCTGTTTTCAATGAACAGCCTTAGTGTCAAGAGGTCAAGTCCCATAGAATGTAGATAGGGCACCATCAGGATCTGCCATAGTGACTAACTTGACTTTCAACTAGTAAAGAGGTTGATATAAACAGTAGCACCTTGAGATTCCTCCTGAGCTTGACATTGTGATACTTGCCTCTTCCGTAATAGCTGTTGGGCTTGCCATTAGCCAAGTAAAAAGTATGTTAAGTCAAGAATTCTCAATCAAAGAGCCCTTGATAAAAGATGTGTTAAACTATCTTTAATTCTTCAGCCTAGAACCCTCCTCAAACGATTTGGTTTTTAAGACACACCAACAGGAACTAAAAGTAATGCATTGCTCAGCTCTAACTTCATTGCTTCCCTGTGTGTGAGTTTGGGCACAATGTCAGCTCTGTCAAAGCCATCAGTGTGTGAACATGGTGAGTGGCAGTCTGATTTATTCTCCAGCCACTTTCCTTCTCCCTCAACAATCCCCACACAAAAGCACTTCCTTACTGTCCATTTATCCATTTGGGTTGTGGCTTTCATATCTTCAGTCTTTCCAGAAACTTCTGGAAATAATGAAAAGGCTATTTAAACCTAAGCTGTAAGGCAAAAATAAAGTATTGGTAAACTCCAAGCTTAAATTGTACAACAATCAGTAGTGACCATTATATCTAGCATGCAGCAATTAATGCTAGTAGCAGTTATTTGCTTATAGACCATCAAAAAAAAGAACAGAACTGTTAATGTAGAAAACCAAAAGAGAAAAGAAAAATAGGTAGAAAAAGAGAAAAAAGGGAAGGTTTAATTACCTATAAAGTTTTTGTTATAGAAATAAGGAATAGAAAAAAGTAATTAATTATATTAACTTAGAAAACCAGTTCTGTGATCAGTTGTTTCTGGAATTGCAAAAGAGAATTATTTTGAGTTTAGAATAAAAATGTCTATTTCAGAATTTTTAACTTTTTAAATTTAAATACCAAGAAAAATAGGTGGGGCAGCATCAGAGTCCATCATAGTGACTAACTTGACTTTCAACTTATAAACACATTGAGGCACATAGGTGTTTAAAATGTGAATTAAGTTTTGGAAATTACTGATTTTTTTCACAAACATGTATATTTGAATAGAGATGAATCATAGCTTCAAAAGACAGAGGCAAAATGTTTTGTTTAGCACATATAAACATTAAACTGTCACCCAATTATTAAAATAGTCTCCCAATTACTTATTTCATTTTTATTAGATAAATAATTTGATATTGTTCCCAAGCAGACAAACACCTGACAATGGAATTCAAACTGAGTCATCACCAGGTCCCTATGTCACTGATGTGCAAAGATTGTGAGAAAGTTCTTGTTCTGTTTCATATGCCAAAGAATCCAAACTTTGTCTAAAATCCTACAATAAGTTCACAGTCCTACCTGGATATGTGCTAAATTCCACTTAAAAATGTTTCTACCTATACCAACATACAAATTGTGTTCTTAAAAAGTGTTCATCACATTTCTTCTGTTTGTCATTATAAACAAACAAAAATGACAGTTTTAAGTTACTTAAGAATCCATAAACAAATATGGATGTGGATATATGCATGACCACATTCTATTTGCTGAGGTGGCCTAGAAGCAATGATTACATAATAGTGTAAGCACACTTATCTTGATGTCTAACTAACATTATCCAATAAAAGGAACCAGGACTCCTTAAGGCCAACATGCGTCTGGAACATCTAGTGGTGCCAGAGAGTAACAAAGTCCTAAAAAAGGATGATTGGGATGTGGAAAGAACATAAGAACCAACCTGAAAGAGCTTCCAATGGCCAAAACTGGCATGATCCCAGCAAAGAAAAAAACAGAATGATAGTATTGGTTTATCATCTACAGAATAAAATAAATATCCATAAATTTATTTTGGTATAAATAACTGAATAAATAAAAATAGTAGGGACAACTCTTACTTGCAGAAGAATTCCAATTATTCAATGTGAAAGAAATTAGGAAAACAGAAAATCACACTAGAATATCTAAGTAATGCCTGTTGCAGGTGAGATCCACTGATGGATGCTAAAATTAGTACGTGAAAATTTGAGAAGAAATAGGACATTTTCATAATGTCAAAGCAGTTCCCTTAAGGTATTTATCTTGGTATCACCAAGGGTAAAACAGTAACCTCACAGTGAAGGAAGCTAGCAGTTACTATTATAACCAAGCAACCAAAGTTAACATCATCAGTAATCAGATCTATCAATGACATGGTAAGCTCAGGTTGCATCATATCAGCAGTATTCTTACCAACATTATCTGTCCTCACTCTAACTATAAAAAATTAGAAATAAACAAATTGAGAGACATTCTATAAAATAATTAACCAGTACTCTTCAAAACTGCTAAGGTCGTGGAAGTCAAAGAAAGACGAAAGAACTGTCACAAACTGGAGTTGACTAAATGCAATGTGTGGCCCCTAAATTTGGTCCTGAAACAAAAAGAGAACATTAGTGAGGAAAAAATGGTGAAATGCAAATAAAGTCTGAAGTTAATTTTTTAGTTAACTGTCAGTGCTAATTTCTCAGTTTTGGAGATTGTACCACAGTCAGGCAAAAATGTTACTATTAGGGCATGCTCGGTTGTAAGTATACAGGAACTTTCTCTACTATTTTATACTTCCCTCTAAGTCTAAAACTATTTGAAAATATAAAGTAAAATAAAAGAGACATGAGCACTGGATATAAAATGACAGATTAATACATTTCACATGAATAAAAGAGCGATGTTTTGTGAATTGCCTTCTGGATTAGTCACTTCTCTAAGTGGTTTGTGTTTCATTACTGACTCCACTTTCAAAAGCTTTTGATAGGTAGGTAAAAATTTAGGCTGCTAAGTTTTTATTACAGGCCTTTAATAGAATATTTCTGCCAACATCTGTCTAGTGAAGATGGTCCTGCTTTATAATTATAAGTAATCAGACAGACCAGCTAGCATTTATAAGTACTTGCCAAAAAATGCTGTAAGTGCTTTGTATGTATCACCTCATTTAATTTACTCAATAACCCAATGGCACATACTGTTATTATTCCTATCTTTGTAGATGAGAAACAGCTGGGTCAATTGCCCAAGGTCATTCCGCTTGCCTGTTCTTTCAATTACCACTGGGCTGTGTCTGTAGAGCAACACCAGGGCCATCATACCAGGTCACTTCTGCCTCAGGTTTGAAGGACAGAGAAAGACCGTAAGAAGAGAAATTCAGGTTAATATCTTGATACAGCATTCAGGACATCATTACATAGCATGTGTTGAAAATAAAAAAGCCTTCCTTTCTTCTGAAATGTTACAGTTCTGTGCTCCTAAAAGTTTCATTTCTGTTTTAAGAAGTAAAAATGACAAACCTTACTATGTGACTAGAGACTCATAAGATAAACCTTAACAGATCTTTGCAAGACAGTATGATCTTTCACATAACATGTGTTTAGATAACGACTCAAGTATGTTTCTTTACTCAATGAATGGTAATAATTTCTGCTATTGAAAAAATATAAAGAATTTGTAAGACACATGTTGTTTTCTCAATATACCTGAGGTCTGTTATGTAAATGCACAGGGCATTTCTTTTGAAACACATTATTTACCCAATAGATTAGGTGTTTAGTGAAAAAGCAATTACAGACTATTGGATAAACAGATACTTAGAACATTTTCAATCAATTATTTAAAACACATGTCATTAAAAGTTTATTAGCATGATTATTTTTAAAGAATCACCACCAACATCATTAAAGCAATCAAGGTAATATGGAGACAATTGAAATATAATAGTAAGTGAACAATTGGAATTATAATAAATGCAAGTATCACCCAAAGTGTAAGGTGTACTTCTTTAAAACTCAACTGTTTAATCTCTCAGCTCAAAACACCAACTGAGTTGGCCTTATCAAGAGACAAAATGTTAGTCA
This sequence comes from Sturnira hondurensis, assembly GCF_014824575.4. Classification (NCBI taxonomy): domain Eukaryota; kingdom Metazoa; phylum Chordata; class Mammalia; order Chiroptera; family Phyllostomidae; genus Sturnira; species Sturnira hondurensis. Next base: position 5,143,157 of record NW_028087376.1, read on the forward strand.
CAGTTTTGTAAAATTGCTGACTTCACATGAAAGCTTGTGAAAGAACTTTTTAAGGAATGAACTCCACTCTTCTACTTTTAAACTTGCCCTCACTTTTTTACTTTACAAGAGAAAAATGAGTCATATTCTGCAGCCTCTCATTTGGTTCATGTATATCTATCTCATAGATCAGACCGCATATCTCACCCACGGGAGATGCAGAATTGTAGACAGAAAGGAAAATAATAAACAAATACCAGCGGCCTACCTTTGTGGAAATAAACCTCCATGATAAACAAACAAAGAAAAATCATCTCTTATTCCTCAATAAATAAATCAGGGTTTCTTTAATTGTCACAGAGACAACATTTCTTCAATTCCAATAGCTTTTAAGCAAATTGCCAAATGTTTTAAAACGCATTTGTGAACATGAAAAACAAACAAAAGATTTTAATTATATTTGTAAGTCTTCAAAAATGTCCTAGATATAAAACTCAAAATTTCTGTGCTATGTTTTATGCTGGAAAAAAAAAGAGAGAGTTAAATTAGAAATCCTTGAAAAATAGGATTGATAATGGAAGTACCCACAGAAGGCAGGCTGCAATTGTTCCATCACTGTAATACAATCTATTCCAGAATAATTTTTCTTTTTATTATTTCATTAAGTTGTATCTCACTAAAGTTCCTCTTAGGATCTCTCGGCAGCACCAAATTTTTCATTGAGAAAACCATAAATCACTGGCCTAAATTACAATTTAATTATAAACGCCTTTGCCTTCTAATGCTGCCTGGGACCTTTTACCCTGCTACATAATTCTAAAAAATGACCCCTGTCATAATTTCCTTCACTAGAATAATATGGGGAGATCTAATCCTGAATCCTGCTGTATTATAATTTAATATAAGAGATAATTATTATTCAAAAGATAATGTTGCAGATATTGAAAATATTCTGAAGTTTGAATCTAAAAAAAAAGGAAGTCTTAGGTATGTGGGAGCTTTCTGTCACTGCACCTACCACGAGAAGCAAGAGGAAAGAAGCAAAAGGGTTTTTAATAAAAAAAATATTAGCACCTATATACAGCTGGTATTTTGTATTGTGTGAAATGTATTTATATAGTCTTCAAACCATGGTTAGAAATGAAATGCCTCATTTTCCAAATCAAGGGAGCAGAGAGAGCAAAGTTACCGTGAGGGACAATTTCTTTAAGTTTGGAGTCTGCTTTAATGCTGAGGTAATAAAAGCCACACCCTCTTTTCACAGTTTCAGTAGGAGAATTTGGGTGGGGAAGGGCTGACAAAACAAGGGAGGAGAATGAATCAAAAGGTCAGAGTAGAAGAGTCCTGAGGTGGAATGTTAGGATGTAGCACAGAGAAGGGGCTTCTTGGAAACATTTTATTGAGAGCATCCCCAAAGCCTGACTGAGATATATATATATCAAAACAGCTTAGCTTCCCCAGGAACATTTCAAAACTGTGCTGAATGGTGGGGCTTTTTCCTCCTTCCAGAATTCATATATAGATAAATCAACAACAAAGAACAGGTAAGAGTAGGTTTGCTGAACCCTCCTCAAAATTAACCTGCTCTTTAATTCCCAATAACAGAAATATAAATCTGGTGCTCAGATTTGTGCTCAGATTCAGATGGTGCTCAGGAAATGACAACTGCCCCACCTATGCAGGTATCAGCCTTCGACAATGCGCTTCAACGGTACAAGTGGAAAGTCAATGCATTGGTGGGAAATTCCTGTTGTCATGTGACCTGAAAATATAGGGCAGCACAGAATTCAGGGAGTGAATCTGCATAGTGAAATTAAGTGGCACTTCGTGGAAAATGAAATCCAATGCCCGACCCCTTTCCACAAAAGGGGGGAAAGACAAAGGGTTTCTATTAAAATACAAATGTCCTTGAGATCAAATATGTAAGAGCTTAGGCTACTGGGTCTCACTGTCTGAAATAAAGAGGCCCTCTTTCATCTTGCCCTCTCCCAAATTCAAGTATGAAGAAATTTAATTTTTAGTAATGGCTGTGTTTTAACAACAGATTCACAACATCCCTAAAATTTTAGCCAACCAAGTCTTGGAAGGCGGTTTGAGCCAAATGCAACCCACCACTGTTTAAATTCCCCTCAGTCTTTGGTTCAAGGATGCTCCCAATGGAGAATTGAATACCTGGTACTTCAGGTCTGAGGTGCGGGCAGCAAAGTGAACCCCATGGTAACTATCTAAAGACATGGGTATAGTTACATGTGGAACATTTTGATTGCTTGGTCAAGGAGGTAGGGGTAGTGATGGTGGTGTGATGGTACACAAGGAGAAAGAGCTAAGGGTAAACAGAATAAAAAAGGCAATCCAAATGAAATGATAACTCTTGCCTACCAATCTTAGACTAGTCAGCAAACCCCTATACAGCTCAATAAACATCAAACTAAACAGTAGGCACAGCTTTACTGCCCTTTTGTTTTGTTTTGTTTTTGCTTTGGGAGCAGTTCATTTAAGATGTAATAAATTGAAAAGCTACTTCCCCACCACCACCCACAGTCCCTCCATAAATCTCAGGACAGTGCAAATGAGTTATTCCTCATTATGGACAGAAAGAAAGGGCTTCCCCAGGTGGGGACATCCTTGACTACCATTAAAGCAATCATTAAAAATAACAACCCACCTAAGGGAGAAAAAAGTCATTCTTCTAAAAAGATATATATTAATTATCCAATAACATTAAAAATAGGTTCTGTAGGTTCAATTAGGAATTGAAATCCAGAATGCAAGAGAAGGGAGAAAAAAGAATGTGGAGAAAAGAAGGCAAAAGTTTATAGGAAGGAGGTCTATAATTCCAATAGCAGTAGCGGAGAGAGCCATGAAATGGTATCCATAACGAACTAGCAATAAAGAAGCGTGCAGAGATTGGTAGACTGTGCCTACCTGAATCATTTCACTGGTAGCAAAGATTTAAGAGTCTCAAGAGGTTCAAGGCAGACACTGGAGTGGACATTCCGATAACTAAACAAAAGTACATTAAGGTAGACACACAGGTAGATGAATAGGAAAGCACAGGCAGGCAATCTTCAAGTTTAAGATGCACTAAAATTTTTCTGCTTCACTGTGGTAAGTTTTCAAGGGACCCCCATTATAACAAGGCACAGTGAGTGAGTTACAAGTAGGGAAATAAAAAGCAAGATCAAATTGAGCATTCAGTGGCCACAGCAAGCCAATTCTGTCTTCACTGCCTAACTCTTCATCACTCCCACCTATATTTAAAAGTACACAATGGAATTAAGACCTTCCTACAAAGTGGTAAATATCTGTGAGATGTGAACTGAGTACATGTGAATGTGTCTACTATTAGCTGTCACAGAGAAATGTAAATGATATAATTTCAGATTACACAATTCCAGACTGAAACAGTGACAACCCTTTGGTCACTTAAAAAACATAAATCCCATTATTTAAAGGAAAAAAGACATATGCAGTTATTAAGTGACTTTCTCCCCACTGTAATACATGTTGGAGATTGGAACTCATAGCTCCTGAAGAGCAAACAATCATTTCTTCACCATACTTATTCTTCAAGGAATAAACAAGAAATTGCACTCACAGACTGCTCCCTAACACAGAAAAGGGGAAATGCAAGATTGAAAAGAAAATGAGGTTGGAAGCGAACTGTTTTAAAGTTATTATGAGTATACTTCATTGAGAAAAGAAATCTGTGGATGCCAGTCCCCAGTGAGTCATGCATAGCGCATGTCCTCCATGTGCCAAGGTGCTGCCACCCACTGGGTCACAGGCATCTATGACCTACCTTGTCATTTATCCGTATCAGAAAGAGGAACCACTCTGTTTTTTGTCTTAGTTTTGAATGTTTCAGAAGCAGACCTTGATACAAAGAATTTAATTTGTATGTAGTTTATTTTAGAAGTAGTCCAAGAATTATTGGGAAGGGAGAGGGACAGAGAGACAGAGAGAGAGAGGAGCAGCCAAAAATGATTTGTCATCAAGGAAGTTACCAAGGTGAGAAACCAGACCCACTCTTATTGGCAAACCTAGCCAGTGTGGATTTGGTCCTCAAACATGTCCCACATGAGGGGTGAAGAAGCTTTAGTAATTCACTAGTGTGCTGGTAAATCTTTAACAGCCAGTTCTCCAACAGGGGCAGGAGTGGGGTTGAATGACTTGCAGCATTTATAATTTCCATGGCATACTCTCCCACCATGGCTGATTTCAAACCATCAACATAACATCATCAGACATAGGGAGTAGGGGACAGAAGCAGAGCAGCCACTACTACCTAGTATTGCTGACTCCAGGGAATCAGAAAATGTAGTAAAGTAATTAGAAAGTGGTGGTTAATTACCTTTACTTTTAATATAATTTACTTAATTGTAAGTATATACAATTTAATTTTTAAAAAATATTTTATTTATTCATCTTTAGAGGGGAAGGGAAGGAGAGAGGAAGAGAAACATCAATGTATGGTTGCTTCTTGTGCATCCCCTGCTGGGAACTGGCCTGCAACCCAGGAATGTGCCTTGACTGGGAATCGGACCGCAATTGTCTGGTTCACAGGCCCATGCTCAATCCACTGAGCTACACCAGCCAGGGCCATATGCAATTTAATTTTTAACAATGGCTGCATTTTAACAAGAGACTTGCAAAATTCCTGAAAATTTAACCCATGGACAATATGAGCCAACGCCAACCCACCGTTGTACAGATTCCCCTCAGTCATTGGCTGAAGGATACTCCCAAGGTGGAATTAAATCCCTGGTACTTCAGATTTGGAGTATGGGCAGCAAAGTGGACCCCATAGGCCCCAAATCCAAGGCCTATGCCAGCAGTTGGATTTTTGGCCAGTGTACACTGAAGTAGGATAGTTGAGAGGAGATGAGCAGGCATCAACAGTCTGCTACCCGCCTGCCTCACAGACTGGCCGTATTTCCTGAAAGACCTTGTAATATTTCTTTATGGCTTTCTGTGGTGTTGCTTCTTGTCACTTGGAGCAACTGAAGTCTTTGCCAGACATTCTTCTCCTCTGTGATTACTAAGTTCTAACCCCGTATTCTTCAATGAGAGGTCCTATTTTGTGCTTTAAAGTTGAGTGTGTCCAAAGCAATCCCATCTACTCTGCTCTCCCCATCCCACAAATTATTACTCCTTCTGCCATCCCTGTCCTGTTGAGGAACTGCTCTTCTCCTAGTGAGTCTGCCCTGACCTTCAACTTTTGCCTCTCTCTTAAACACACAGCCAATCAGGTGTCCTATTCGGTGAGCCCCCAGGAAGATGTTTCTCAACTGCTTGCTACAGTTCCTTTGACAGTATAAGGGTCCAGGCCCAATGTTGTGTCTCACAGAGACTCTGCCAAATGCATGCTGAGTCTACCCACAACTTCCAAGCCACCTAGAAATCACTTGTGGGGTGATCTTTCCCACATACCTCCAAGAGCATCACGATGGCTACCAGCAGAGAGCTTAAACAAGCAATAAAATCTCTGGGTGGTTTAGGACAACCTCCTATTACAGCCCCACTCCACATACACCTCTTCATATCCTGGAAGGTCTGACAAACTAAACTGCTTGCTGGTCCCATAACAGTACCTGGAGTCTTTCTATCTCTGTTCCTTTGCTCAAGGTATTATCATCATAAGCAACATAGTTCTTGATCCTTCAAAAGGTATTTCACAGACCAGGTTTTCAATGCACCATCTCCTGTTCCCCCAATGCCAGCCCAGAATCTTTCCCCTTTTAAAGATCTGAATTTTTTGTCATCTTACTTTAATGGGGTTTATTCTCACTCATATTTTAGTTACTTGTCTTCTGCTATTTTTACTTTATAATTTCCTCCTCCCCAGGGACACATGTAACTGTGTATTGCGCATAGTAGGAGTTTAATACTTGTTGAATTAACATGTTGTGTCCATTTTAATCCAAATAAGTCAGGTGAGACTGAATTGGAAGTTAAAAACCTAATTCAGCAGCCAACATATCTTATAATACATCTCATGTGTATTAACGAAAGATTTAAAAATTTTTAACTCAACTTATTAGAAGTTGTCAAGCTAATAAAACAAAACAACAGCAAAAACCTTTCTGCCCCACTTCCTCAGGATTTGCTTTCCCTTGTGGTTTAAGCTACAACCACTTTACTCCGTGTAACCCCTTTGCTGAGAGCCAACGGAAACAAGTGTAACCCACACTCCAGAGGGCATGGCAGTGAATTCAGTTCGAAAAACAGGCCTGTGGAATACTCTACAGTCATCAAAGTCCTAAACACACCAACATGGAGCTATTTTTGAAATGTAATGAGGGGTTAAAAAAAAGCAAGCATACCTTCTAATAAAACAGATGTAAAATTTAAAACAAGCAAATCAAAACTATTTGCCATTTACAGTGGTACACACGTGAACATAAGAAGACTCAGGAGAGTGGTTAATTCTTATGGGCAGGGAAGGGGAAAGAAAGAGCAATGAGATTAAAGAGACACACAGAGAAATTTTCAAAGGGATTCAGAACATTTTATACATTGAAAAACAACCTCAAATAAATGTGGCAAATGTTCATATTGAACAAAGCTGGGTGGGTAAAGTAGCTATTAATCTCTCTATGTTTTTCTGTATAGTAGAAATATTTCATAATTTAAAAAATGTATTTTCTTCTACTGGAAGAGTCATCAAATGGTTTTACAGAGATTTGTAACTTAACAAAGAACTCTTGCATAAAACAGGGAAAGACTTATGAAAAGTAGAATGACTGTACAAGTACTTGAAGTCTCAGTTTTATCAATACTTTTTGATCTTTTACTCTAAGTTGATTACAATCATCTATTTTTGATTGATTACTCAATTTTTTGCTTTAACTAAATCCCGCACCTCTCAGTTAAGAATATGTAACTAATACAAAGTGACAGAAGATCCCAATGAATTGGTCACTACAGAAAATCTATTACTTCGGCAGCAACTAGTGGGGTTAAAAGAAGATTCCTGATGAACTCTTCATGTAGAACAATGTCTTATCCCAAGAATGTTCTAACTGACCTCTTCTACGTAGTAGAATTACTATCAAAACCGCAATCATATATTGTTCCCTCAATAAAATAATAGTACTTTCCTCTATGGGGTTGTGTTTAGGATTAAATAAGTTAATACATGAAGCATTAAAAGCACTATACAGCTCATACTGTTAGTCTTATTAAGTATCCTTAAAATGGTAATGACAATGTGATCGCTTTAAATGAGATTTATACCAAAAGCCCACAACAGAAGCTGATTTTTATTCCCAAATCTATCTTTTTAGATTTCTTGTCTTTCACCCAGGTAACTCCAGTAATTGCTAAAACCAAAGTCCAATCATCAATTAGTGTCCAGCAAAGAAGTAGAGGAAAGACTGCAAAGAAAACTGGGCCACAGCAAGTGAGTTCCAGGCCTCTGGACCCATGAGGAATGTTTCTGGCTTCCTACACTGACAAAGCTTGGCTTTCCAGAGAGAGCCCAGCCAGGCCTGCCTCCAGTCTGTCCTCTGCCTGCCACAGGCCCCAGACCGCTCAGCCCTGCTCAGCAACCGGGCATCAAACAAGAGTAATTGACAGCTTCTCTCCTCCAGCCTCCCCTCTTGGAGCAGGCAGTTTCCCCAGGAGCCGCCTCGTACAACCTCAAACACTTTATTACTGGTCAATTTGGGTTTCCTGCCCACTTTAAGTGGCAGTGCTGAGGGTCTGCAACTCTCTCTAGCCCTCATTGATCAATATTAACAGTCACTTTCACAGCATTTCCCTGCTACTCAGCAAGGCTGGGGACTGGCTGTAAATTACCACATAGCCTGGTCATTACACCCAAAGAAATGCTGTAATTCAAAAGTTAGGGCTAATTGTGAAAATAATTTCTTTCTCGCATTTCAGTACTTAAATCAAACAAGGTGAGAGAATGTAGAGCTTGTCCATTTGGGGATTGTTGGTTTAAGTAAACTGCTTAACTACATCCACCCCTGAAGATGTACACTCTATCTATATTTATGGATAAGGGTCCAACTACTCCCAATAACAATCAACTCTCCAGAGTGGGGGTTGGAGGGACATCCTATAAAGTTTAAGTCTTGGGTTTACAGTCAATGCATTACAGGTATTTAAAAAATCAGGATTAAGCAATTATTGGCTGGGGCTCACGTAGTAATATTTGTTTATGAGGTAAAATTTAACAAGAAAAAAAACAGTGAGTGTTGTTTATAAGCAAATGTGAGCTATTTAAAGGCATAGAGAGGCTTTACCCCCAAGTTCGTGAGGTCGAGCCACGGTTTCAGAACGAGAGACCTGTGCCTATGCAGAGATCCCACAGTCTGCTCCTCAGCCACCATGCTGTGCCTGGTGGTCAAAAGTCCAAAGTGCCCCACTACCTCCGGGGTCAAAGTTCCCATCCTTTTGGCCTTCTCCTCAGGGTGTCACCAGAAGAGTCTCAATACAAACCCAGATCACAGAAATTTCTCTGCCCAGGTTGCCATCCAAAGTTACTATCTTTTGTGGGCTCAACCTACATATCTGTGATGAAAATAAAAACAAACAAGCCTTATTTGACTCTTGACTGGTGGGGACCTGCCTATTCCTCACCAGCCTCTCAGTGCCCAGCTGACCAATTTGAGCATCTGGCCAGAGGGGTACAGCTGGGTGCTGGTGGGCAGCTAGCTTCTCTGAAGGACTGGACCTCCCCAGCACACTCTCCTCATGGGATAGATGGAAACCAGATCAGGGCTGATAACCAGAGTCAGTGATCTCCAAGCTTTGCTCATCTCCCACGGACATTTTTCCCTTTGTTTCACCTGAAAAGAGGAGAAGTAATCTTGGCTGCTCAAAAACACAACATAAAGAACATCCCAATTCATAGCCCAGCAATGGGGAAGAGATGAGGGGCCACTGATGCCAGCTCTTAGGTCTTGTGCGTGGTAGAGAAGGAGGGTTGGCTGGGAGGGTTGGGAGGCTCTGCAGTGGTTCCAAGCCCTGGACTTTACACCTCAGTGGGGACTGGCCACCAGCCTGGTGATCAGCCTGGCTGATGTCCCAGCTACAGGACCCAAAGCGGAATTAGACACCAGCTACCCCATGCTCTCTATTGTTTAGGAAAGAGGAGAGAAAGAGAGAGAGTGAAAAATAAAATCCTCAATTGTTTAGTACAAGTCATTTTACATGCTGGGATAATGAAGTATAAAAATGCCTTCAAAGAACTGATTTCCTACTTTTAACTCACTGCCAGCCAAGCTCTTTGTGAGGCCTCTCTGGAACATGCATTCCCATCCCACTCAAACAAAAGAGCTGCGAATTCATTAAACTATTTAATTATGCCTTTTTATTTTTCTCCATTAGCAAGTCCTACCAGCACAAAGTAAATAAAGCCACCGTGGTCTCTCCCCAGCAGACACACTGACTGTTTTTATTCTTTATTCAGTTTACAATATAAAGGGCTATTTTTCCCCCTCCTATTCTTGGCGAGTTTCCTAGCACAAACCCTGCAAATAGAAGCACCCAACTGTACACGCGGTGCATGAAACTGGCGCAGGAGCATTCAGCATTGCAAGCACATACCCTAGACAGCTTTCAAAGTACCCGCAGCCAAAGGCAGCCAAACAGCACTTACAGCCAGGCGCGGAAAAGATATTAGCTTTTTTTTTTATACTCTAGTAAATTTGCTTTTTACATCTATTTCTTTTCAGAAGGGCTTGTTATTGAGCTCACTGTCCACAAATTCCATTGATCTCAGGCTGTGACTCAATCCATATGCTCACGCTTTGACACCAGCACAGCAAGCAAGCGATACAAATCCTGTTCAGGCTACAAACTTATTGATTTTATAGATTTCCCCCAAAGTTGTGATAATGATATATCATTGTTAAATTTGGTAGAACAAACTGCTTTCCCAATCTGTCAATGTGAGCATGAAAACCAATTCACAGCCTTGTTTAGAAGGCTTTCCCATCAGAAGAATAAATACAGCCAAAGGAAGCAGACCACTGATGCCCAGCGACTGGCACCAGCTTGACGTATGATTCCTTCCTCGCTGCCCTTTTCTGACCGCAGCACACTGGGCTGCCAGACTGTACTTACTGGCTACAATTATCCACAGTGTTCTCTCCCCAGGATGCTCGGTATTAATTATTAACAACTGGGAGCATGCTGCTTGGGTGACCCACATCAGTAGGTTTTAAAAGACAATTTTGGTAATTTTAATATGCTATTCAGATGCAGTTGGATCCATTAGGTTCCTGGGATTATTGACTATAATAGGTCAATTTTCTCCCTTCTGCAGTTGCTCCCTCTTCCCACCTTAAGAATCAAGGCAGCTGCCTCCAGCAGGGGGCAGACATCAGACATTTCCTTTTGAAAGGATGTGCCTTTACTTCCGGGTGGTGATGGGTTAGGTGACTGACTCCATTTGCCTCAACTCTCTCTACTCATTTCCTACCGATATGGCTACATCTCACAGTTCTACCAAGCTGGTAGGCTTCTATTAACTTCACTCCTTCCTGGGTATTTGTGATTCCGTTTCTGAAGTATGTCCCCAAGTGTCCATCCCAGTGCCCTCTTAATCACCCCGCTTTCTGCGTCACCTTGTGCCTGTGCAAATTCTTTACTGCATGGAGATGTCTGCCTAACTCATTCCAACACGTGTGCTGCCTTCTATTCCCAACTTTCCAATCAACTGGAACAAGTTTTCAACCAATATATTTGTGTGCCATGATGATGGCGGCTATTTTTCATTCTTTCCAACATGTCTACTTCCCTTATTTCTAAAACTTTAGTCTTTGTGGAGTCTCCTTTTCTCCTCTTATCTCACCATCTGCCCTTTCCTGTTGCTTGCTTTCTTATTCATGATTCATACAGAGCCCTTTCATTCACTAATCCATTAGCCTTCTTCTCATTAATTTAAACAAAACAGCTTAACAAAACAATTGGAAACTCTGATGGCCCCATCTCCTTGGATAAATGTTTCTCTGCTGCCTGCCTCCTCACTGAAACTGCAACTACTTCTTAACTGAGGACACAATATCAACCCCCAATCTACACGCCTGACTCAAGCTGAACACCTTGGGAAATGTGGTTTTGTCAGATGATGTTCAGCTAAAATGCCAGCTACTTGAATATCCACAGTTCACTTCCCACTCACATACATGGTTCAGTTCTAACATGGGTTGAAACCTAGTTTTCTTATAGTATCATGTTCCATAGGAAACTGACTTTAGTGAATAGTGTTCAAGACCAAATGCTATCAAGCACGCTGGCGTGTAGGGTCATGGACAGACCAACCTACTTGACCTTCCCATTCAAGAATAACAAGGCCTGACCTTATGCTCTTTAATGCTAATAATAATTTATATGACCCTAACGTTAGCAATAAATTTTCACTCAACTTTCTCACAACCAGTGAGAGAGCTTCAGGGGGTATCACCATCCCCATTTTATGGATGAAGACACTGAGGCTGAAATGTGTGATGGTCATGTTAGTAAGTAGAATCGCTGATCCTTACAGGTAGGTTTTTTGGTCTCTAAATCCAGTGTCTTTCCAACAGAGCATATTTCTTCCCAATCTTAGCTATTTAAACAACAACCTGAATAAAAATGTTTGCATTCAAGTACTCCATATCTCCAACGCACTAACTGAAAAATGATTTTATTGGTATCAACTTGTGTTTCATGGCGGTAATTAATTTTTAGGCTCCTCCTGCTAGAAAAACAGTAAATCTAGCAGTGGGCCACAGAATCATCAGTATGAAAATGACTCCCATTTTTATAGTGATGAAATGGGGTGGGGTGGGGTGGGAGGGAGTCATAATCTTATGGAACAAATAGTCCCTAAAGAAACTTGTGATATATTATATTTTCAAAGATCACTAAGATGAGAGACTTAGATTGTAAAGAAAATTTTGAAACAGACAAACATACAAGATTCTTTACAGTCATAGATCCAATATAGAATTCCCAAAGCAAGAGAATTTCAAAAAAAGAGACAGAACAATAAGTCCCTAGCCAGGAAATCAACAATTAAATAGGCTGGCTATTTAATCCACCTATTGCAGCTTCCAGAGGGTTTACTGGGGTCACTGGGCTCCAGGCTCTCCCATCTACAAAGGACAGATGGAAGGATGCACCTAAGAGAAGTGGACAATTAAAATTTTATGATAAGTTCCCTCCTCCCCCAGAATTCCTGTTCTGAATGCACACACACACATAGACCAAACAAACCACCCTCCTGTTCATAATTGCACTGGTCCAAGTGTGCGGAGCCTTCACACAGAATGATGGCTTCCCCTGTCTCCTGCATTTGTTCAGCTCCTTTGGGAGGAGCAATTTACAGAAAGCATTATCGATTTTTGCCATAATAGGTACAGAGATGCCTCACCGTCCCTACTCAGCCGGCTCGCTCTCGCATCACAACTGTCAGGCCAGTTTGTGAAGCCCCGTCATTATTTTTTTTCAAGTAAATCCATCACAAGGTTAGGGTGGGGGGAGGTGAGGGAAGTGATGAAAATAAAATTATTTTCACCTTGCCATACCAAAGTATGTTCACGTCCTTCGTTGGAAATGAGTGCAAGCACCATGGACCTGCAGAAAAAAAATTTTTAAAGGAAAGGAAACTTGCAGTATCTCAAAAAGAAAAGCAGGTGAAAGACAAGGCAATCTAGCTGGGACCTATTTAAAATATTTTTAATGGCATTATACCTGGGCTCCTCGGGGAGCTAAGGCACCTGCAGACATTGTGTTCTGTGGGGAATAAAGGGAAAGTGGGCCTGTGTTTATTTGTTTTCTTTTTCTACATGAGTGTATCAGGGGTGGGATCTACCTTGAACCACCTTTCTCAGTAGACGAACCGAGACCACCACCTTCCCTGCTACTTCATGTCTTTGTGCCAGCGGTTTTCATTCCCCCTCCTGCCCTACACCCTGCCCAACGGTTCACCAGAGGCTATAACCATTTGGTTACTGAGCAGCACGTGAATATAAATGCTTTCACTTCAAATATTTCTCAAAATAAGAAAGAGGCTCTTATAAACCACATGGAAAACAAACAGGGTGGGGGGGAATCACAATGAATGCACTACTGATGCTCAAACAAGCCTTTTCATATTCGAGTCCCGACTTGATTGGTTGTTGGTATGCTCTTCAAGCAGGTCTCTAGGCTCAGTGAGAAAGGTCAGAGCTTATAGCCCTTCATCCCATGGTTCAGGCCTCCCCCCTCCCCCCAGTTCTTATACACAGCCTTGTTTGAGGCTCAGAAGATTTAATCCAAGAACTGGCTCTGGATCTCATTCCCAGTCCTGCAGTTCATTAGCCATGAAAAGTGATAGCCGCTTAAGATTTTTATGAGACATTGTTCCAAAGGCGGACCACAGAAAACTGCACAATTACACAGCACTTTGCATACAGCCCACCAGCCTCTGGCTCAGATCTAAGCAGCTCAGCAGCCATCGAGCTACAGAATGAAAAGTGGCCAGTTGCTCTTGGTAAAAGGTGAGGATTTGGTGACATTTTGTTCCAATTGGTGCTTTCTTGAAAGGACACGCTTATTTTGATATAAATTTGACACCTAACATGTTATCCTTTCTCCATTTTTTCCCAGCCCCCAGCCTCTCCTTTCTCCAAGGACAAGAACCAACCCTTAAAAGAGCACAAGTTCCTCCCGCCCTTTCTCACAGTTCCTATTCGGCAGGAATATTTGCAAAACAGACACAGTTAGAGGGACTGAGGTCAAGATGAAATAGGCGGATCTGGAATCCACTTGGACATTGGCCTTCTGTGGCTAGACCATGAACTGAATTGTGTTTAAAAACAAAACCAGCCCTCCTGTATCAGACCATATGGAAAACACATTGAAACCAGAGTAAGGAATGGGATTAGTCCCATAAAACCTGTAATTCTGATTGTGGCTGCCCAATTCCTTGTCACTCTTGATGCCACATGCTCAACTACAATGCCACAGTGCACACCAGATTAAAATATCCTTGTGTAGCAAAGAGGAGAAACAGGAATCTTGGCAATTTTGAACTTTCCCTGTTTAACTGTATTGCAATGGTCCCACTGAACATGGGATCTGAGTGATGCTATTAAAGCTCTAGACACTCGAAAGAAGATGGTCTGTGAGGCACTTAGAGGGACTGTGGTGAGGAACCAATTGCATTTGTGAAATATGCAAAAGTGAGATACACCAGGAGATCAGCTAAGGCTGCTGCCTCTTTCCACATTGACACTTTTACATGTCCTTTCACATCAGGTGGCACTTGAGTGGCCACCAGCACTTTTGGAATCTGATTACAATTTAAATAAATACATTCAGAGAAATGTATTTATAAGAGGTTCACAGTCATGTCCATAAATACCTAAATCATCGCTAGCCAACTCAAAATTGGAAAAATTTCAAAAACATCTTGCTCCCAAAATAGTAGCTGATGCCCCTGGCACAGTCTCTTAGAGTACACCAAGAATGATTGGACAACAACTTACTGCTGTCTGGTAAGAGTCAGACATTATTCTGTTAAGGGTATTAAAAACATGATTTCATTTCATTCTTAGAACAGGCATTTGCTGTTCCCTTCACTGTTTTACCAATGCCTGGAACAGTGCCTGGGACATAGTAGCTGTGTAATAAATATTTGTGAAACTATAATACTCAGAATAATGGGCAAGGGCATCAAAATAAGATTCACAAAGAAGAAGTATAGTAAGAACTAAAAAAATGTAAATGCACCAATAAATACTAACAGTCAATGAAATGGAAACTAAGGCAAAAAGAACATTTTCTATCTAACACACTGGTAGTTTTGTTTGTTCCACTTCTTAACGGCAGCCTCCAGTGGGGGAAGGGCCGCACACATACAGTGCAAGGGTGAAGCCTTTCTGGGTGACCATAGGCCATATTTATTAACACTCTTAAAAATATTCATACTGTTGGAGTACACAAATTTTAGTGTTTGACAATTGATCCTAATTGTAGGAGAGTTACACATAGGTGTTATATATGAAGATTTTTTTTAATCGCAATATCATTTAAAAGAGAAATAGCTTTAAATGACATAGGACAACACCCTAGTTATATTTAATTAAATGAAAAATTATATGCAGGATCTCAATTTTGTACAATACTGTGATGTCTATATATCTGCATAAAAAAGACTCTACAAAGCTACACATAGAATATAAAGATGAGTTATCTCTATATGATACCATCACAGGTAACTTTTCTCCCATACTTTTCCATTTTTTTCCAAATTTTCTAAAATGAGCTACTTATTTCTTTATTTACTGATAATTTTTAATATTATAACAATGTGAAACATAAGAAATCTAGAATACAGTGTTTATTTTTATTCTGATTATTCAGAGAAAAACACAATTTATTTGCTTTTCTTCCAAGTTAATATTTTTAACTTTCTCATCAGGAAAATAGGACACTGTAATCTTGTTTTTGGTTTTGTTGTTGATTTTTTAACTGACAGTGTGAGAACCACATATAGCCTGCAGACATGTTTTGCTGAGCAACATGGTATTTTCAAAATTTGAGTTTGAATACTTCTGGGCAGGGTCTATTTTTAGCAATTTGCCACAGTCCTCACTCCTCCATATTGTATGACATAATCCTGTATCAGCTGTTAAATTCCCAATCCTTGGATTCACCAACCTCCAAAGCATTTTTCTCTTTAAGTGAACTAGGTTTGCCATCTGTGATGCACAGAAATCCTAACTGGAATGTTAAGTTCCCATTAGCACTCTTCCTAACAGATGCATCCACATATACACTAGCTACCCCCTACCTATATATACTCCTTCTCCAATAGCTTCTTTGAAACCAGGCCTTACAGGGCTTTTAAAAAGGTTCTCTTGTGCTTTATAACTAGTTCTGATGAGAACCATCTTCCTGCTTGTAGACTGCCTACTTCACCTTGTATCCTTACATGGCAGAGAACAGAGAGGGGGAGCAAGCTTTCTCGTGACTCTTATAAGTGCACCAACACCTTCATAAAGGCTCTACCCTGAGGACATCATCTAATCCTAATCACCTCCCACAGGCCCCAGCTCCTAATATCATCTAGGGGACAGGGTTTCAATCCATAACATACAGCTTGTGGTTGTTGCTATTTATTGAATGTTTAGAATACACTAGAAAATATGTGAAGTGCTTATAAGACTCTTTAGTCTTCCTAAGAATCAGGGAAAAGTTATTTTTACTTCCAATGTGGAAATGGTCAAACAAGCACAAAAGATTAGATAATTTAAACTATACAAATGCTTATTGAGCACCTATTATGTGCTAGGCCCTGGGCCAAGCTCTACAGTGACAAAGCTAGGTCTTTCCTCTGCACCACACTGCTCTCTGCCACAGAAGGATCTCTATTTTATGATCCTTCACCTCTCCCAATAAGGGTACTCTTGTTCAAGGACAGCTTAATAAACTATTATTCAATTCTAATTAATTTATTAATTTGTCTTAATTCTTAAATAGGTCTGGAACAATATTAACTAAGAAGAATGATGGGGGAATCAGATTGGGGTTAGGGATAGATGCAGGATACACAGTCCCTTTTGTAAGACAGTACCAAAAGAAAACGCCATTTTTCTTTTTATGCTCTCCTTGTTTTCTAATTGCTAACTACATGAAAGAACTGAGAAAGAGATGACACTATCAAAGAAGGCAGTTTCACTATTAATATAATATAAAAACAGTCAATGATAAAAGATACCCTAGAATTCATAAAGACAATGAATTATTCTAGTAGCTAAAGGTGCTTGTGTAAGTGTACTTGGATACCTAAGCAGCCTTATATTTTTTTCTGGAATATAGCTCCCTTTCAAGCCACACTTGGGCAAGGTGTTCCCTCCTTCTAGGGCTTTATTTCTTTAGTGATCTTGGAGATCACCTCTTTGGTTCTCCAGTCTTCATGAGAAAAATAACTTGGTTCTGGAAACTGTGCATAACCAAGGGAAATTCTTATTAGTTGGCATAAATAATGCCACTGGTAAATTACCCAGTTTTGATGGTTCTTCACTCATTCAATAGCTACTTAGCCCTTTCTAGATGCTTAGGGCTCAGCTAGGTACTAAACCTATAGCTGTCAGCAAAAAGAACAAGGATTCTGCCTTCATGAAACTTAAATGCTAATTTAGCAACAGAAAATAAATATTCACACTCTGCTAAAAGATAATAATTCAAAGAAACCAAGGAGGATGATGTCACACTCAACTGGGTGATGGTGTCTTGGAGACTGCTCATTAGAATTTATGAAAAAAAAGCAGAGTGAATTAAAAAAAGTAGAGTGGATTAAACAAGTTCCAACCATTAGAATTCAATTTCAAGCTATCTGGGACACGAACATTATTTTCTGAAAATAACCTTGACTGTGTGAATCAAAAAAATTTTCTCACACTTGGTTCTGATTCTTTGGCACAAAATTAAACTTCTTTCAATGCATAAGTTCTTCTCTCTCATATGCTATTCAGAGAAGATGAAGTTCAAAGTGCAGTAAGCAGAGTACTCAATGAAATACAATTGCATGAAAATTAGATATGCCCAAATCTACAGAAAAGGGTGTTTTTCTCCCTAAGGAAGAACTAAATTATAAAAAGGTGGACCATGTGATAAGAAAATTCTAAATGCAATAAAAATCATGATCGCATCTGATAACCTGGATAAGAAGGGCTCACAGGAAAGATTTACAAAATCTCACTAGAAAGGACCATTTTATAATTGTTTTAAATCTATTAAAGAATACAGTAAGATGCATCCAGAAGCAGGCATTTCCTATCCCTTTCTAAGCATAATGGTTGAATCGTGTGGTACTTACATTCCCAACTGTCTCAAGTATAGTACTGGTCCATATTCACTGGCTTCCTTACACAAAGCTCAATGCAGAAGCAAAATGGCATGGTGCAAATGTTCCCCCTCCCACTGATGAGACCAAGCCTTGTCATCCATTTTACCAAAGTGGCTCAGTGTTGGTTCTGACTGATTACCTAATAACACCCACTGCAGGAAACAGCCCTAACTGGCCACAGAATTTATCTTTCGTTTTTGATTGCCTGAACAATTTACAAATGGTTTAGACTGGAAATACAGATGAACTGAATTTGTTTTTATGTGTAAGGAGTTTACTGGAACCACAACGGGATACCACCGTACACCAGTCAGAATGGCTCCTAGCTCAAAGTCAACAAATAAATGTTGGCAAATATGTGAGAAAAAGGAAACCCTCATCCACTGGTGGGACTGCAAATTGGTGCAGCCACTGTGGAAAACAGTATGAAAGTTCTTCAAAAAGCTAAAAATAGAACTACCATATTACCCAGCAATGTCAATTCTGGATATTTATCCAAAAAAAAAGCACTAGTTTGAAAAGATATATGCACCCCTATCTAAGTTCATTGCAGCATTATTTACAATAGTCCAGGCATGAAAGCAACCTAGGTATCCATTGATAGATAAATGGATAAAAAAGACAGGATACACACATACACACAAACATATCACACATATATGATATACACACATACATATATCCACATATATGATATATACATTGTGCAATATTACATAACAATAAAAAAGGAAATCTTGCCGTTAGCAACATGTATTATGCTACATGAAATAAGTCAGACAGAGAAAGACAAATACCATATGGTTTGATTTATATATGGAATCTAAAAAACAAACAAACCAAAATGAAACAAAAACAGTCTCATAGAAACAGAAACCAAATGGGTGGTTGAACAGGAAAAGAGGAATATCATCAATAATAATGTGACACAGTTGCATGGTGATAGGTGATTACTAGAAACAGTGGGGTGATCACATTGTAAGGTATAAAAATATCGAATCACTACCGTCTGCCTGAAACTAATATAATATTGTATGCCAATTATACTTGAATTAAAAAATAGAATGAGCAAACTAAGATATTCAGCAAGTAGTTTGTATAGCTATAATGATATTCATTCTAGTGCTCTTTGGAAAATTCAAAATGAGAAAGAATATGAATATATAACCACAAACACTAAATTGTGCCACAAAGTATGTTAGCCATTTATAAAGTTCTGTTTAAGATTATTGAGTGAAGAAAAATGTTCTTAATCCATTGCTGAAGTGAAAACACAGAAACAGCGCAGATAGCAGGACCCCAACCAAATACACCCCAACCAAATAGACAAAAAGGGTAACAAAAATGTTTATAGTGGTATCACATAGAAATAGCACTTAGGCTATCGTTATTTTCTTCTTTTTCACTTGTATTATTTTTGTAATTATTTTTTTCTTCCATGTGTGGCAAATAATTATAGCCCAAGTTATTAAATCAATGAGCTATAAAACCCATGAAACAAATTTTTTTCAAATGTAGGATAAACTGGCTAAATTAAATGATCTTTAAAGTTCCTCCAACTCTAATGAGCTATGATTCTTCTAAGGGACAGAAGCTACAAAAAGCAAGAGGGGCAGGGAAGATGACAAAATCTAAGAACACCTTAATGGTGTAAGTAGTTGAAAAAAGCAATGTATACCAGTACCGACGAAAGGGACAGTGTGGCTATGGTCTGTAGCTCACCATTAGTCTGTGATGAAGTGTCCACTAGAAAACTAAAAACAGAAGGATGATTTGAAGATTTTTCCAAAAACAGAGTTATTCATGTTAAAAACAGTTTTTAAGTCTGAAATGGTATCTTCCTACTCTTTTGGGGATAGTGTGGTAGATAGGGGTGGGATTATTTAAGCATCCCTTTTTTATAAAACATGGTAGTGAGAGTAAATAATAATAGTGTCTGTTTAATACCCTTATGTAACAGAAAAAAAAAGGCTAACAACTGTGTCAACGTCCAAATCTTAAAACCATTTTTACTGGTCCTGATAATTCAAATTTGGGGACTACTTATCTATAAATGACACATTTCTACTTATTTGCTCAAACAAAATTTGTAAACCTGTGATCCTCAGGCAGAATATACCCCGTTGGTGAATTCTGTTTGTTAATGATTGGGAACCCTCTCATAAATATCCTTTCACTGGTCTGGCATCCCCATGAGGCAACACGGTGCTATAGTTGAGGACCCACTGCTCCTCTGACCGGACCTAGGGCTCCCCAGTTTGCCACAGAGGGCAACGTTGCTATCTCGCTGGTCCTTGTACACATTTGACTGCACACTAATGGCCTGTTTTCTGGAGAAAACTTCAGGGTGTTGTAGAGACCACGTTCTGTTCAATGGTATTGTTGAGAAACCAGCCCTCATTCCTCTGCACAGCAACTTCTTGGATTTTGTTCCAAGAGCTTGGCATCCGTGATCAAAGTCCTAGCAGGACCATTCAGCTGGAGCCAGAGCCAGCCCTGGAAAGCAAAAACCAAACCTCAACTGGCCCTGGTATCCCTTCCCTACCTCTGCCCCACACTACCCTCTTGGGGATGACTCATTTAAATATTTTCTTGCCTTGGCTTTCTCTTTCAGAATCACTCACACCATAAAAACAGAGCAAGAAAACACCAAGAATTTTAAACACCTCAGTCTGTAATAGGATTAGAGCATCTGTAAGGTGTAAAAAATGATTTCATTGTTTCTATAAACTGGCCCCTTTCTTCCCAGAAAGCACCCCAGTCAAGATGTAGAAAGCAACTTTTCCAACAGCGTGTATTAAATCTGACAAACATCTGGTCAATCAAATTTACAGCAATACATAGGGCCTAGTAAAGGTTTATTTCTTCTTGAAGAACAAATTTAAAGATTTTTTAAAGCTGTGATATATAAAAAGAAAACTAAGTCTGCATTTCGTTGCCCAGCCTGATTTCTAAGGCTCCATGCTTTGCCAGGCCCCAGACACAAGGCCCCGTTTCCTCAAGGCAGCAGTGAAGTGTTCTCGGGCCTGCAGACCGACAGCTCTCCTGCAACGCAGTGCCAAAGGAAAAGCACCAGGATGGCCCGCCAGGTGCTAAGTTTGGAGTGGACTATGATCTTCAGCAGGACAGAGGCCAAAGTGGCAATAGGAAGCCCCAAGGAAGCAGGAACCTTCCTCCTATCAGCACAGTTTCTCATTGCTGCATTCTCTCTCTCTCTCTTCCCCCCTCCCAACCTTCTCTGTGCACGCATGTCTGTGTGTGTATTGGGCTGGGAGGAGCCAGAATCAGGGAATAGGGTTGAGCACACTCTACTTAGGATCAGGGTAAGAGAAAGAAATGGTAAAGCCCTGAGAAACTACTTAAGTCTCCCTTTTCTCCCTAAAGTAATTCTCTCAAAATAAACAGCTATTAGGAACAAGATTAAGGACCTGAGTTAAGTAAACTACTTGGAAGTAGGGATGGGCAGCGGTGCTGAGAATGAAATTATTTGGGTACAGAAGAGGACAGCTACTCAGACACTATACCTTTCTGTGCCTGACACACCCTTGCACCACATCCTCCCCAGTAACTCTGCAGTGACCCCATTAGCCATAGCACAGTGGGGGTGATATTTTGAAAATATTAAATCATTTAATTTTTCCACTAAGTGGATTCCTCTCACCGTCCATTAAACAAATGGTTTTCATTGTTTCAAGGGAAGGATAGATAGGTAAAAGCTTCTCTTGACAGAGCTAAGCCTAGGGCACCCAAATCCATTAGCCATGAAGCAGAGTAAATGTAGGGTATGATAAAGAGGGAGCAAATAACAGATCAGATACAAATGTCTTGAATTCCCTTCTGGGATCAAAACTCCAGAGAAAGACTGGAACCAAGGGATGATATAAACTCTCACTGAGGGTGGTGGTCCTTGCAATACAATGGGGCTCGCTTTTTGATTCTCAGGGTAAAGGTCAAGCAAATTGCAAGTCTCTCGGAATATTCGATAACACCTACTCTAAGCATGACACCAAGAGGACATGCTACTGCCAATGCATTGGTTGGAAATGGTGGAAGGGGGTGTTTAAAAGGATGGGCTAGAAGATTTTAAAACTGAACAATATTACATTTTGGGCTAGATGCTTCTTTGTTGTGGGAAGTTATCATATGCATTATATGACATTTAAAAACATTCTTGGCCTCTGCCCACTAGATGCCAGTACAGAATCCCCCCTCCACAAGTTGGGACAATCAAAAATGCCTACAGATATTGGCAATGTCCCCAGGCAAGGGGCAAAAAACCTCCCTGCTGAGAGCCATGAAAGTAGAGGTAGCACCCCAGTTCTCAGAGCCTGTGTCAGAATATAAGCAATGAAGGAGGATCAGATGCCTCCAAAGGGATGGATGTGGAACTGGCGAGAAACACAGTAGACCAGAAGACACCACACCTGGAGGGGGCCAGAGGCAATGACCAGACCAACACAATACCTGGAAAGACCAGCTGGACCCAATAGAACCTCAGTGAATACCTACACTGAATGCCAGGGCCTACCCAAGCCACCCATGCCACAGAGGAGACCCAAGAATAGCCCAAGACCAAGGGAGGACCCTCTCCTGTTGGCTCCTTTGAAAAGACATGTTTTCCTCTGTACCCAAAAGCTACTGAGATAACAGAGGTGTGGTAGGATTAGGCAGTTTAAAAGGGGAGAAAACCCTCTCTGTAAGGATGTTTGACTCTTACATTAGCCCAATATTTACCCTAAAGAGAATTAATATAACCAAGAGTGGTGGCGGCTCAAGAATGAGATAGGACCACTTACAAGCAGAGTTCTGGCAAGTATCCAGGACCCTCTGCACTTTACATTTTCTTCCCCTCCCATTCAGCTTCTAGGATTCAGCCCCTGACTCCAGACAGTGGCTCTACTCTTGATCTTCAACCTTGAGATCTGCTTTCCTGCCTCTTCCAGTCTTAGATTTCTTTGTTTCTAAAGAGTCACGGTTCTTTCTGATGCGGAAAATCCCCAGGACACAACTCATCGCCTGGTATTCCAACTGAACCATTCTTGTCCTGATGTCTGTTTTGGAGGGAACCCCAACTAAGACACCATAACTGACTTGGTAGTCTCTTCCACAGTCTTGACACACCAAAGAATAGGAAGTGGATTTCACACACCAGTATTTCATGTTTTCTCACACCTTTCTACCAGAAAACCTGAGGGTGGTATCCTTTACCATAGGAACTATTGGGTCCTATAAAGACACTGTTGGGTCCTTCTTAAGAAAGAAAAAAGCTAGAATTGCTTCCATGGCATAATCTATAGGCTGCCTTGACTAGGTGTCTCATGTGGCCTCTTTCAGGATAACCAAAGAAACAAAAACAGGGTAATTTCTAGAGACAAACTAGACAGGTCAGTAGAAACACACAGAAGGCTGGCTCTTCTGCATGGTGAATATGGAAGGCTGCCATGGAACAAATTGCTATTTTCTGACTCTCGACAACAAAAATGTTAAAAAACAAAGCAAACCAAAAACTTGACGATCATTTAAAGGGCCTTATTTGATGATAGGCGGAGAAGAGATTGCTTAGTGTGGAAATGAGAATAGAGGGAGATTTGCCTGCACTATATCAATGTTTCCATTCATGATTCTGATACAGCTCGAATTCAATAACAACAACAATCCTCCACCAATAATCTTTGTATAATATCCCTCCACTTACCCCACCCCCAGAAAAGGTGAGTCTCATTGGGCAACTTACTTATGTCGTATAAACAGCCAGCGCATTCATTACACATGAAGAAGCCAACATTTCCTTTGAAGAGATTTGATTCCTGGAAGCTGAGGAGAGTGGGCAAGCACCCAAAGACATCTCAGTTCCATAGGGTTTCTGCCTCCCTCTGTAAGTTGGCAACAAGTAGTTCCCAATTGTACTCGGAATTCCAACAGGCCCACTGCACGCAAAACTCAAAGAAATTAAGCCTCATTCATGCCACTAAGACTCTTCAATGACCAATAAGACAGAGAAAACTCAAAAGCTTCATATTTCCAGGCTTTTTTTGTTTTGTTTTTTAGACAGAGACCTAGTGCCAGCTAGTAGGGAACTCAGAGACAATATCCATAGTCACCATTTATGTCCCATATGAGCAAAATAGGCAAAGGAATTGCAAGACACAAGACACAGAGCTTCCACACAAGAAGCAGATAAGGCCCCGGGCTCTCTCCATAGGTGTCGCTGTGGTCCTGTCCAGGGCTTAGTGGAACGTTCCACATCTTTGAGAGGCAAGGCAGCTGCGGAAGAAGAGTGAATACTTGAAAATTAATGATGTCAGTCTCTCTTCATATATCAAGCTAATTTGAAAGGGCTTTAATTTTCTTAAAGGATAAAAAAAGGTTTCTTTGCTAGATTAAACTTGCGATTGTCATTCATATATTGTTTATAAGGTAGTCATCTCTTTGCTCTGTATTTTTTTGTTTTTGATTTTGTATACTAGTTAGCAGTGAAGACTTGTCTGCATGTATCAGAAGGAATAAAGAGAGAAACGTCCTTAACTGTCAGTTTTAATAAGAGGAGTCAACATGCCTCTATTCAGGTTAAATATTGTCCTGTCACATTTCAATAGAGTCAACAGATTTTTTTAAAAGAAAAGTCAAAAGCACTGTGTATGCAAAAAAAAAACCCCTTCCTGTCATAGAATGTCAAAGCCCTCCTTTATCTGGGGGAGGGGCGTGGAGGTGGGACAGAAAAATCTTTTGTAAAATGTGAAAAATTACCACTCATAATTGGCGCTGACATAAAAAGGGGCTTTTTTTGTTAGAAAAACAAAGAAAATCTCTAATTTAATAATCACCTGCAAAGTGTTATTGTGATGGGAACAAAAAACACACAATCAAAGTCATCTTTTTGAAGTAACTATAGTGTTTTTAAGCAATCACTGCACTTTACAGCAGCTCATACGCACAAACCAGTGATGTTCAGAGTGAAAAAAAGCTACTCCCGACTCCTCAAGGAAAGTTTCTGAAAAATACAGTAACAGGCTACAGTAACAGGCTACAGTAAGAAAGTATAAATGGGGCATTATGTTCAAAGTAAAGCCAAATAAGATTTTTTTAAACCCAAAACATATTCCTGTAAACGAGAATCATTTAGGCTTAAGTCGCAAGAGAAGAACCATTCTTCATAAGAGGACTAAAGGGTTAAAGACACAGGTTTTGGGGATAATGCACTAGACAGAACTGAGCATATTTTGTAACAATTTGTAAAATTGACTAGCAGAATATAGTCATTTTTCTGTTTCCAGTGCTTGCTGATTTGTTAAAAATGGGAACCCTAAGTTGAAGTTTTTGAGATTTGATATGTTTTTAGTTGCAGCAAAATTTTAGAAATTATTCTAACTCTGAATAAAATGATTTCCATTCAACAACCATTTTCACCATTTAGGTTAGTGTAGAGAAATATGAACAGCTTTCCAGACAAAGTAATATTCAGAATAATCTCGTTTGATAATATCAAACCAAATGGGATTTTAAGAATGCCAAAGAAGGTTGACTCAGAATTTCAACATTTAC
This sequence comes from Sturnira hondurensis, assembly GCF_014824575.4. NCBI lineage: Eukaryota > Metazoa > Chordata > Mammalia > Chiroptera > Phyllostomidae > Sturnira > Sturnira hondurensis. The sequence continues at coordinate 5,168,514 of NW_028087376.1, forward strand.
TTATTAACACACAGGCTTTCTTATGGAAAAAAAATTCTCTAAAGTGTACTACCTTCTGTGGAAAATTATAGCAGTCTTGTAATGGATAATACAGAAAGTAGTCTGTGTGCTCTTGCTACCGTATATGGTGAGAATCTACAACTATTACTCAGTTTAATATTTGATAATGCTTTTTAATTTTGCAATAAACTCTTTAGGCAGCAATGAACACAAAATAAAAATACATGTTTAAAGAAAATTTAAGTTGTGAATTTCTCCTTTAAAAAGTTGATGAGAGCTTGTACATTGCACAAAATGTATGTTGACATTTGCCATTTACAGTGAGAGGATCATAGTGTTATCACTGACTACAAGAAAAGCAAAAGACATAGATCAGCTGAAGGAATATTGTCTTCTACTTTAAAAGCTAGTAGTTATCCTAGGAAGACGACATCAACAAATGATGGTTTAATATGCAAAGCTGTAGAAGGTCCAACTGCACATCACTCTATCAAACATGACTTTTCATTTAGATCAAATGATTCCATTCTTAATTTTATTCATTTTAAATTTTAGTTGAAATAGATGTTAAAATTTACATTTCATATACTCAAAATTAAATTAACTGAAGTATAAAGATTTTATGACTAAGCTGATACAAAATTAACTTTTTACAAAAGATTTTGCCATGACTGTATGATTTCCCTTCCTTTGTTGCTCATCATTAACTTTTTTTATCAATTAGGTTTTCAATTGAAAACATTGAAGAAATACTTTATAATTAACCTAAGTTCTACAATGGAATTAATTTTGTAAATAAATAAGTCCTCTAAGCTTTGGTTGCGTTTTATTCAAAAAATCACTTAGACACTATTAGTCAAATATGCAACAAATAAACAGTCACACACAAAAACTATAGCCAGAAGAATTCAGAAAATATAAGTTACTAGAAACAAAATTTGTATATGTTAATAAATTTATACCAAAAGAGCAAGAAAGAAATTTATTTTTATTTTTTTAATATAAATTTTTTATTAAATTCTTGTTCAAGTACAGGTTTCTGTCTTATATTCCCAACCCTGGCAAGAAAGAAATTTAAACATATTAAATGATGAGAACTCAAATAATGTATAACATTTTATTTTTAAATGATATAAATATGCCTTAGAATACTTCAAATTATACAAAGAATATTCTGATGGAGCTCTTCCTTAAAAATTATATAAATTCATGTTTTTACTGGAATAAACTGAAATTAAGAAAGCCTATGATTTTGAAGCATCTTAATTTGGCAAACTTTCAAAAGAATTTTAAAGGAGTAACATGATGAGATTTATGTTATAAATTTTTATCACAAGCCCTGGCTGGCATAGCTCAGTGGATTGAGCGCGGGCCTGTGAACCAGACGATCATGGTTTGATTCCCAGTCAGGGCACATGCCTGAGTTGCAGGTCAGTTCCTGGCAGGGGACACACCAGAGGCAACCATACATTGATATTTCTCTCCCTCTCTCCTTCCCTTCCCCTCTAAAGATAAAGAAATAAAATCTTAAAAAAAAAGGGCAGTGCTGTAAAAAAAATTTATCACAAAAACTGTTCCTGAATTAAAGCTATAAGATAGTACCATAAAAATATTTTAACTGAAATATTTACATGCTTCAATATGAAAAAAAGAGTCAAAGATACACTCGAATTTTGAAATACATTTCTTGGAGTTTATCAGATACCCCAGCATTTGTAGAGAGACTAATTTTCCTCTTAAAAGTATCATGCTTCAAAGATTAGTAAATTAAATATCTCAACAGTTTCAAACCAAAATATAAGCAACTTTGAAAGCTGTTAGCAATTTAACGAAAAAAATAAAAATAAAAACACTGGAAAAAGTACATTCTTAAGAATACTAATGATACTTTACTATAAACAGTGCTAAAAAAACTTACAATATGTGAATATATACTAAGAATAATTATTCCGTATGCTTGTTTTTAATGTTCACATAGTAATACAAAAAGTTTTGTTCTGCTATAACATATTATTTAAATATTTTAAGAATTATGCTTTTAAAAATAATTTTTAGTAGAATTGTTTAGGAGCTCACCAATATAATAAAACCTCTTTTCAAAAGGTCTAATTTGTAAGTTATTTATCTTTTAAATTATGGTGAAATACAGATAACATAAATGTACCATCTTTACGTGTACAGTTCAGTAATATTAAGACCATTCACACTGCTGTGCAACCATCACTATCACACACCCACAAAACTCTTTGCATCGTAAAGAAACTGAAACTCTGTACCCATTAAAAATAACTTCTCATTTCCCCCTTCCCCACAGCCCTTGGCAACAATCATTTTACCTTCTGTCTCCATGAATATGACTCCTCTAGGTACCTCATTTAAGTGGAATCATGCAGCTACAACAAAACAACTTTTGATCAATAGATAAATATGTCAAATATAGCTTTTTCTTTCCCTCTGAAAAATATCCTAACTTGGAACACTGATTATTTGTGGTCAATGTACATTTGAGTGATGTAATCAAACAGTGACACCTTGCTATTCACCAAGAAATAAGGATCCTGAAAAGACATCTTTCCACAAAGTGTGAGGTCTGTACTATACATCTGTGCATGGATAGACATTCCCCTTTGAATCATGTCATGTGTGGCTTTGTACAGTGCCACCTTAACTAAGCAAGAGCTATGGCTTCTCCCAGCACCTCCTTTTCTTCAAGGCTAAGAGTAAAGTAGCAGTTGGTTTTTTTTTTAATGCTCTGTAGCAGTTTTTTTTAAATGCTCTTAGAATTGTCAACAAGTGATATTTTGTGCAAGATTTAAGGCAAAAGTAAAGTAGCAGGGTTTTTTTTAATGCTCTGAAGGTGCATCTGGCAGGGCAGGAGGCATAGCGACAGCTCATGTACACTGTTGGGGGTCTGCTGGTTCACTCAGGTGATGTGCCACAGCACTGGAACCCACAATGCCTCCAGCTCCTACTGGATATGCTCCTTCAGCTTCTCAGTCCTCAGCCAGGTGCACACACAGCTTCATCATGGACACCAGCTCCTCTTTCCAGGCATTCTCAATACTGAGATTGGAAGTGGTCGGAGACAGATGAGGAATTTTGTTTATATTCATGGATTCAGTTACCCTTGTGAGTTTCTTACTAACTGCTTATCTGACCAATGGTAACTTCAGTTCCAACACTAGATTCAGAGGCTATAGCCTGCATGGTTCACTCTACTAGCTCCCACACTTATGTAAGGTCTAGACCATATAACAAATCCCTATTCTGGTCACTCATAATGGTTCTTCTCTGATTGACCCTTGGCAACATCATCTCAATTCTTCAAGTCCAGGTGGTTCCTGAGTTTGATTTTATAAGTCACCTGGCAGATACAAACACTGAATTTCATAGCCACTTTGATGTTTATGAAATTGCTTTCAAATGATATCTGGCAAACTGAAATAAAAATGAACAAAGGAAATAAAGAAAGGAAAATCAGAAAATGCACTGCTTTTCTCCTTCAGAAAGAAAGAACTACAGTTATCCATCAAGAGTAAAGACCAAAGGGCGGGGTCTCTGGCTCCATCCTGGGGATCAAATCAGATGCCAGTTCAACTTTCCCACCTTATGAGAACCTTTCACCTCATTTCACCTTTGTGTACTTTATCGGCCATGCCACTCATTTAGGGGTTCATTCTGGGACAATGGAAGATGGGTAATTAGTCATTGTTAGCAGGCAATAGATGCAAACAGGGGTGTTATTGTAGAACTTCAAGAATAATACAAGGTGGGACTTTTAAAATAGCTCATGTTCATATCAACATATGCTTTATTCATTGTCAATCCTGCCGCATAGGGGAAACAGGGAAGGGTGGGCAGCTAGCTATGCTCTGTTCTTTTTCTACGGTATCTGTGACTCCATTTTGGGTAATGGGGAAAAATGTTTGGCAAATACAAAAGAAAACAAGAAAACCTATTTAACCTAGTCCTCAAGTGCTTTCTTGTTATAGTCATCCCTAATGGGATTAAGACAAACATTATCACCCCAATTCTCAGTTGCCTTGAAGGTTTTTAAGAAAATTCCTGGGCACTTTACCAGCATGAGGGGTAACATCAACAACATTTATGAAGATTAACAATGAAAAATCTTTCCCCAGAAAATGAATGCCATATAAAAGCTATTCAAAGCCATTCATAGCAAGGTTCTGTGAAGGCCCCATATATTTGGCTCATTCGAGTTATTTCAATTTGCTTTAGGAAAAAAGAGAAAAATCCCACAAAGCTGACATTATACAGTAAAGTTTCAGGGATACAGGAGCTATTTAATCATTTTGTGTGTTACCCTGGCTTTTCTGCTGTCTCTTTTTCCTGTGGTTTTGTTCTTGTGCTGCTCATTAGCACCTCCCCCAGAGAGTGGGCAGGAGAAGGGAAAAAGAGATAAAACTCAAATCAGACAATTTTATCAGTCAGCCTGTCAACAAGTTGAATATATTGAGAGCCCAGGGGGTGCAGAGGTACTTTTTAGTAGCTCTGATAAAAGGTTTAGTGGGGGAGGAGGTCAAAACTAATGGCAACATTGAGATTTTTTTGGATCATCATGGGATTTTATTGACTTGTGCCTTCCACATCTCCATCAGTGCAGATAATCAAAAGTGGGGCAAAAATAATTAAGCATCTGTAGAACTTTCTTAAAGACATTTAAAAATCTATCACTTTTATCCCTGTGAATTTGGGAACCTGTTGGGCAGTTCAAATGGAAAACAAATAAATTAATTTCTTTTGCTTTGTGTAGATTCTTAAAATTGCACTGTAAGGAAAAATAAAACCCATCACAGCAGGTTCTCTAGCTTCCTAACAACCTTCTTTCAGCCTAATTCCAGCTAAGAGAGGGGCAGAACCCATGGAGAGGACACACCTGAGTGAAGCAAGAAGCAAGATCTCTGCTACCAAAATGAGCCAAAGCCTGACAATGAAGGATTGAGTTTGCCACAGACACAGTAAAAATAATAGTTTGTGTTCTGCAGGTCCACCTGGATTTGCAATGGGCCTTGCTCTCTGCACAGACACAGAACTCCCCATCATGTTGTGAGGCCACACAACACACGAAGTTTGCTACTTCTAATGCCGAAGGCAAAGAAAAAAATCAGTCTCCCCTCTCTTTCTTGAGGGCAGGTTTTATTATGTTTAAGATGATGTTTCATGGTGGAACAATGCCAGGGGTAAAGCATTATACTTGGATGGCTGATTAAGGATGCCATGGTTCCATCAGCTCTGATGTTCTGGAAAGTTCCCAGTGCTCTGTGAGGTAGTGTGTACCAGTTTGGGCCATTTTGACCATCCATCTTTTCTGCAGCTGTGTTTCCCAGGTTCCCATGTCAGCTGCCTCCCTTCTGGGACTCAGCTTCTAGGAGGCACTGATGGGAGATTCTGTGATGGAAGGAAAGGGAAATCAAAGTATTTCTACCCCTCTTCCTCAGGTTATACTTCCAGAAGCTTCTTCATCTCGGTAGCTCTAGCTCTTACTCACAGAGGCCTATTTCTGGTGGACCTACTACTGGTGGTTCTAACTACCGTTGTCCCTAAGCAGCAACATCACCTCCTCAGTCGAGGAGTGGTCGTGGCTTCCTGCTGTTGCTAATCTTGCTTCACCTTTCTCTTTGCTTCCCAGCCTCTCCAACACCTTGCACAACCGAATCTCTGAATGTAATTAGCTCCCTTTTAAATACCGAAATGGTTTCCACTTTTCTGATTAGACCCTGATGGACACACTGGGGCAGTACATTTTATAGATTATTTTCTGTCTTGACAACTGACTTAGTAGCTGGAATTGACATTTTGTGATCTCATCTGTTCGAGTGGGGTCTCTCAAATACAGCACTGTTGACTCTTTGAGCTGGATAATCTTTCATTGCAGGAGGCTGTCCTATGCCAGAAGCACCTTCCCGCTCACTAAAAAATGTCCCTAGACATTGCAAAATGTCCCCTGGAAGGGAAAAAATCTCCCCCATTTGAGAAGTCATACTTTTGTCAATATAATGGTTAGAGCTCTGTGCATACACCTTGTCTGCTCCTGCCCCCACATCTACTGAGTAAATGGGGACACGGGGACATGGAAGGCAGGAGCTCTGATCAGCAGGGCCCTTGGTAGCCTCATCTCTCTAGTAACTACCATGGATTCTCAAGAGTGTGGGAGCAAGAGTATCAGTTAACGGGGTTATCCTGAGCCATGTTGACTTAGAAGAATAAGAAGTAGATTCATTTCTCACTGAGGAGATGCTGGCTTACTCTCAGCCAAGGGATTCTCACTCCCCACTTCCCTTCTTTAAGAACATTTGGAGAATGTGAGACCAGAGCCTACAGGTATGAAGAAAACCAGTGTTCTTCTCCCCACTCCCTGAACTCTTGCACATCTACTTTCCATGCTGCATTTTCAAGAGCAAACCAGCCAACTGTGTGCACTTGGCCCCAGTATGCTTGGTGACCACCGGAGTTTCCTTTTTTCAGGTGGGGCACAAAGGTACTGCCAGCACTGTCAACTCAGCATGCCAGCCTGGTTCCCTGTAATTTAATTAAATGTCAACCCCCCCATGTATTATATTTCAAATGCAAATAACTTGGTAATGCAATATTGTGACTGACACTATAAACTCAAGGAAATCAAGAAAATCAAGTTATGGTCACTCCTAGAATTAACATTCCTCTACACATTCCTTTGGGCACTGGGCTTGCTTTGTGTTCCTAACTACCATCAAAAACAGTGAAGTGACTGATATTTGCCGGGCAGACTAGGGGAGCCTTGTGTCAAATGCTGAGACTTTCCCCATTAAAATGAATGTCCCTTAAACTGAACTTTGGATACTAGAGTGGGGGCTGTTGCTCAGAGCTATGAATGCCACATGAGAGCTTTTTCTAGCCCAGATCCATTGCTAGCTGATTGTTCTGTGTCTCTCTTCGGGCCTTAACTTCCCAAATCATTTTTAAAAAATGGCATTCACTTCCTTTAGCAAGATGCTATCCACAAAAACATAGTAGTTGTTTTATTGTGCTTTGAATGCCTCCAAGAAAAGCAAAATGTAAATGAAAAATACTTTAAAAGTTACTGTATTTTAGAAGTTAAACAATATATTTCTGTTTGTCTTCTCCAGGCTGAGGTCCACTGATATGATACTTGATAGACAACCAACAAGCAAGAGCACAGAGTAAATTACTAGACAAAGGCAGCTCCCTGCCTTCAATAATGCCCCTTATTATGGAATACGAGGGGTTGAAAAGTCAAATCAGTGGGATGAGAGAAGCTTGCCCTGGAAGGACAGCCTGAGTCTTCCTCCATGTGTACATAGTTAATTATGAGATGGCAATTGTATCTATATAATTAGGCCTTTGGACATTTTTTAAGTAACAAATTATAAAGGGGTTTCCATTGTACTGGTTTCTGAAATGCTCTTGTAGGTAGGGCATGAAAGAGCAAAAAGAGGCCATCTCCTCATCAGGTTATTTAAGAAGTGACTACAGGAAAAAAATACCAGGTATACAAAAATACCTACTTTTCAAATCAAATAGGAATGTTATTATTGGCATTTAAGGGAAGAGTAAGACTCAAGTTCTCTGAATCTTGAAAACTCCACATTCTTCCATGCCCCCAAAGCAGATCTATAATATCTCTCACAGATAGTTAGAGTCTCCATAGCTTCTTCCTTTTGTGTTCTGTGCATGTTTATGACGTGGTGGAAGAGAGATGGAAGAAACTGTCCAGTTGCTCCCAGCTGTATCACTGCCAACTCCAAGCAGCCTAGGACACTGGGCAGCTTTGTTTCTTAAGACAGCTCTAGACACTCCAGGGAGCAAAGGGAAAACTGGCCCTTGAGCCTCATCAAATGAGACAAAATGCCATTGTTTTCAGGACTATTGCACCATTTGCTTTTCTCTATATTTACTCATATCCTTCCTTATTAAGACTTATACCTGCTTCACAAGGATACATAATGACTCAAGGCAACCTACGTGAGAAATTAAGAGGGGAAGGTAAAAAGAAAAACACAGGGGGTATAAACTGGGCCCAGAAATAGATTAATGCAAAATGGCACAAAGATTTATGTACTTGTTCTGAATGGACCAGCAATTTGGTTCTAAGACTTTCTAGCAACAAAGCCAAAAAGGGAAAACTTAATCATTTACCAAGCTCCTAGTATCCACAAAATAAATGAGGAGGAGGAGAAGCCCAGCAATTCCAGATGGTGAGATAAGCGGATCTCCATTTAGCACATATGTATCACCAGTACTCTGATCATCAACCCATAACCAACTTAATTTTCAAAGCATCCACCTGGAATGATGTTTCATTATTCAAATTTTTGAAGAAGAAAGCTATCTTCTTAGGACCATCTTCCCATTGAAGTTACAACCACTTTTAATGTGCATATGAACACAAACATGTATTACTTGCCAACATAGTTTCTCCAGTCCACCAGTTTTAAACATCAGTAAAAATAGTGTTAGTGGAATGTCTCTAAAATGGAAAATGGCCCATAAACTATGTACCAAATGATGTTTGTGTGAGTACTCAGAGTACTGTTTCCACTAGATTCTCACAAGTATCTATCACCCAAAATGATTAAAAATTCTTCCACCATCACCACCCCTTGACAACTGGATAGGTCTTGATCTTCTATAAGGGCAAGGAAAAATTATTCTACACTGTGTCATTTTGATCTTTCAGTGGCACACAAAAATTACAAGAAATTTCTGGAAGGGTGAGAGTGGATGTGACTATTTATTTGAAATGTCAGTCCAGAAAACAGAGTCTGTAACAGCACCTTGTCAAAACTGGGTATAAGCATATAGAGCAAGCAGAGCTGTAAGAGATTATGGTCATGATTATTGGGGAACAGTCAGTTTCCTTTCTTTCTGCAGAGCCAGGTCTGAGCTGGTCTCAGCATCCAATCTCTCCTTGTCTATGGGATACACATTATCATGAGAATCCTTGATGTGAATATGATTAAATAAAACTCCCAAATGCACTCCCACTCAGGAAGCTCTCAGGCTTTATTTTTGTATAAGTACAAATTTTAAAAAGTTGTCTCTGTTTTGTCACTGTTAAATTTTTTAAATTCAGAAATATGTGTCGTAAGAAATGAGAGCCCTTTACAATCTCATCCTCCAGAGATAATCACAGGTAATGGTTCCGAGTCCACTCACACAGAATTGTTTCCACATGTGTGTGCATCTCCTTTTTATTTACTTACTTTTTATATAAATGGGATCATACTTTAAATACTGTAAAACTTTTTTTTTCCATTTAATGATATATCTTGGGTCTCTTTTGGGTCAGTTTTTATATGTATGCAAATGTCATGTCTGGCCCTGGCTGGTGTAGCTCAGTGGATTGAGCACGGGCCTATGAACCACACGATTGCGGTTCGATTCCCAGTCAGGGCAGATGCCCGGGTTGTAGGCCAGTTCCCAGTTCCCGGCAGGGGATGCACGAGAGGCAACCATACATTGATATTTCTCTCTCTCTCTCCTTCTCTTTCCCTCTAAGATAAATGAATAAAATCTTTTTTAAAAAAAATGTCGTGTCTGCTTCACTCTCTGACCATTTCATAGCAGTCCAGTGCAAAGACAGCAGTTCATTGAGTAAAACTCCTACTCTGGGACGTGTCCAACTGTTGGAACGTCTGTCTTTGTCATTACAGACTATAGCAGACAATACTACTACACATGTTGCACCCTTGTGGAAGTATTTCCATTAGAGTCCTAAAGGGATTCATTGGGCAAAAGAAATGCACATATTTTATGTAACAGCTCTATTTCCAAATTCCCCTAAAAATAAAAAAGCTCTGTTGATGTATGTTATCAAGTAAGAATTTAAGAGAATGTCTATTTCCCTGTTCCCTAGCCAATACTGGCAATTATCTATACTTTAATATATGAAAGTCTGATAGCTTCAATGTTATATTTTATCCTTTACTAGAAAACACACATCTACATACCTAAGTCTCATATAACACTCAAACAAGAGCCATTGTATTCCCCAAAAGAATGACTATAAATTCTTGCAGGTAACACAATTCCTGTTAATCCAATGAAGTAGCACACGTACCATTACTATTACACATTGTCATCTAGACACAAAGGATGGGCGGGCAGTCATCAGAAGCTATCAGGCCCATGCCAACAGCGGAACTGGGTGTGCAGATGCAACTCCAGGGGCCACTATTCATATAGACTGCACTGGGTATGAATGAGGGTATAGCCTGAACAACTACACACAGTAACACTAGAAGAAACTGCTTCATTGAGAATCTAGAATGACATCATTTTTAAACAGTAGTCTTAAAGCTCAAAGTTAAAATTCATTTTTTTCTTAATTCCATAGAGCCAACCCCCCCCCCACCCTACCCTCCCACACAAAACCAACAAATCAAGTCATGTTGCATGTGATGTCAACTCAGCAAAAAGTTGAGCAAATTATTTCTTATAAGACATTATTCATTAGTATCTAAAAGATCTTTGTCCCATTTGTTCACCCAAAGGGCATAACATTAAAAATGGCATGATCTCATTTGACATGCAAAAGTAGTTATTAATTTTCACTCATTATCTAAAGATGTTTGCCCCATAGCCTTTGGATACATCTCGGGTGATCACATACGATGCTTGACAGAGAGGATCCAGGGAGTTGCCTATGACTACCGGTGACACCATTTAATTTGAACAACTCATCTATAGATGGAGTTTACTCAAGGCTTCAGACACAATTATTCAGCTGGCAAAACTGACAGGCTAGAAGTGGAGCTTTCAATTATCTGTTTCAGTAAACATTCTCTGCTACTCACCCTGGTATTTCTGAAATGCTCTCATTCCTGCTAGATCGTGTGCATGGTCTAGACAGGTATAATAGTGTGCTGTCTCATACGAGAGTGACTAACCAAAGAACAAACGTACATTCATTTTCCTTATTTTGCTTTATTATACATATCTGGTTAGCATCTCTACTGCCCCTGTTTTTTAAAGCATTAATCTGGGTGGCTCCCGCATCTCATTACTACCTTGATTCACAAGGCAAAACCCATTTGCTTCAAGATCAGTTTATATTTCTGACAGCTATTGCATTCCAAATGTTACTATTTCTTTTTTTAATTTATTTCTGTTATTTCTTCTTCATGACAGAATATTTGGTATTGGCCCATAAAAGAATGTTACAGGAACTCAATTGTTTTAGGACTGCCCTAAACAGATTGGAATAAATTTGCAATTAACCCACAATTTGCATCTCACAAGAGGAAATTCATTGTTGCAACACAACTTCGGTAGACTCAGTAGAATAAGCTACTGTTGAAGTAATTCCTATAAAAGGTCATATATTTAAACCCTTCAATTATTTGACAGTCTCTCAGAAATGAGTGATACAGTTTTGCCAGTGTCCAAAAGAAGCAATAATGTCCATAACACTTTTCTTTATAGTCAGGGTGGAATATTATTACTCCATTCATCATAGACTATTCTGGTTATAAAGCATGTTTCTTGATATTTGAGAGCCCTTTTTCTTTCACTGTCTTGAAAAAGCTGAAGGTCTGTAAGCTGGGTGTCAGTCCTAGTGGTTTTCTTCTAATATGTTAACTTCTTCACTGTCTCCTGAACAATGGTGTTATTTACCAATTTTCACCGAATTTCATCCTCTTAAGATCAGAGGATGAGGAGACTAGTTTAAGATTGCCACATCTCTCCAATCGGGAGTCGCTCCTCTTCCTGCTGAAAGGAGGGGGTAGATTTATGGTACAAACACAAAGGCCCTCATGGGCTAGGAGTTAAGGTACATACATGTAGAAGAGGCAGAAGATAATAGAAAGATGAGAAGCCCTGTAGTGGACTGGACTATGAAACTCTCCCCCGAGCACAATAAAATTCAGCTTTATAAAAACAGTGTGGTCCAAACCAAGCAAATGTATAGCCAGATTCAATCTCCACTGCCATTTTGAAGTTCTGGTTTAGGCCTTCTTAAAAAATTTGCTTTTACACTGAACATACCCCACGGAGTCCACAGTTTTTAAAGCACAGTAGGGTTTGTTTCTAGTGCCTGTATTTCTGTCTTTCTGCCAACTGTGACCCATCAATGTTGGCTTAACTCAAGTTACTGATGTCCTTTGATGATGTCTCTGGTGTCCCATGAGTTCAGGGTTGGCTGAAGAGTGAGGCAGTATGTACATATAGGCCTCTCTTCCTTCCTCTTAGGTTACTCAGATTCAAACCAAAAATTTAGTGGAAACATGTTTACGGCAATGTTCCTTGTTCTCATTTAAACTTTTGGCCCAGATTCCTCATACTTTCTGAGTTAGTGTTGCTTGTGGAAACTGGGAGTCTACCCCTGCCAACCTACTCATTTTCAAATTCCCTCCAATTAGTTTTCCTTGGGTACAGGCAGAAGGAAGGAAGGGAGAGGGAGGGAAGGAAAACAGGGGTTCGGGTGGGAAGAGAGACAGGGAGAGCTCAAATCAAGCATGTCATTTGATTATTGCATCAATCCTGCTGCTGTTGCTTCACAGTCCAATAAACTTTAGTGGCCTAGAGTTACTTGGCTGAACACTGTTACTCTTACCATTATCTAGGGGAGGATTTGTCAGACTCATAAATTGTTCTACCACTGAACAGGGAAAGGTAGGCCAAACAAAAAAAAAACTTCAGAGTTCCTTTGTCTCTTATTTATGATTTCTGTTATAAATCTCTTATATGCAGAACAAAAGCAGGCTGGATAGCACTTAGTTTTGAACCATTCTCAGGTATAATATATAAATACAGTACTTTGTAGTCTCTTGACAGAATGCTAAATATAGTCATCTTTTAGGGCCAAGTCTCTCCAGAGAGCACATGGCTTATTTCCAATCCCATGAGATTTATGTTCTATGCTGAGCGGGGTTTCACCAATGAGGCCATATCCTGATTTGAGGGTCAATTTTCTTCAACTATCAAGGCAATGGAGGGGCAGTTATCTAGATTATGGCATGATTCTACTTGGGCTCCCCCAACATCAAAGTTAAATTTACAAATACCCTGGCATTATGAATCATTCCTTATGCAAGATAACAAATGCCCTGAAATGGTCATTCATATGAAAACAAAAGATACTAAAATCCATTATGTATCCAATTATCCAGGGTCTATCTAAACTTACCTAATATTAAGACACTAGCTTTTTAAAATTATTATTGCCAAAGTACATACTTTTCAAAACAATGGTTCAGTTCTGGATTACCTTTCAATGAACTCTAAAATATAATTAAAAAACATTTTTATCAATCTTTTTCTTTAAAAAATCACAAGAACAGAAGAACAAACAGAAAACAAATGAGTATATCTGGGTAAACACTGACACTGCAGCTGGCAAAGTCCTACAGTGGCAGAAACTCAGATTCTTGAGATCTTCGCTTATAAAAGAGTCACCTGCCCAGGTCATTTGTATCTGACTCTCAGTAAGAAAAAAACCTTGCAATGTTCAGTCACTAAGAATTCCAAGATTTGTTTATTTCTGTAGCAGAGATTAACATACCCTGACTAATACTCTAGGTAATCTAAACAGTCTTATGGATTTAACAATGACAAAAATAATTCTACCTTAATTATTCCCAAATATATCTTCTGGGCCAGCTACCCCCTAACCCCAAATAGATATAGATCACAGGTGGCAAACACAAGGCTCACAGGCCAAACCGGGCCCTCCACCTTCTTTTATTCAGCCCGGCACCTTGCTTCTACCTGGCAGCAGTGCTGAGCTCCTTGCCCCTAGTTAAGGAATAGTTACATTTATACAGTCCTAAAATTACATTTCAGCTCTTTGAAGGCAACCACAAGGCTGATGTAGCCCCCAGTGAAAATGAGTTTGACACCCCTGACATAGACCGGTAGAAACAGAGATAGAGATAGAGATAGAGATAGAAATAGAGATAGAGAGAAGAGACAGATGATACAGACACAGGTATATGTTTTGTGCACATACACATGTCCACATCTTTAACTTGATCTTTCCACTTACATGGCACACAGACAACTTAAATTTAACATTGCCAAAGAGAATCTCCTCTCTTCCACCAGCTACACACACATGCACATATAAACACCACAGTATTTCTTCACTACTTTTCCTGTCTAATGAAATGACAATATCACCCAGTTGCTCAACCTCCAAAACTGGTAGTAATCACTGATTTCTCAGAAAAGAATCTGGAATTCAAGACCCTTATCCTGGCAAATAAACTGTCTACTTCATTATCACACAGCTGAATGGGACTTCTCAAATCTCTCCTGGGAAGGTTCCTAGCCTTTGTCTACAAATACATTCAGTAAGAGAAAAATAAGATGGGCATACTATCGTATCGACTGGCCTGTAGGAATAACTTAGAATCATTGTTTCAGAATATTCTTGGAAAAATTCAAAATCTAACATTTGGAAATTTCACAGAGCCTTTTAATTTCATTAAATGGAAAGCGATAAAGACACATGTAACAAGGTGCAAAAGAATAACAACATTTGTAAGGTGAAACTATTGTGTATTTTGTTATATAAGTCAAAAATCCAAAATACCGAAGCTAACCACATGCCCATCACAATGAAACAGGTCTCTCTGCATCTGTTCTCTGATTGCTTCCATCAACCATAAATTTAAATAAAAAATTCCTAAAGCTACAGTTTATATAGGACATCCTTTCTTAAAAACAACCACAAAAAATATCTGAAATAGTTTTTGAATAGCATATAAACAAATTTTGGATTTCCTAGTATGGCTTCAAGGTCCCTATCCAACCTCATTCATTCATTGTCATTCTACAGTTTTTAAAAAACATTTTAGACTATTACTGCTTTAGTTCCCTATTTAAAATGTTTTAATGATGGGTAATAATATTCAGTGGCTTTAAATCAAGGGCAAAGAAGTCCCGTAAATACATAACATGTTATAAATTCTTATCCTGTATCCTATAACAAAAAATGTGCAAGCTGCATTGTAGAGTGGCTGTGAATTCTACTTCTAATAGGCTATATTGGTAGGCTTCAAATTTGACTGTGCATAAGAACTTTATGAAAAATATTTATAATTCTTTAATATAAATTCATGTTATTCTCCTTCTTTATATGGATGTTCATGCTGTTCCCTCCGCTTAGTGTGCTCTTCCCAATATCTCTACCAACATCGTTCAAGACCAGCTACTCCTACCTCCAGGCCAACCCACATTCAAGTTGTCACCTAGTTGGTCTTTCTAAAATGAAAATCTGATCCTATCCCTCCCCTGTTTAAAACCCTTGGGCCTACAGAATAAAAGGCAAATGTCTTTTCCTGGCATGAATGATATAAGTAATCTCTCACAAAGTCTCCTTTCCAAACTAACTGTTCACTCAAATCTCCCAGTCTCCCAAACACATTCATTCTGGCCATATTGAACCATTCTATTCTGAAAGCACTGTTTTTACCTTTCCATACCCTTTGCCCAAAATATCTTTATTGTGTTGTCTGATTGGTGAACTCTACTTATCTTTCAAAACTTATCCTAAGGAAAATTTCTGAGCTTTTTCTGTTTATATCATTCCCTTCACACCACCCCACATAATACCACCACTACTTCCAACTCATCTCTGGAGCTACAGTATTGCAGACATATCCCATCTGTAGTAGTTATAGCTACTTAGTAGTTATAGTAGTTATTTGTTATAGCTATTTACTGTGAATAGCTAATACAGCTATTATTAAAAGACTTCCCTAATACAAGGGAAGTCTTTTGAAAGTAAAGTCCATGTCTTTTATTTTTATAAGTTATAATGAAACATTTAAAACACTAAAAATATATAGACTAACACAACAAAGAACAACCAGTGAGAAATAAAGTCTTACTAACATAATTGAAATGCATGTGGTAACCCTTCCTAATGTTATGCCATGTGTAACTATGAGAGAGTCCCAGGGAAGAGATGAGGATCCTAACTCAGGGCAGCAATGCCATGTGCACCGGAAAGCACCACAAGATACAATGTTTCACTTTTCATACAGTGGATAAATGCAAGAACTGAGCTAAAAGCAGAAATTCAAGGTTTGGTCTTGAAGATAGCAGAAGTTTCCTACTTATAGAGAAGCCTAACAAACAAATAAACTGGATTACCCAGAGAATACTGTGGCTTACATCAAGCCAACAGGCAGTAACCATATCCTTGGTTTCCCAGGCCATAGCTACCAATCTCAGAGCAGTGAGCAGCTTAGTGCCTCATAGCCTCACTCAGTCATTCACTCATTTGTACTCATCCATCCATCCATTTGACAATTAGAAATCTACAATTTTCTTTAAGAGGTCAGGGGATGTACCTTACCTCTGAGATGGAACTGGAGAGGAAGGAACCCCAAAGGGACAAAGAAACCAGGGCTGAAAGCTTCCCCTAGTTTTTCCAAGTTGCATTTTAAGATTCCTTTTATAGAGAGAAATCTGGGTAGATCCTTCAACACTGTCACAAGAAGTAAAAACAGATGCCAAACCAAGCCCAGCAATGAGTGGAAACTGACAGAACTGAGAAGGAAGTCTGGAGTGTATGATCTGCAAAGATACAGAGTTTGACTCTACCAATTTTATTAAGAATCAGGAAGGAGAGTGGAAGATCTTATTGCTATTATCATGATAATCACACTTGCAGATGACACTGAAGTGGGAGGTGTTCCCAACAACAGTTGAAGACTGGCACACAATACCAAGCTATACATGGATCTTAGTAATAGATGTCAAGAGTAACACAATGAGGCACTGGTTGAAAAATGCAGATGATCTATCCGGGGATGAATAAACTTAAAGATGAAATTTAACTTGAGGGGGATTCCTGGATGGCAGTAATAGATAAAACAACAAAATAGTGAGTTAGTGGTAAAGAGCCATCAGGAGGTTAGGCAAATACTGCAGTTCAGCAATTCTCTGAGCTAGTAAAATTTTCAGCCCTGCACACAGGGGGATCCCAAACCACAGCTGAGGTTCTGTGTCTGTGTGTCAGCAGTGAGCCCAGACTCAGAACACTGCAGGCAATTAGGGGTAATATGATGCCTCAATGGGAATTTAGAAAAGAAAGGAAAAACAAATCAAAGCAAGTGAAATATGAGGAAAGGCATAGGCGATAAAATGAACATAATTTGACTAAATAACAACCTAGGGGACTGTGATAACTATCTACGGAGTGTAAAAATCCAAAATAGGGCCTAGAGGTCTACTGATCTGGGCATTGTTCTGAGAAATATCTATAGTCACATCTGTTAGAAAACTCAATAGAAAGGTAACATTTTGCATCCATCTAATTGAAGCACAGGGACTCTGTTATAGATAATAAACAGACCTCGGTTCCCAGAAGCTAAGCATACCTCAAAGACATTTTTCAAAATTTGTGGACAGAGGACTTTTGGGAGGAACTCAAGAGCTATTGCAAGAGGGTCCTTGAATCCACAGGCACAAAGTCACTCAGTCTTGCATCCAACAAATGTTTACTGAACAAGTACTGCATACCATACTGTATTTGGAACTGAGTACACTGTTTTAAATAAGTAATGTCAATATATAGTTTATACTAGATTAGACAGTCATGAATAGGAAAATCAACCTATAATGGAAAACCATGGAAGGATTTTAAGCAACAGTGTCATAAATTCAATTGGTTCTTAAAAACATATATATACTCTCAGTCAATGGATAACACAGTGTATCAGTTTTCAAAATGCCTGCCCTTGTATCTGCAAAATTGCAAACTAATGCATATATATGTGTGTATACACATACATACACACATGTGATGCCTCAATAGGAATTTAGCAAATAAAAAAATCAAAGGAAGTGAAATATGAGGAAAGGCATAGGCATAGAGTGTGTGGGTGGGTGTGTATTTTTATATATGCACATCCATACAAATATATGTGTATATATACATTTAATTGTATATATGTCTATATACATATATACTTAAAATGTTTTTTAAAAAATAATTTTATTAATATACATGAATATTTTTGTAGCCCAATTTAATCATGTTCAAGTATAGGAATTTAAGGGTCCTGAGAGAAAAGTAAAAGTTGAAATATCTTCTGAGCTCTTTGGCTTCTTATTGCCACAACTTCAAGTCCAGATGCCCCTACCCGACTTTGGAAACTTTCTTAGTTATAGCTTCATCTGTATCAAAGATATCTATTACTGTATCCATTACATATCTATTAGATATCTCTAATAAATCAGAGATATCTATTACTTTATAGCAACTGTACCTGAGAAAGGTCCTAATCTGAGGAAATAATCTATAGGCTGGTCTTAAAAGGAAAGATGAAACAGGCCAACTAGGATTCTGAAAACCTGGACTGGTTAAGATTCTGGGAGCAATGTTAAAAGTCAAGGTCCCCATGCCCAGTCATGAGCACAATCTGTGAGCAGAGATAGAGAGAAAGGAGGATAGAGTCAGGATCCATAGAGAAAGATTGATGAGCAAAGCCATGCAGCCCTGATACACAGGAGAATTACCCAAATTCCTGAGTTTTCAGTTTCCAATTCCAGTTTTCCTGAGGCCCAGTTAAATTTCTTGTGTTTGGATTCCATGTGAGTTTCTGTAGCTTATAGCCACCTCCTATTTATTTAAGCTAATTTTAGAGGGTATCTGTTCTCACTCAAAACCCCTTCACTTAGATCCCTACTTACTATATTGGTCTTTTGTTTATAACCCAACTCAAACTATCCAAGGAAATAAAAATGCATTAAAATGGATTGGTTCATGCCATTAAAGATTTTTAATTTCATTCAAACATGGATGGATGCAGGTTCTTTTTTAAAAAGGCACCCAACAATCAACAATGGCCAAGAAGAAATAAAGAATACAATACCTGAACTGAAGAACACAGTAGAAAGAATCAAAAGGAGGCTAGATAAAGCAGAGGATCAAATCAGTGAGCTGGAGAACAAGGTAAAAAAAAAACTCCCAGAAAGAGCAAGAAAAGGAAAAAAAGATTCAAAAAAGAATGAAGAGGAGTTAAGGGAACTGCAGGACAACGTGAAATGTAATACTATCTGTATAATAGGGATACCAGAAGAAGAAGAACAGGAGCAAGGAATAGAAACCTTTTTGAAAAAGTAATGATGGAAAACTTCCCTAATTTGACAAAAGAAAAAGCCATACAAGACCAGGAAGCACAGAGGGTCCTAATCAAAAGGACCCCAAAGAGGCCCACTCCAAGACACATCATAATTAAAATGGCAAAATTCAAAGACAAAGAGATAATCTTAAAGGCGGCAAGAGAGAAACAGGAAGTAACATACAAGGCAGCCCCCACAAGGCTAACAGCTGACTTCTCAACAGAAACACTATAAGCCAGAAGGGAATAGCAAGAAATATTCCAAGTAATGAAAAGCAAAGGCCTGCCAACAAGACTGCTCTAACCAGCAAGGCTCTCAGTTAAAATGGAAGATGAAATAGTGAGCTTCCTGGACAAAAGAAGGCTAAAAGAATCCATCTCCACCAAACCAGCATAGCGAGATACACTAAAGGACTGTTTTAGGAAGAGGAAGAAAAACAGTGAGAGAAAGAGAAACACAGGTACAAAGGGCTTAAATGGCAATGAATAAGAACCTCTCAATAATAACCTTAAATGTAAAAGGCTTAAATGCTCCAATCAAAAGACATAGGGCAGCTGAATATATAAGAAAACATGACCCGCACATATGCTGCCTACAAGATACACACCTCAGAACAAAAGACCTAAACAGCCCGAAAGTGAAGGGCTGGAAAAAAATATTCCAAGCAAAAGGACAGGAAAGAAAAGTCTGGGGTAGCAATACTTATATATGACAAAATAGACGTCAATACAAAGGCCATAAAAAGAAACACAGAAGTATACTTCATTGTAATCAAGGAAAGAATCCATCAAGAAGACATAAATATTATAAATATATATGCACCCAACATAGGAGCACCCAAATATATAAGAAAATGCTTGGAGGGCTTTAAAAAAGATATAGGCAGCAACACAATTATAGTAGGGTATTTTAACACCCCATTGTCAACAATGCATAGATCTTCCAAACAAAATATCCACAAGGATGTTGTGGAACTGAATGACACATTAGATCAAATGGACTTAACTGATATATGTAGAACCTTTCACCCCAAAGAAGCAAAATACACATTCTTTTCAAATGCACATGGAACACTTTCAAAGACAGATCATGTGATAGAAAAAAACATGCCCTAACAAATTCAAAAAAATTGAAATCATATCAAGCATTTTCTCAGACCACAAGGGCTAGAAACTAGAAACCAACCTCAAGGAAAAAATTAAAAAATACTCAAACTCATGAAGACTAAATACCATGCTATTAAACAATGAGTGGGTTAAGAATGAGATCAAGGAAAAAATAAAAAGTTACTGGAAACAAATGAAAATTAACACACAACAGTTCCAAATCTATGAGACACAGTGAAAGTAGTTTTAAAAGGGAACTTGATAAAAATACAGGCTGGCCTAAAAAAAGATAGAAACATTTCAAATAAACAACCTAATCATACATCTACAAGAACTGGAGGACCAACAACAAACAAAGCCCAGAGTAAGTAGAAGGAAGGAAATAATCAATATCAGAGCAGAATTAAATGACAGAGACTAAAAGAACAATTCAAAGGATCAATAAAACCTGGAGCTTGTTCTTTGAAAAGATAAACAAAATTGACAAGCCTTTAACCAGGTGCATGAAGAAAAAAAGAGAGAGGACCCAAATAAATAAAATCAGAAATGAAAGAGGAGAAATTACAACTGATACCACAGAAATACAAAGGATTATAAGAAATTACTATAAACAACTATATGCCAAGAAATTTGAAAATCTGGATGAAATGAAAAAATTTCTAGAAAAGTATAATCTTCCAAAACTGAATCAAGAAGGAGAAAGCCTAAACAGACCAATAACAGCCAGTGAAATTGCAGCAGTAATCAAAAAACTCCCATCATACAAAAAACCCTGGACCAGATGGTTTCACTGGAAAATTTTACAAAACACTTAAGGAAGAGCTAACCCCTATCCTTCCCAGACTATTCCAAAAAATCAAAGAAGAGGTAAGACAACCAAACTCTTTTTATGAGGCCAGCATCATTCTAATCCCAAAACCAAACAAAGACAGAAAGAAACAAAACAAATAAAGAAAAGTACAGGCTAATATCACTGATGAACACAGATGCTAAAATCCTTAACAAAATATTAGCAAACCACATCCAGGAATACATTAAAAAGATCATACACCATAATCAAGTGGGACTCATCCGAGAGATGCAAGGATGGTGCAGTATTTGCAAATTGATAAACATCACATTAACAAAAGACATCACATTAACAAAAGACCAAAATTGCATAATCAATAGATGTGGAAAAAGTATTCAATGAGGTACAGTATCTATTTATGACAAAAAACACTCAGCAAAATAGGAGAAGAGACAGCATACCTCAACATAACAATGACCACATATAAAAACCTACAGCAGACATCATATTCAATGGGCAAAAACTATACGCTTTCCCACTAAGATCAGGAACAAGACAAAGGTGTCCACTTTCACCACTTCTGTTCAATATAGTATTGGAAGTCCCAGCCACAGCTATCAGACAAGAAGAAGAAATAAAAGGCATCCAAGTTGGAAAGGAGGAAGTAAAACTGTCATTGTTTGCAAATAACATGGTAGTGTACATAGAAAATCCTATAGACTCCACCAAAGAACTACTCGACTTAATAAGTGAATTTGGCAAAGCAGCCAAGATACAAAGTCACTATTCAGAAATCGAAGGCATTTTTATACACCAACAATGAAATATCAGAAACAGAAATCAGAGAAAACAATTCCATTTGCTATTGCAACAAGAAAAATAAAGTACCTAGGAATAAACCTAACCGTGGAAGCAAAAGACCTATACTCAGAAAACTACACAATACTGAAGAAAGAAATTAAGAAAGACAAAAACAAATGGAAGCAGGTACCAGGCTCATGGATTGAAAGAATTAACATCATCAAATAACAAAATGGCCATACTTCTCAAAGCAATTAATAGATTCAATGCAATACCTATTAAAATACTAATGGGATATTTCACAGATATAAAATAAACATCTCAAAAATTTATATGGAGCCATAAGTGACCCTGAATAACCAGAGCAATTTGGATAAAGAAGTAGGAGGGATCACAATGCCTGATATCAAACTGTATTACAAAGCCACTGTAATCAAAACAGCCTGGTACTAGCATAAGAACAGACATATAGACCAATGGAACAGAATAGAGAACCCAAATATAAATCCAAGTCTCTATGGTCAACTAACATTTGATAAAGGGGGCAGAAGCATAAAATGGAGTAAAAATAGCCTCTTCAGCAAATGGTGTTGGGAGAAATGGACAGCTAGCTACATGGAAAAAAAAAACCCAATCACCAAATTACACTATACACAAAAGTAAATTCAAGGTTGTTAAAAGACTTAAATATAATCCATGACACCATAAGAGTCCTAGAGGAGAACATAGGCAGGAAAATCTCAGATATTCCACACAGCAATGTTTTCACTGATATGTGCCCTGGAGCAAGGGACATAAAGAAAAGAATAAACAATTGAGACCCCATCAAAATAAAGTTTCTGCATGGCTAAAAAAAATATCAGCAAAATGAAAAGAGAACCAACCATAGGGGAAAATATATTTGCAGATGATACCTCAGATAAGAGTTTTATCTCTAAAATACATAAAGAACTCAGATGACTCCACTCCAGGAAGGCAAACAACCCAATTAAAAACTGGGCAAAGGACCTGAACAGACACTTCTCCAAGGAGGACATATAGGGGGCCCAGAGACATATGAATGGATGCTCAGCCTCACTAGCCATAAGAGAGATGCAAATTAAAACCCCAATGGCCATCATAACCAAATCAACAAACAAGTACTGGCAAGGTTGTGGAGAAAAGGGAACCCCAGTACATTGTTGGTGGGAATGCAGACCGGTGCAGCCACTATGGAAAACAGTATGGAATTTCCTCAGAAAACTAAAAATGGAACTACCTTTTGACCCAGCATTTCTACTGTTGGGATTATACCCTAAGAATCCCAAAACACCAATTCAAAAGAACCTCTGCACCCCAATGTTCATAGCAGCACAATTTACAATAGCCAAGTGTTGGAAGCAATGTAAGTGTCCATCAGTGAATAAGTGGATCATAAAACTATGGTACATTTACACAATGGAATACTATGCAGCAGAAAGGAAGAAGGAGCTCCTACCCTTTGCAATAGCGTGGATGGAACTGGAGAGCATTATACTAAGTGAAGTAAGCCAGGTGGTGAAAGACAAATACCATATGATCTCACCTACAAGTGAAACCTAATCAACAAAACAAACAAGCAAGAAAAATACAATCAGAGACACTGAAATAAAGAACAAACTGACACTAACCAGAGGTGGGGGGGGAGGGAGATAATAGGGTAAAGAAGGGAAAGAGTCATTAATGAACATGTAAACATATATAAAGGACCCATGGACAAAGCCAAAGTGGGGTAGGATTGATTGTGGGAGGTCAGGAGGGAAGTGGTGATGGTGGTGGGAAAATGGAGACAATTGTTCTTGAACAAAAATAAAAAGATGATTAAAAAAAGACACCCAGTTTCATTTTTTCTGTTTTCTTTCTCTCCTTTTTACACTGTGTTGATTTAATTCTCATACAGGCTTTCTCCTGGTGGTTCCCAACAGCTCCAATTTTTTTTTCTTCAACTATCAATGTTAGCAGCAAAACACTTTCAGAGATGACTCTCATTGGCTAACACTGAGTCATGTGCCAACTCCTAGTTATAATCACTGTGCTCAAAGCGACAAAACATTCTGATTGACCAAGCCTGGATCAGAGACCACTCTGAAGCTGGGGAAAGTACTGGCCCCATGCAAACCACACGGATGGAGGAGGTGGAATGGTTTCCTAAAGGAAGATTGGAGTGATATCAGAACAAGGGAGAATAGTTGCTGGAAGGGCAAAAGTAATAGATATCCTCTACTTCAGTTGCAGTTCATCCTTCATTACTCTTTTTTTTAATTGACTTTAAAGAGAGAGGGAAAGGAGAATGGAAGAGACAAAGAAATATCAGTGTTTTCCCACTTGTTGATGCATTCATTGGTTGATTCCTGTATGTGCCCTAACCAAGAATCAAACCCTCAACCTCAGTGAATCTGATGATACTCTACCATCTGGGCTAGGGCCCTATTACTCTTTGATATGGACATTCTTTGAACCATAGGGCAGTCTCCTTACATCCCCATCAGCACAAAATCACTCTGACCTCCGCATATTTTGGGGCATCCCTCCTTTCTGAAAATCTTGTATCTTATCTTTAAAAGTTCAATTCTAGTCTACTTTTTCTGTGAAATCTCTTATTCCAGCAAACCTTCACTGATTGCTTCATTCTCTCATTTTCCACAGTTCTATACAGCAGCATAGAACGTCCAATGATATCAAATAACATTTGAAGGTACAATGGACCCTCATTATTTGTGGATTTGCTTACTCACTAATATTTATTTGTAACTCCAAACTCAATACTTGTGGTGCTCTCACAGCCATTTGTGGACATGAGCAGAGTGGCAAGAATTTTAAATTAACTTCATGCATATTCGCAGTTGTGGTCAATTGAGGCAATGCTCTGTCTTCTTGTTTCAACTCTCATATTGCAAATGAGTGTCCTTTTTATAGCTATTTAGTACCACTTTCTTTTCTTTCTCTGTTTGCCTTTTTGTGGGTTTTTTTGGTGGGTGATTTTGCTGTTTAAAATGCCTCAAGCCCAATGCCAAAGTGCTGTCTAGTGTTCTAAGCCCACAAAGGCTGTGATGTGCCTTATGGTGCCTTATGAAGAAAACCCACGTGTTAGATAAGCTTGGTTCAGGCATAAGTCACAGTGTTCTTTGCTGTGAGTTCAATGTTAATAAAGCAGTAATATACATTAAATAAGGTGTTTTTAAACAGAAACACACAAGAAACAAGATTATTCATAGATGAGTTGACAAAATGTGATCAGTCTTATAGGACCCTAACCCTGTATTTCCCAAGAAGTAATGGGTCAGTATTCATTAATTCAGTGTTTCCAGTGATTTTATAGAACATAACTGCCACAAATAACAAGAATCAATGGTGTGTTCCAAAAATGTTTCATGTATTGTCTTTTCCAACCACATTGTAAACTCCTTTAAAACTCATACCACATGTGCTCTGCCTACGGCAAGGCACATAGTAGGTATTTCAAAACTTACATGAAACTTATAATGTATGGATATACTGGTCAGTTACAGAATCCACATCAATTCAGTTAAACTCACTGAATTGTTCCCCTTTGAAAATTTCTAGAGTGCAATATACTTTTTATTGTTTATAGACACTCCCTTCTGGGTGTATTGTAGATCTATTCAAACCAACCTCAAACTAGTTTTCATTTTAATAGCAAAGAGGAGTGAAAGAGGTAAGAGAATTCACTTCTAAAACCAAGTTCTTCACTCTTGGTATAGAGAGGTTTGCCCATTTTACATCCCAATGGTCACAGACTTTCATCTGACACCCCTGAGAATTGTGGTATATACCTGTATCTCTGACTTACCTTGCTAAACCAAGTACTACACATTCCCCTGTGCACCAGAATCTCCTTGATATTAAGACAGGGGTATTACATAAGACAAGGAAATGTTTCCTTGATTTGACTTTTGTGCTTTCACAAGACTTTTCATCAACTTTGGCTTTATGAATCTGATCAGAGTATGAGTTTCTATGTATGTTCTGTTTCAGCTGAAGGAACAGTTACATTTGATATCAGGGTATAGAAAGTGAAGTGAGAGTCTAAAAATTACACAATATATGCAATTTACTTAAGGAAAGGTTCACCTGGGGTCATTTCTGCTTTTAGCTCCGAGCTCCTGGACAAATCTGGTAGGCTTCCCAGAACCCCAGGTTTCCTTCCCCCAAAACTCCAGGAGTTTTGACTAGATGATGATGACAACTATAATAGTACTGACAACTTTTATTAGATGTTTACTACGTGGACACTTTACGCACACAATTTCATTTAATCTCCAAAATACCCTTATGAAGGAGATGCTATTACCACCCCATTTTACATGTGAGGCTGCTGCATTTCAGAGGTGCGGTGTGTGGTCAAGTGATGAATTCGTCCACACTGAGAGAGCTGCCAGAGTCAAGGTTGGAATCCAGACAACTTCACCTGCTTAATCACTCATCTACACTACCTGATTAATCTCTAAGGTCTCTTTCTTTTCAAACTTCCTATGCCATTTCCTAAGATTTCTCCCTTTGCCAGCCAAGGTTCTGTGTCTAAGACCCTGGCTTTGTTTAAGTTGGATATAATGACACATATAAATTTGAGCTGGAGAAAAGAGTAGAGAAGAGGGGGAAAAGGTAGAAAAATTCTGAGCTTGAACTCCCTAATGGTCTTAGAAACTCTATAATCCATTCTACTAATCCAGTTTTAATTATACCAATAAGCAGATAGGGCCTGGACTATTTTTCAAGACAGAGCATAATGTGGGTAATTTTTCATACTTCTTTCTTTAAAAAAATCCTACAAGAACTTTAGGAACTTATTAGTATGAACAAATCAAACAATTTATTTTTTAAAAATAAAGCAGTATCCTTATAATAAGATTTAAAGGGATGGTCTGTAAAGGCTGGGGATCCTACAGACATGTCCTGGGAATTCTCCTGACGGTTCACAGTCAGCCCAAGCCCCTGACTTCAGCCAAAGGCAGATTCAAACCTCCAGTGAAGAAAAGCAGGAGCTTGGGGCCCAGCTGCTTATCACCACACCCCCAACCCATGATATCAGCAAGTGATAATCCATAAATCAGAAACAATTTTAATCTTAAAAAAGTAAAGAATGAAAGACCTACTTGTAACATACATGCCACCTCATCAGGAAATTATGGCAGAAACTTCCATAAGACTCCTCTTACCCCCACCCTGGGAGGGGGGTTTGTTGACAGTGGCGGGCTGCTGTTGGGTCCTGATAGCACATGCCAAGATGAACTTCTGACCACTGTCCACCATTTAAAGGGGCTCACCAGCAACTAAAATTAGATTGGCTTCTATTCCAAGCCCAGAGCTCCTTCATAGCTGACTTTCTTTTGTAAGAGTCTGTGATGGTGGCTTGTTTGATTTTTAAAAAATCAATGAAGAGTTACATGAGAAGGAAAGAAACAGAAGACCACGTATTCCCAGGTTAAGATAAAAGTCCAAATAAAGGGCACTGCACATACAAGGTCTCATTCTCTCTTTCTCTTTTTCTCAAAGCAAAAAGAAAGTGAGGCTTTTGAGGTAAAGCAGAAATAGTTTTTGTTGGAGTGGTAGCATTGTCTTCATCTTTAGAGCATAATCTGATAGACCTAATCCAGTAAAAATGGCAGCTACTCACAACAGGATGACTGACACAGGATAGAATAGATGGAAAGACATGTGATCACAAAAGGCAGCTTTAGGCCTTGTGGAGACTGAGGTCACATGCAGCATGGACTTGCTTTTCCCTTCTCTCATTTCCTGGCCATAACAGCAGGTATACAGGACAAGAAATATGCACAAGCAGATTAATCCTCTTCCTATCCTTCCCAGGAAGGGAAACCATGCTGACCTTGGCCTCTGACCAAGTGAGACCCCTTGACTGCACAATTAGGTTAGCTGAATTGGAAGGATTATCACAGACACAATGACATTTCCCTCCAAGACTGAGACCTGAAATCCAAAGCCTTCCTAGAAGTCACCCACTCCCCTGTCCTCCATCAGAAACCAGAGCATTTCCATGAGTCTCCTCGAGCCCATATTGTGTGTGTTATTTATTATCTCGGTGCCTTTTCTTTTCAGGGTATTGGTCCATAATAGTGCCGTCTATGTTATTTATGACACAAGGAATAACTTAAACCACATTAGGAGCCACCTTATTATAGGGACTTTAGAGAGCTACATTTTTCTAGTTATGGTTAAACTACTGCAGTGATAAATTCAATCATAAGGGTGCAAGAGGGAATCCACAGGACAGGTGTCCCCCATTAGTCACAATAAGGGAATGCGGGAACAAACACTGGCTCACAGGTGATTCAGTATCTCTTTCCAAGTATAGACGTGGGAATCCAAAACAGGGAGGTACAGGGGCAGGTGGGAAAGCCAGTAATGAGAAAAGATGCGTAAGGCTTTGGTGGAAAGGGTAGGAGGGAAAAATGATTCAGATAAGTTGGTATGCCACAGTGCAGAGACAGGAAAAAGGGGGTAGAGAAGTACGTCCGTTTCACACCTTTATCTCACGTACGCTCTGTGGAATCCCCCCATATGTGTGTGGACAGGCTTCCACCAGGGATTTTCCAATCCACAGTGGCAAATGCTTCTGGGTATGTGCCACTATACCCAGAAAAGTGGCATAACTAGAATGCCAGCTGTGGAAGTTAATTCTGTGGCAAATTCCTCTTTTTTCTATAATTTAGTTTATTCACTCATGAAAATCAGAACTAGTTCCCCTTTTCTCTTCCCACAAAACAGCAGAGAATTTTTTAACTCAGGAAATATTCATTGAGCACCCATTAAGGCTGGGCATTGTATTGGCCATTGAGACAAAATATAAATAAGATGCCCACAATGAAGTCACAATTTACTGGTGGAAACAGATCCCAAAAGAGATCATAATAATAGAAAGTACAGACTTTCATGATGGAAATATGTAAAGGGTACTCTTATTGGAGCACAGAGTCGGTGGGTCCCTGCAGGTCACACATGTGAAATCATAGAACCTTGACTCTGGCTTCCACATATCTTCAACAGCTTCTGCGTGTTTCCCTGTGGCCAAGAAGCACAGGAGAACTTGAGGCTATTCAGTATTTGTAACTCAAAGAGAATTAAGACATTCTTTAAGTAACTTCAGAGCACAGAAATTAGTTCAATAAAAATTATTAAAACTCCTAAAGAATAAGTTTCAAGTACCTCAGGTACAAACTACATGCATGTTTAGAGAACATGCACTCTCACAGCAGCCATTCCAGAAGATGTGGCCCTCAGTTCAGAGTGTGACGTCCTCCCCTTAAAAACTTAACAATTCTTTTGAACTGTCCAACAATAGGGAGCTCAATGCTTCCCAAAGGGGCTCATTCCACTTTTGCACAGCCCTAGTTGTTAGAATGTTTATTACATTGAGATTTCTAAACATGAAATGTTAGTAGAAACATATTTATTTATTCAACAAACATTTATTAAACAACTACTGTATGCTGTGTGTTGTGGTAGGTGATGAGAATTCAGTAGGAATATTAATTATATAAAGCAACCTCATCATAGAATTCTCAGAGGTACACCTTGCCAACCAAACGCCAACCCACTTGTTTTTGAAAATAATATGACTGTCTCTTTTAGAAAATATGCAACCCAGGCTTTCATTATGAATCATTCTTCACTCAGTTAATAACATTGCTCGTGTTTATAGCAATGAGCAAGCCTAACATGCACACTGCCCTTGTGGGGCATATAGTCTAGTTGGGGGGGAATAGCCCAACCCAAAATGCAAGTATTTTAATTGTAATTATGTTAAGTGATCTCCTACTGATCTGAACATGTAGAAATGTTCAGTAGAAATGAACATTTTCAGTAGAAAATGTGCCATATAAATGGCATATTCAGTAGAAATGTGCTCCACATAGCTGCTTCCTTCTCATTGGACTCCTCTAAGGAATCCCCTGCTCATTATCTTCCTTTGCACTTCTTCAGCACTGCTTATAATTTGGCAGTATTTATGCCTTTGTCTATGTACATGTCTGCATCTTCAGTTTTGTGAGCACACAGACCATATCTAGTTTATACACCTTTGAATCTTTATTTTCTAGTTTCACTCAGTGTTCTGTGAGGTACTTCCTATTATTCCCATTTTACAAAAGACAAATCAGGACTCAGCCTCATATGTGGGTGGTGGAGTGACACTGCAAGTCAATCCAGGTCCACCTGATAACCAAAGATGTGCTCTCAACCACTGTGTTGTCCCCTGACACCATTGGTGATTCACCTTCTCTGAAGTGGTACATTTCTTACCATACGGGTTAGGCCAACTCATGTAAGATACCTAAACTAACTGTGGCTTAAACAAGATAGATGTCTATCTCTCTTTCATGTGAAGGTCCAGGGTAGGTACAGTAGCTCTGCATTTTCACTGGCACTTAGGCTCCTTCCCTTTTGATGCTTTGCCATCCTTAATATATGGCTTCCCCATGACCCAGAATGGCTGATCCCACTTCCAACCTCACATTTATATTCAGCCCATAGAAAATGAAAAAAGGAAAAAGGAAGACATGTCTTTCTCTTCTAAGGACATGACCTGGAAGTTGCCCATATCACTTCTACTCACACCTCATTGGCTGGATTTTAGTCACATGATCGTGCTTGGCTGCAAGGAAGCTGGGAAATGCACCCTGGGAAAAATAATTTTTAGCACCCAGCTAAAAATTATTTTTTGATAGAAAGGGCTACCTCCAAAAACTTGGCTTTAGGAGTTACAAGCTCCATTAGTAAGGTAGTGGGAGAAGTTACAGTAAAGTACAAGGGAAAAAAGAAAGTAGTTAAAAAATAGGAGCAGAAATATCAACTAGTATAGATAAGTAAGCTAAACTCCTCTTCTGGAACTCTCTACTCACCTTGGTCTTCCATACTCCCTTGATGGCCTACTTCTGGAATGGGATCTCTGACTCTCATGAACCCTTCAATGGAGAATACTATGGTTTTCTTTACTATGGGCTCAATTCTCTAGGTTGTGCCCTTCAGGCTTTGTGATTGAAGGAAGCGCGCCAAAGGGAGGCACGGTTTACCTTCTGGATGCAGACTTATCTTGAGGACTTTGTTTACCAAGAGCATAATTAATGTTTGGGTTTGTCTTAGTTTCAAAGAAAAAAAAGTAGAAAGTGGGCTTCCCTGCCCTAAATATTTCCTCTCACATTTTAATATATTAAAAGAGAAATGCCCCTGAATCTCTTTATTTTGTTTCAAGTTCTCATACACTGTCTTTGAAACATAAAAAAATTTATAAAAATAAACCAGAAGTCTCTGATGTTCTGGGCATGATATTTTAATATATATATTTCTTAATTACATAAAAAATTAGCCCTCTCTGAAATAAATTTATCATGTGCTGAATGCCTAAGAGAAGACTGATATCAAACCTTATTGAATCTTTAAAAGTCCAAGGCATTCACAAAATAAAAACAATTTTAAAAAATAGTGTCATGAATGGGCTTGAACGAGATATGTAATTATAAATACACTCTAATTAATTCCTTCCCATTTCTTGGTTATTATCCACATGAACCCATTTAAATAAACTCACAAATGGCTTCACTAAGCCAGAAAGAAATATAGTCCCTTATGAAAGACACATCTTGTTCTTCTTTTGACCACATTGTTTGCTTAAAATGAAAGAGTGGTGTTGGAGATGAGATTTGGGGAGACTCGGGCATTTTGGACAACTGATGAGATATGAAGGACATATCCTTAGGTGATATCTGATGAACCACACTCTCATAAAATACCCTCCCTTTGAGTGGGCCTGGAATCTATTATTTGCTTCTAATGTAATATGGCAATGGTGAAGGGATGTTGCAGAAAATTGAATTGAAATCACTCAGTTGAATTAATTAGTTGCATTGAATTAAAATCACCAACAGTTGACTAAGTTATTCAAAAAGGAGGTTATCCTGGGTGGGCCTGACCTAATCAGATGCATCTTTAAAAAGGCATCTAGAGGTAAAAGCCTATAGCAGTCTTTCTCTTCTCTCCTCTTCTCCCCTCCCTTTCCCTCCCCTCCTCATTCTTCCCCTTCTCTCTCTCTCTCTCTCTCTCTCTCTTTCTCTCTAAAGAAGCAAGCTGCCACAAATTCTACAGCTACCAAAAACAGAGAGAATCATAGGGGAAAAGGGGAGGAACTCACATGAATAAATATAAAGGACACATGGACAATAATTAAGGTGGGGGGCGGAAATGGGAGGGAGGTGGGGAGCACTGGGGGGGCAGGGCAGGGAATATAAAACAGAAAACTGTACTTGAATAAGAATTAAATAAATTTTTAAAAAAGGATCATTAAGTATAGTATATCATGAAAAAAAATGAATTCTGTGAACAACCCGGGAGAGCTTGTAAGCAGAGTTACCCTTAGTTGAATATCCAGATGAGAACACAGCCCAGACAACACTTCAAATTCAGCCTTGTGAAACCCTGAGCAGGGAACCCAGCTAAGCAAAGCCCAACTCCTAACATCGTGCAATAATAAATTGATATTATTTTAAGCCACTACATGTGTGATAATTTGTTGTAGAGCAACAGAACACTAATACACAATGTGTATGCTCAATGTGTGACAGTGTGCTGAAGGGACAGAGAGGTGCAGAGCTCTTTGGAAGTAAAATTTTAAGCCCTGCTCACTTCCCATGCCAAAGCTTTTGCTCTTTGACATTGTTTGCTGCCATCCTGCCTTCAACCTCAAATCAGATTTCTGCCTATGATTCAATCTTTGGCTCCCTAGGAGAAATCTTTTTTATATAAAATTAATATATAAATAAATTTGCTCTTGGAGCAATGCAGTGTGGAACAGAACCTTCCAGGCTAACGTTCATCACAAAGAAAGATTGCAGAGGGGAGGGGAAAGGCATAGCTTTATCCTCCATGGGAAGCAGAGAATTTATAGTGATCTTATTGCAGATGTAAAATTAGGTCAGGGACTCTATAAACTAATTAAAGCTAATGCTTCGCACTTCCAAGGAAAACAGCTGATACAAAAGGGAATGATCTCTGGCTCAGGATAAGAAGGAAGGAGAGTCCTCTATGTTCACAGGCAGTCCTGCCATGTAGGATACTTGGCCAAAAGGAACATGCAGGAAAGGAGCATCTATACAGCAGCTGGAAAAATAAACAGTAGACAGCCTACATACACACAAACCTAAAATTGGGTTAAAATGAGCACACCAGTGGCTTGAAGGTCCTCAAGTTCAGGAACTCTAAAGCACCCTGTTTTCCCCCCAAATTAATCCCTATCTACAGCTCCTGTGTCCTGATACATTATTTTACAGACAGCTGGGTTTGAAGTATTCTGTGCCATGTCTACCAGACATCAATATCTTGCCAGTTTAGGGTAACCTCAATGCGTGGATCAGGAATTAACACAGAACTAACACAGAACTAATGCTTGATAGGACTAACACAGTTCTATCCTCAAGACCCTTCTTCAAACCCCATTTTTGTCCAGGGTGCTACCTGCAACCTCCTTTATTATGTCCTCTTTCCCTTTCACTGATATTTCTTCCTCTTGATCCTATCTCAAAGTTACAGAAAAGCCATATTTGTTTCCCATATATCCTAACCTTTTCCTCCTGTTCCCAGGGAAACTTTTGAAACCTCGTTCACTTTCTTTAATTTATCTATTGGGTTCCCCAAGCAACCCCAGTCACTACAGAAGGGTTAAAAAAATCAAAGATTCTCTATAGCCAGAGTAGTAGTAGCTTTTGCAATGCAAATATGTCTGCTTGGGAAATATTTTATTGAGTTCCTAAAATCTCTTTACCATTTTTTAAAAGAAATGTGTATGTATAGGGAAATAACAGATTGGTAAAGAACACAGAAATTCTGATCCTAAATACTGATATAACTACCCACGGAGACAACTACCTGATTCACACACTTGGTTATATAGCGCAGAACAAAGGGTTGTGGGACTGGGGCTGAGGGGCACTTGATGATGGCTAGGGGGCCAGATGCCTTAATTCCGACTTTAAATCAAACATCAGAGAAGGACACCCAGGACTTGATATTTTCATTCCAGTCATGACCAGAGTAATTCAGTTCATTCTTGGTTTGAGGCCATTCTTGGTTTGAGGCCAGGCTAGTTCAAACTAGCTTGGGAAAACACTGCCCAAATTATTTGGTCCACACAGAGCAGAAAATAACAGGTCCAGTTTGAGTTCCATGGAAAATAATGAGTTTAATTTTGGCACAATTCTCTGTGAAAGTTCAGTGAGAATTAAAGTTACTTGAATGTTCAGAATGGTGCATGTATCTCCCCTTCACCTTACCCAAACACTGGCTCTGGCCAGGAGGGTCACATAAAATGGACTGGTATAGTTGAGCCCTATAGATGGTACTTAGGGTTACTAATAAAGCCTTAGGGTTACTCTCAGTCAATTTATATGTGGTTCAAGTTTCTAGAAATTGGTTAGAATAGTAAAAATTAAAGCTCCTGACTTATCTGTTCCCTACAGCAGAATTTCTTCACACAGGTGCATCACATGACATTGAAAAAAGCATCTCCAATTCCACACTAAGAAAATGGAAAAGGCACTCACTTTCAATGTCACCTTAGTACCCTAAAGTGACAGCATGAATAAAATCCACTTTTATAAAATTAGCTAAAATAAAACCAGGCAGCAGCACAGAAGCAACTTATTCTCCAGTGAAACTCATAGCTCTCCTCAGAAAACTGTTAGGTCATCGTATTTGGTCAGCCAAAAAGTCTATTTAGTTTTTTCCATAAAATAAGAGACATGTTTTTCATTTTTACCAATAACTTTATCGATTTGGATATTTTGAGTATGTCACCTATCTTCCGTGTGGTATAATGTTGATTGATTTCAATTAATGTTTCTATTTGATTGCTATCAACTTCAACTGTTCTACTGGACAGTGGATCATTGTCCAGCAAGAGATCTCTAGCACGACACTTTGCAAACCACTTTTGACACATTTGGTCTGTCACAGCACCTTCTCCATATGCCGCACTAGCCATTTTTTTGTTTAAATTGCATTTTTACTTTTCTTTAAATAATAAAACATAATATGCTGAAAATGTTGCTTATTTTCTTCAATCTCCAATATTAAAATGGCCACATAAAAATCCACCAATTTCGATAAGTTTTTAAATGCACAAAACAACCTAACAAAATTGTTTCAAATGAACGTAAAGACAACAGAGTGCTACTAAAGCCATCGTACAGAAAAAAACAAATTCACTTTTTGGCCAACCCAATACGCCTCTTTAAGATATTCTAACTTGAAATTTCTTATTTTTTCAGCTAATGCATAAGGGAGACTGCCTATAGGGCATACTGGATCTCTTGGGTGACACTAAACCCTCCTCTTTCCATAAAGAAGCAGTACTATCCTCTTCCTGACATCTGTACTGTATTTCTGCCTTGTCAGTATCACTCATACTTCTTGGGACCACCAATGGATCTCAACCTAGCAAGCACCAATGGGAATAAAGCAAGAACTGAGTAACTGATATGATTCAAGAAGAACTTGATCATGAATCAAGATGATGCTTTGTAAAGGTGTGTTTGGTAGGAAGAGAGAGAAATTTGAGTGAGCTCAAGATGCATAAAAAGGTAAATAGAAACAGAATGGCCAGGCAGGCTGTCTAAAGCATATATCACTCAAGAGAGAAATGTGGGTCAGAGAGACATGGGTTACCTCCTTGTTGTGCCCAGGTTAGCTGGCAGCAAAAAAACTCATGGGGAATGGTCTGATCCTAGAAAAGTGGCTTAATTCCAACCCATTCATAATTATTTCAGACAAAGGAGGCATATGATGTTAAGTATATTATGCTACTTGTCAGGAACTAATAATAATTCTAATACTTTGTTAGGAATAACTTCATGCTCAGCAGAAGGATCTTCTCTTTAAAAGGTAAAGCTATCTGGATTTTGAGAAAAGTGTTTAAGATAGACAGAAGGTACTGGAAGCAGTATGTTTTAGAATACATAGCACTAGGCTGAGAATCGTAAAATTTGGAGGTTATCCCTACTTTTTAATTTGACTCTCAGTTTATTGAAAGACTAAGAAAGAGGAAAAACATGTTTCTTTTTTTTTCCTCTTTCTTAGTCTCAATATCGCTAGCTATCAGAGAGATGCAAATTAAAACCACAATGAGATACCACTTAACACCAGTCAGAATGGCTACCATAAACAAAGAAACAAACAACAAGTGCTGGAGAGGTTGTGGGGAAAAGGGGACCCTAGTTCACTGTTGGTGGGATTACAGACTGGTACAACCACTATGGAAAATAGTATGGAATTTTCTAAGAAAACTAAAAATGAACGTGCCTTTTGACCCAGCAATTCCACTATTAGGAGTATATCCTAAGAACCCTCAAACACCAATCCAAAAGAACCTATGCACCCCAATGTTCATAGCAGCACAATTTGCAATAGCCAAGAGTTGGAAGCAACCTAGATGCCCATCGGTAAATGACTGGATCAAAAAACTATAGTACATTTACACAATGGAATTCTATGCTGCAGAAAGGAAGAAGGAACTCCTACCCTTTGCAACATCATGGATGGAACTGGAAAGCATTATGCCAAGCAAAATAAGCCAGGTGGTGAAAGACAAATACCATATGATCTCACCGTTAACAGGAATCTAAACAAAACAAACAAGCAAGCAAAATATGACCAATGACACTCAAATACGGAACAGGCTGACAAGGTCCAGAGGGGAGAGAATCATAGGGGAAAAGGGGATGGACTCACATGAACAAGTATAAAGGACACATGGACAACAACTAAGGGTGGGGGGCGGAAATGGGAGGGAGGCAGGGAGCATGGGGCGGGGGGCGGGCAGGGTTGGGAATATAAGACAGAAAGCTGTACTTGGACAAGAATTAAATTTAAAAAATTATTTAAAAAAAGAAAGAGGAAAAACATGAAAAATATTCTTATTCTGGCTTTCCCAAAGTGGAAAAAGAGAGACATAATAGATGGTGATGTAGGTTTATTTCTTTAGAATATTTTTTTGAGTATTTGAGAAAAATATATCATGTATTTCCAAGACTATCACCAGATTTCCCATGGATCTCCCACTATAATTTCTCTTTTCTCTTATTTCTTTCAGATTCACTTGAAGACACCAGATCTGAGTCCCAGTCCTGCCACTTATGAGTTATACAATCTTGGACAACTGACTTAACCTCTGTGAGCCCAACTCTCATATAATCAGCTAATAAAAGTACCCACATGTACAAATCAGAGCCCCAGGAGGAAGCAGATGGTACACTCGAAATGAGTAATTGAGGAGAGTTTAATAATGAGACTAACTATAAAGGAGAGAGTAGGGTTAGGGAAACAACAAAGAACACAACACCTTAGGACTAGGAACAGCAGCAATCCATTACTGTCCCTAGACCTGAAGGGCACAGAGAGGGAGCAATTCCTACAATATGGAAAGAAAAGTTGTAGGAGAAATATAACAGAGAGAATCTGAGGTCTTTAGTAAAAGGGGAGCAACCAACACTTGGCCACTTACTATAAAATAAATACCTGTCCTCCTCTCCTCCCACTCTCCAATATCTTGATTTGTAGTTGCCACACCCAGATGGGGGGCAGAAAGCAGGGAATCCCACTGATGTGGTCCATACTGGTTGACCTCTTAGGGCACAAAACAGAAAACGGAATGGAGGGGAGC
Organism: Sturnira hondurensis; assembly: GCF_014824575.4. Lineage (NCBI taxonomy): Eukaryota > Metazoa > Chordata > Mammalia > Chiroptera > Phyllostomidae > Sturnira > Sturnira hondurensis. The sequence goes on from NW_028087376.1 coordinate 5,206,015, forward strand.
AGATATGAAAGAGCAAATGAAAAATAACCAGCGGAACACCTCATAAATGTACTAACCCACCCCCCCAATTGTTCTCCAGTATATCATCCTTCAAATCAAACTATATGTGAAATTCTATCTCCCATTTAAGTGTCACCTTAATCCTTCCTGAGATCCACATTCAAACCAATTTCTCATAACACAGTCTGCACATAACCTGTGTTTGTCTGTATTAATACACACCTGTTGTTTGTCTTTATTCCTCTGTACACTTATGCAAATGTTATTTTATAGAATCATTGAATTTTAGAAATAGAATGGAGATAACAGATTAAATTAGGGGTGCCAGCTACTCTTTCATTCCACAAATATATTTTTTATTTTTTTATTTCAGGGCTTGGAAAAGCAAGAAAGCAGGGGGCCAGGAGCCCCAAGTTCGTCCTCTACCCTCTGCCCTCTGCCAGGACACACAGCTCTTGTCCCAGAGCTCCCGGGACAAGAAAGGACTCACAAATATTTATTGAGCTTGGGTTTTACCATCCGTACCAACCCTAAGTGATTGCTAGTGGCTACCTAGAGCACTGTGTTGACAGAAATTGAAAGCCAGACTCCCATGCAGTAGGAAACACGTTTCTTACAGCTGATGAAAGAGGAGAGTGGCTACATACACACCTGAAACTACTTCATCTTGTCAATACAAATACAGGGTAGCTAGTTAAATTTGAACTTTAGACAACCAATGTTTAATTTTTAGTACAAAAATATCCCATGCCATACTTGGGTCATATTTTAAAACTTTATTCATTGTTTATCTGAAATTCAAATTAAAATGGTCACCATGTAGTTTTATTTGCTAAATTTGGCAATCCTGGCCCTGAACCTGAATGAGATTCTTAGCTAGCCTGACACTTGGTAGATAAGGTATCTGAGGCCCACAGGCAGCAAGAAACTTTCCAAAGTTACATAGTTGATTAAAATGGAAGCAGGACTACAAGCAAAGTTTTTAATTGTCCCATGCTGTGACTCTTTGCCTTAGATCATAAACTTCATGAGGATTTAGGTAAATCTGTAAGCCACACAGAAAATTCCTCAGCCACTTGGCCCTTACCAACCTCTTTTAGATCGATTCAAAATATAACCTGGAAAACGTCATCATGACAGTTCATAATAGTGTTATGTTAGTTTGCAATGTACAGTATATTGCACAAATTCCTCAAATGCTTACAGAATTACTAGCACCATGCCACCATTCTTATTCAAATTTTAATGGGCATAAGCATCTATATTTATACACAGGAATTACAGATCAGGCAGCTATTTGGTTTTCTATCAAGACAGAAAATCAGCAATAATCCAAAAACCTATTACTGCTAAAAAAAAGTGACTAAAAATGTAAAATGGAAATTTCTACATTTTCACCACTGAAACTGCTTCTGAAACTGAAATATATTTAAAAGGACAAACATTTTTGCTGGGGGTTTTCTGATATGTGAATAAACTAGTTATCTACAAATTCACCCAGGGTTGAAGAAATGGAAGAACATCAAGGTTACTGCCTATAACCCCTATTCCTCTGAATCACTACTTCTTTTTTTTTAATGTTTAACTGTTTTTTTCTTTTTTTCTTTTTTTTAAATATATTTTATTGATTATACCATTACAGTTGTTCTATTCCCCCCCTTCATTCCCCTCCACCCGCAAACTCCCTCCCCCACCCTTCTCCCCCCCTTAATTTATAACCACGTGTCTCAAGTTCTTTAGATTCTATATTTCCCCCACTATTCTCACCCTCCCCCCTATCTATTTTCTACCTACCATCTATGCTATTTTCTGTGCCTTCTCCCCTCTTCTCCTCCTCCCACCCCCCTGTTTCTAACCCTCTATGTGTTCTTCATTTCTATGGTTCCACTCCTGATCTAGCTGTCCTCTTGGTTTGCTTTTGTTTTAGTTGTGGTTGTTAATAACTGTGTGTTTGCTGTCCTTTCACTTGTTCATATTTTTCATCTTCTTTTTCTTATATAAGTCCCTTTAGCATTTCATATAATAAGGGCTTGGTGATGATGAACTCCTTGAACTTGACCTTATCTGAGAAGCACTTTATCTGTCCTTCCATTCTAAATGAAAGTTTTGCTGGATAAAGCAATCTTGGCTGTAGGTCTTTGAATTTCATGACTTGGAATACTTCTTTCCAGCCCCTTCTTGCCTGTAAGGTCTCTTTTGAGAAATCCGCTGACAGTCTGATGGGTACTCCTTTGTAGGTGACTGTCCCCTTATCCCTTGCTGCTTCTAGGATTCTCTCCTTCATTTTGGTCTTGGCTAATGTAATTATGATGTGCCTTGGTGTGTTCCTTCTTGGGTCCAACTTCTTTGGCACTCTCTGAGCTTCCTGGATTTCCTGGAAGTCTATTTCCTTTGCCAGACTGGGGAAGTTCTCCTTTATTATTTGTTCAAATATGTTTTCCACTCGTGGCTGTTTCTTTCCCCCTTCTGGTACCCCTATAATCCGGATGTTGGAACGTTTAAAGATGTCCTGGAGGTTCCTAAGCCTCTCCTCATTTTTTTGAATTCTCATTTCTTCATTCCTTTCTGGTGGGATGTTTTGTTCTTCCTTCTGGTCCATTCCATTGATTTGAGTCCCAGTTTCCTTTCCATTGCTATTGGTTTCCTGGACATCTCCCTTCATTTCAATTAGTTTAGCCTTCATATGTTCCTCTAATTTGTGACTATAATCATTAGTTCTGTGAGCATCCTGATAAACAGTGTCTTGCATTGTGCTTCTGAGAGGCTGGCAATTTCTCGGTTGCTTAGAGTTGTTGGCTCTAGGACTTTGAGTTCTTCTTGCGCCATCTTTTGGGCTGTTCGTGCCTGTTAAGTAGCAGGATCAGAGCCCTAAAGTGTTCACTAGAACAGGGCAACTAAGTCGCTGGGTTGTGACGCTGTATGTGGGGGCGGGGTCAAAGAGGGACAATGTCTTCCCGTCTGCCGCCTGCTGCCTCGACCCCCACTGGCACTGCAGCCACCACCGTCACCAGGCCCACGCATTTTGTTCCACTGCACGCGAGTGTGGCACCACCGTCAGCCCTCCACCACTGGGTTCGCCCCCTGGGGCCTGCATGGTCCGTCTCACTGTGCACAAATGTGCGGCGACCGAGGTCAGTCTGCCCCACACCCCGACTGGTTCCGGGCTGCCTGCGTGCCTAGGTCGGAGGATCTGTCCTGCCCGACCCAGCTCCTCTGCTGGCTCCGCCTCTCTTACCGTCCCCATTGAAAGGTTTGTAGTTGTCGGACTTCCGTATAATTCCGTTTTCTGGTCTTTGGGTGTGTCCTAGTTCTCCAAACCTTTGTTGTGTTCAAACTTGGTTGTGGGAGAAGGCACAGTGTTTCCACCTATGGCTCCATCTTGGCGGAAGTCCTGAATCACTACTTCTTGACCCATTTATTTGGCTCCTATGACCAATAGAAATCTCTCTAATTCAGAGTCACAGTTCCAAAGGCAAAAGACAGTTTATATGCATGAGTAAAAAAGGACTTACATCACATTGTTCATAAGAATGATATGATTTCTCACCACCCTGGGTAGACACAATGCTGCTTCCTTAGAATCATGCCCACACACTAATCCCTCAAAACCCTGAATTTCTTAAGTCACCTAGCAAAGGAGAATTAAGGTTGTAGAAGGAATTAAGATGGCTAATCAGATGACCTTATGATAGATTATTCTGGAGTATTGGAATAGACTAAATGTAATCACAGGAGTCCTTAAAAGTGGAAGAGGGAAGCTGAAAAATCCATGCCAAAGTGAAATAATGCTAGAAAGACTCCACCAGACACTGCTGGCTTTGAAGATGGAAGGGAACCATAAGTGGAGAAAACCACTCTAGAAACTGGGAAAAGCAATCAAATAATTCCCCCCCCTAGAGTTACCAGAAATGTCTGATGTTAGCAAGGTAAAACACGGTTTTTGTTTTTGTTTTTAATATTTTATTTATTTATCTTTAGAGGGGAAGGAAAGGAGAAAGGGAGAGAAATATCAATGTATGGTTGCCTCTGCTGAGGACACACAGTGTATCGTGTGTCCCCTGCCGGGAAGTGGCCTGCAACCCAGGCATGTGCCCTGACTGGGAATTGAACCGCGATCCTCTGGTTCGCAGGCCCGTGCTCAATCCACTGAGCTATACCAGCCAGGACGTAAAACATGGTTTTTGGTTTCTGATTTCCAGAACTATAAGATAATATATTTGTGTTGTTTTAAGCCAGTATGTTTGTGGTAACTTGCTAGAGCAGCCATACAAAAGTAATGCAACACCTTTCTAGAATTACAAACAATTATGTATGAATGAACTGATATTTATCAGTATCAAACAAAACATTTGGATAATAATGCCACTCTTAAACATAAGAGTTATAAAAATAACTAAATATTGATACAAACAATCAAAATATACAAGAATACAACATTGCCATCTGGAACCAGTCCAACTGGAAAAGGAGGTGAGAACACATGGTTAAGAAATGTACAGACTATTGATCAGCCCAAATTCTATATTGGCAAAGATGGGGTAAGAGAACACAATGGTACAAAGTGGAATGGGGCCTTGCTGAAGAGACCCCTGCTACCAAAGCTGAAACAGAAGCCATTGAAGATAAGGCTGCATGAGAACTGGGACATAACCAATAATGAATGAAGAGACCCCTTCTGATGATGAATCAAAGGTTGAGATAGACCCTGGAAAGATGAAGAGCCTGTATGAAGGAAGAGCCAGCAGTGTCTGTATATGGGCAGTGGGGGGACTTGGCAAATACTGCATGAGCTGCAAAGGCATCCGATTGCAGCAGTGATGGCATTTAGTTTATATTGACATTGCACAAGAACTCAACTTCCCAAAGACACACGGCTCTGAAAAGGCAAGTCACCTAAATAACAGAGCCTTGACTGCTAGAGGAAACCTCAGTACATTCTATACAGCAGGTACATCATAATCTAGTGGCAGCAACAATGGGAATAATGGGATCAAAATTATTCCCACAGCATACCCATGAAAAAATGAATAGGGTGGTGATGTAAATCTCCCCAGGAAAGCCAACACAACAAGAAAGCCTCAAAGTTAGCAAAGATCAGGTTTGGTCAGTACAAGAATACCCAAGGCAACAACTGATGAAAATTACAACCAAGTTATTTAGATAATTAATCCACTTGTATTAATCAACAAGGTGAACAGAAACTGAGTGAATTGACAGGTATATTTTATACTCACACAGAAACATTCATACAAACAAACATTAAGTAGATATTCAGCATCATCACAAAACTCAAATTGGGAAAATCAAAATTGCTTTAGAAAAGCCAACAAACATCAATAAATATTTGCTGAATAACAGAAACTAACAATTCCTCCAATATAAAGAGGCATGGTATTGAGGTATCATAACTTTGCGGAAAAATCCTTACCAGGAACATAAGCTCATAGGATCAGAATTGTAGAAATTTACTGGCTGCAGTAACAAATAGAGAATTACTCTAGATATATTATGCTTACATCTTCAAACAGACTAGTGGAAAGTTATTCTGGAGACCATTATAATTAACTTCATAGGAGGAAAGTTTGAAACTCAGCCCCATAACCTCCTAGCTGCATGATTCTTGGCAAGATATTTGAGTCTATGTTCTCTCTTTTGTAAAACGGAGATAGTATGATAATAATGTATACGAAAGCTCTTTGTAAATGAGGCATTATTTAAATCATATTATTTCACCATGAGACACAATTATGCTACTAAGAATTTAAAGCCATGTAATTAAAATTAGTTTGAGTATCAAGTGGAATAATATATACATACAAATGATTGAAAATGACTGCAACAAGAACACTTGGCTTGAGTCATAATAGCAAGCCAAAAAATATTGGCCAAATAAATCAGGTATTTCACAATTTTACAAAACTATTAATGCAACAGAACTCATTAGACAAACTTCACCATGTAAAATAACACTGAAATGATAGCAAAAGAATTTAATATACTACTCAGCTTATAAAAAATGAAGATTGTCAAAGCAAATTCACTTATCATCTTAGAAACTTATGTAACCCAAGAAATGCAAGTTTGAAGTTTTTTTGAAGCAAAGAATCTATTAGATTTGATACCTGTTCAGAAGGCTGTGCTTTTAAATGTTTGGGATATATTTAGGACATTTAATAGTATATAATTTATTAATATACTAATAATACTGCCCTACAGTTATCACTTTATGGCACCTACACTTAGATGATTTTTTTTCAAAAAACCATCACTACTAACAACAGCAATCTTTATTACAGTGGTGTCTCCCACTCCTCTCCAGTGTTGAGCTCGTATAGATTCTTCAAATTCCTGGGAAGCATGGTTGAAATGTCCAAATAAACATGTAGTTAAAATCTGGTAGGACACACAGGAGGAAGATTGCATTACAGATCCTAGGGGTCATTTTGTTTGTGAAGAAGCTATTTAAGTGGCAGCCTCAAGTAAGGAGGCTCTTTACAGATGTGACAGTTGAGATTTCAGTGCTTCAGTCTGACTAAGACACAGGGGGCACGGGGTAGAATTTGGTGAAATTAAGCAATGAGCTCATCTGGAATATGTTTCCATACCTATTTGACACTCCCTCACCTTCAATAGGGAACAATGGTGGGCAGGGTCAGAATTGAAAATTTCCTTTCATTACCACCCATCTATGCAGAACTACATGGATGAACATTAGAAACTGTTGGTTGAGTAGGAAAAAACCAAAGCAGTCCATCGGGAGAAATTCTGCCTTCTAGTGCAGCTCTCCAGCTGGCTTATTCTGCAACCCCTGTAGGTCAACTAGCATCACCATCACTAACTACAAATATATACATTCATTTATTTAACAAATGTTTATCAAGCAACTACTATATACCAGGCATTGTTCTAAATGCTGGGGATACAGCAGGGAACAAAAGACAAACAAACAAACAAAACAAAAACCTTGCCCTCACAAAGCCTGCTTTCTGGTGGAGGTAAGATGTGATTAGAATGCTGAGCTACACCTTACCAAACTGTAATTCTTTTAAGTAATGTGGGAAGAAAAGAATTGTGTGCAAAGAAATAAGTGAAAAATAATTCCTTTACCTTCCTGCTCTCTGTGTACAAATAAAAATCACATTAAAAATGCTATCATGTGTCAATTATATCTTAATATTTTTGGCCTGCCACAACCCAGCACAGCTCTACCTTTCCAACCACACTTATTACTATTTAATTTCCTTATCCCAAAGGTCTAGCTAATAGTAATTACTTTGTATAATCCCTTGAGAATTCCCATCCTCATGTTGTAAGGATTCTTCTCCCCACACCGGAAATCCTCTACCTCCTCTGCTTTCGTGTCACACCAAGTGCCAACCATCCTTCAAAGCACAGTCCCAACATCACCTCCTTCTTGATGCTCTACTTGATTCCACGACATCCTTCCTCTGGATCCCGTTATCCAGCAATGTCTCTATTCCACCTGCCAGTATAGTCACATGCATATATCTTGCTGCTCTCATTCTAAATCAGGTTATAAAATGTTACCTTTTCATGCCTAATAAATGTATATTTATTTCACTTACAAATTATGTGGATACACACATATATAGTCTAATGTACCGATACTATTTACATAATAGAACACAAAACAGTAGACATTTTTCAAGGATGAGATAAAATAAATAGAAGCCCTAATGTTCTTCTGATACCCTCAGTAGACTGCACTCCTGAGATAGGCACATTCTGCGTTGGAGACAACCATCCTTAAAGTTAGAATACATGGATGACCCATATTTCGACTCTTCCCCCAACACAGCTGCTGACTGTAACACAATGCCATATATATTACCATAAGGGATGATGACTGGTTAGTGGATGGATGCACGCACCATTTTCTCCCCTTGCAAGGCAAGACACTAATGTAGAAGAAAAAAAGACTGGGAATCAGGAGTCTGGTTCAAACCCTAACTAACTATATGTCCTAGAGCAAGCTACTTGATATTTCTGAGCTTTGATTTTTCTTGTTGTGTAAAATACAAGAAAATGATGTGGCCTCTAAAAGCTCCTTGGAACTCAAATGTTTAGGATGCTAAGATATGGGGGTGATAAGGCATGATGGGAAGACTGAAGAGAGAATCAATTCATAAAGTCCTCAGAAGAAAGGTGAGGAGCAAATTCAAGCCTTTTGATGATCGTAACTAAGGTAACTGTAGCCTTACTTAGTCTACATGAATTGGGCAGGGCCAGCATTTATCTCTAAAGATTATAGAGGGTGCTGTAGGATCTTTTCCCAATGAAGGCATCCTGAGGACAGTGCCCTAAGAGCTGGCATCATGTCCCCCCTCAGTCCAGCTCCCATAGATAGCTGGTCAGATAAACGGAGAATTCGGATGAACAGGATGTGGGCAAATGAGGTCATGCTACACAAAATGTCAGAATGGGGCCTATTTAAAGCAATTGTCAGGAGGGAATTTTCCTCATTTGCCTTGATTCAGCATGTCCGGAGAAACACTGCGTGGAGCTTTTACCTTTCTCTGAGGCCTCATGCATAGGACATAGCCAAAGGCAGATTTCTGGACCTATCAGACCAATTATTTTACAGGACATTGTAAGTCCCTGGTCTGATGTTCCTTGTATTTTCATCACTATCTCATTCGATCAGCTTCTGAGCGCAGTGAAAAGACTTGGCTTCCTTCCCTTGAGAGCTCTGCCTTCTGTCCAGTTCTTATGTCCTAAAAGAATTTTTTTAATAAATAATGGCTACAATACTCTTTTTTTCTTAGCTTTAGGCTAGTGCTCCTTGTCCTGCCATCTGAGAAGGTGGTGACTAATCCCTTTCTCTCATTTATATGGTTACCTTGAAGGTATTTATAGACTGCAGTCACTCCCCTCATAGAAGCCTTTCTTTCGGGCGCACATAACTTACTTCTTCAGTCAGACCACTTAGGTTCACTCTCCCAACATTTCTATCATTTCTGTGGCCTTTATTTATTTTCTCTACATTTATTTCCTCTTAAATTGTGGAGATGTGCACCACAGCTAACTTTCCAGATGTGGTTCATATCTCTTCAGGCAAGGCAGACCAATCGAATTCCCCACCTGGACCCCCTTGCCATAGATCATTTATTTGATAATAGAACCGGCATCTCCGTGCAAATCCCTGTTTGGTGGTCATCAGACATTAGGTGTTTCTCAGACCCACCAACCCTGCAGTTAGCGAGTCACATTCTCCTTTGGATCTGGGCTGTTTGCAGCCCTGTCTGAGTATAGAACTTTGTATTTATTACAAGTGCATCTCATCCTTTGCTGGCAGCTTCTAGTCAGTGTTGGTCACCTGGCCTTTTGACTCTAACTTCCATAGTGTGTGTAAGTTTCTAAGCTATCCAGTCTGGCTTGCCTTAAAAAAAGATTACTGCTAAATATCAGACACTGTTCTGAGACAGTTCTGATTTTGGAGGATCTCAAAGCATCATGAACAACCTGAGTCCTCTCAGAGGATTTTTTTCCTAAAATCAGAAGCACTTAGTTTTGGTCTTAGTTATGGCATTTGGCACCTAGATTCTGAGTCCCTTGATCAATGCAGTAACTGTCAGGCACATGTGGCTATTTAATTACATTAATCATATAAATTAATTTAAGTGAAACTTCCTATAATCAAATAACATTTGAAATTCAGTTCCTGAGTTTCAACAGCTAAATTTTAAGTATTCAGTCTAGAGAGGCTAGTGGCTACCGTATTGGACAGCTCAAACATGAAACATTTCCATCATTCCAGAAAGTTCTAGATAACAGTACTGCTCCAGACAGTTGGGTTCCACTGCTCCTCCTCCTTTATGGTGGGCGGACATCATCACCAGGCAGTAATTTTTTCTCTTCCTTGTGCTATATTTTCAGTGCTTACCAAACTCTTTCTGTGTCAATGAATATGGAGAACAACTGGCCCCTACCTTCACTCATCCAACAAACACTCACTGAGCACTAACCATAAGCCAGGCCTTGCTCCTGGATCTGGGGATAAACAGCCAGTGAGTCAAAGTCCCTGCCTCTATACAGCTTGCATTCTAGTGAATGAGACAAACAACACCCAAGTGTATGTATACTAATGTGTCAGTGGGAAGTTCTAAACCAGGGGAAAGGATGGAGTGTGCAGATGGGGGGCCATCAGGGAAAGCCTCTCTTGGAAGTACTTGAACCGAGCCATGTCATGTGTTCAAGGATGAGTATAAGCTTGCTATGTTTGAGAAAGGTAAAGAAGGTTAATGTGGCTATGGAGAAATAAACAAGAGGGAGCATGATAGAAGGGGCAAAGGCAGGTATCATGGAGCGTGAAACTTATGCAATATGTGGACCCACGTTAAGACAAAGAAAAACAAAATTGCTGATGGACCCTTTCAAATCTCAGAAAAGACCTGTGCAAATGAAGGGCCACGAAACTTAAAATTTCACTTGCTTTTCACTAAAGCTACTGTCACTGAAAGATGTCAAAGAGATAGGTGGAGACCAGATCTTGCAGGGTCTTGAGACCATAGTAAGGATGGGCAGTCAGGAAAGGGTTTTGAGTGGAGAAGGGCTGGGATCTGACCTACACTGCAAGAATTTTTTGACTGACGCTTTCTCTGGCTTCTGAGTAAGAAACTGACAAGGGAAACAAGGGCAAGGGTGGAAGGAGAGAGATCAATCAAGTAGGAAACAAGAGATGACTGTCCTTACACCAGGGTCATGGGTGGTGTAAACTAGAAGTGATAAGCAGTGGATGGGAAGGCATTTTGAAAGCAGAACAAGCAGAACTGCTGGTGACTTCAATGTGGTGGGTGAGAGTATCCTGTATTTGCAACTGGAGGACCTGAAGGGGTGACGGTGACATTTACCAGGATGGTTAAGCACTAAATTTGAGGGAGAAAATCAGGAGTTCAATTTGCCCACATTTAATTTAAACTGCTTCTGAGACATCTGAGCAGAAGCGTTAAGTAAGCACTTTGGATATAGACTTTGAGAACTGAGTGGAAAGGAGCGTCATAACATGTAAATCTGAGCACTATCTGCACAGACTGTGCTTAAAGCTATGTCAGTGGTTGAAAAACACCCAGGGAGCAAGTGTAGACAGAGAAGAGGGTTCAGAGCTAAGTTCCAGAGGACTCCAACATTCCATGGTTGAAAAGATACCAAGCTTTAATTATTCTCACTTTAATTCTTTATAGTTGACTTCATGGGCCAAAAACTCTCCAAATTTAATTTTGTAATGAGTAAGAGTGGGTGCTGTGTCTATCTTATTCACTGTAGAATCCCCATGGCCTCCCATGGTGCTGGCATGAACACATTAAGTATTTAGTGAACTTTGAGTTCATCCCTTTCATGGACTCCACGGTGCCCTCATGGTCCATGCTGGCTTTACAACAGTCACACCCATGAGCCACCACCAGTCCTGAATTTGGTGACTCAGACATTTTTCTAACAAAGACCCAGATGTTTTGTTCTTCCTAAGTGTAAACACCTGGCTCACCCCATATCAAATCTTCTTTAAATCACTGTGTGCATTGTTGACACTGGTTCTAAGTTTAAAAAGATGTTGTTCTACCCATGCCCTCTAAAGAAGGTGCCATTTGTGAAGGGAACAGAAATGTCCTGTTGAGTTCCACAGCTGGAGGTAGCAACTGCTTGAGGAGCACCGGGGAGAAGTCACTGAGACACAGATGGTCACTGAGAACAACCTTAGTTTATCAGGGCTGTACAATGATGCTTTGTTTTTAGTGGGAATGGTTTTTCAATTCTGTAGCATTTGGAACTCTAAGTAAGCAGCAGGATATGTGAATGGATACATTTGCTCCAGGACATAGTTTTCTTGATTTCTCTCAATACCCGAACCCTATATTAATTGCTCCTGATCATATGCAATACAGAAGCATGTCTTGTATGCTCAGCCCCCCAAATTTATCTCACATCCATTTACTTCTCTCCGCCTTCACTGTCAGTACCCTGGTCTAAGTTCAGATAGTGTCTCAACTGGTATTCTCTAGCAGCCTCTGTATGGCCCCTGCTTCTACGCTTGCCTCCCTCCCCATTTCCATCCTTTGAGTATTGACACAGTCTGGGGACAAACAAGATTTAAAACATAAGATTTCCAAAGTTCCTTTTAAAGGCACTTCTATGGGAAAGGGCAGTTGAGTATATCCTTCTCAAGTTTAGCACAGTCCCTCAAGTTAAGCACCTTCAACTCTGCTTTGCCTGCAAAGAGTGTTTTAAGGACGCTCCACTGAGGCATCTGCTTTTCCTTCTTCCCTATTAAAAATGGTTCCTGGATGCCTTTATTCTTAGTAATGCCATTCTGTTGTAGCACCAATATAGTTATATAAGCGCCTCGTTTCATGCTCTATTCACCTTCTGAATCTTTTAACCCGACCTCTCTCAGCTGAGAAAAGAAATACTGTGGGTTTAAATCTATCTGCTATCAGCTGCAGCAGGGTAATTCTTACCCCAGGGCCCCAAACCCTCATTTCAGAGGACTAATCCGAACCTCTTTTGGAGGCAATGCTATTTCCTTCACTACCTGGTTTGGCTGTGTGCTGAGCCCCAGCTATATTTAGGCAGTGGAGGGGAAAAATAGGGATATTAACCTCTAACACTGATGAAAATAATAGCCACAATAAAATCGGGATGAAAAATGCAGGGGTAGTAATTATTTTCCTCTACCTTACCCCAGAGGAAACAGTTTTCAGAAAGAGCCTAAGGAATTTGTAAAAGGTCCCTCCATTTGGGGTTTTATAGGGCAGGTGGAGGGACTATCTGGAGACAGGGGGAGTTGTCAGAGCCTCAGACAATGGGGCGTTAAGTGATGGGGCATCCAGCAGAATCCTATTCCTCTCCCTCAGTCCTTCAGAGGTTGAAAATCTGAGGATGCAGGTTCTTGGAACCACTTCCCTCCTCTGTTCTATCTGGCAGCATCCTAGTGTGGAAAATATACTAGACTATATTTCAAATAACCTAAACCAACTGGCAAAAAGTACTAAATTCTTGCTTTTGTGTCTGGCTCTTAAATTCCTGCAGACCTGACTTAACAGACAAGAGAGGGTCATAAAACTGAACCTGTGAAACAAAAATAGACCTTTCGGGACTTCTCATACACACACAGCGGGGATGCCAAAATCGCTTTCATTTTTTCACGTTTCCAGTCCTGTTGCGCTTCCTTCGCATGCTCGGTGTCTGTGCAGGAAATGGGGGGCAGGTGTTTTCCTAGGCTCGGTGTGTCCATCACTGAGGTGTGCGGGACTGCAAGGGCTTAAACAAGAGGGTCCCATCTTTATGTAAAACAACTACACCTTGATACAACCTCTCCATTTTTGTAATTAATTTCAGGCACCTAAGACAGCATGACTTGGTTCTGTGTGCTACTCTAACTGCTGTGGTTTAAAAAGGCTTTATGCTTTGAGGTTTCCTCATTCAGAAATCAAATAATTTAAATCTAAAAAAAAATACACAAGTGCCTCTGGCTACCGATGACAGGGAGTAGCAATAATAAAAAATAATAATAGTAAAAATATGCAACCACGTTAATGCCAGGGACCTGGGGATGGGAGGCAATAGACAGAAATGAAATTAGAGGGGAAATCATGATATTGCCGAAGTGCTGGAGTGCTGCTCTCACACTAAGACCAGGGGGATTGGGATAAGGTAAAGTTAATTGCATTTCCAGATGACAAACCTCTCACCTCTGAACTGAATGGCTCTTTATAAAAGCTATCAGTAATAAACTGTAAATCTCAGCCATGATTGCAAATAAAGGTCATCCCTTTCATGCTGCCACTTTCCTGGGCCTTATTACATTCCCGCCTGAACCGTTTTCACTTCTTAAGGTGTGCCGGCTGTCCATATAAGCAATCAGCACGGCTTGCTTTCTTTATTTTCTAAAGCATGACATTATCAGATTTACATCCTTGTACCTTGTGCAACTGAAGTGGGCCAATCCCCTACTGCTGGGAGGGAAGGCAGCACCCAGAGGTAGGATTACTCTTTATCTTCTCCTATGAATGTAAAGGAGGTCCTGCAACAACTCCCCCCCGCCCCACCCCCCTTCACAACCTGCATCACCAGGCTTTGTAAGAGGCCAGGACATATCCCACCTGACACATTGGTCTTAATTGCTGTAGCCCTGCCCCAATTTTCTTTCTGCATGTACACGGCTAGGATCCCTGTTCCTCACTACTCCCTGCATCAACAAGCCTCCTTGAGAAAGCTGAGTTAAATTTAATTTAATGCAATTTTAACAATATTCATTAACTTCCGCTCTGTCTATGACATTGTCCCCAAATCCTTTTTTTGCCAGTACACCTCTCCAATTCTGTCAACGGTAGTGATTGTGAATATTTGGAGAGCACTTGCTATATGCCAATCTTCAGTGCTAACCATATAGCATTAATTCTCACCTAATTCTCACAACCGCTGTGCCTAAGTGCAAGTTCATCTCCATTTTGCAGATAAGGAAGCTGAGGCTCAGGGAAGTTACTGTCTCATGTTTCCCACCAGTGCAAGTGGCGGAGACAGGATTTTATTTTTCTCTAGCTAAAGGAACCCAAAAGCATTGTGGAAGAGACTAAGAAAGATTAAACAGTACAAAACAGCAGAAGCAATTGCTGGATGCAAAACTGACTTCAGGAGCTCACTCCCAAGAGATAGAGCAAACACTGCAAGGAAACACCCTGACCCATGCTAGGAAGAGAAATAGACGCACCCAACATTCCTACACAACAACTCTTGGTCTAAGAGATAATGCACTAACCAATACACTTGCTGTTGATGGGAGTGCAAAATAAGAAAAAGGGGAAAAATTACTGGCCTTCAACCCCAAATGAAAGTTTCAGTTCTGAGTCTATTCAGACACCATTTATCCATTTGCCCATTTATTCATTCAATCACCACGTGGCAGGCAAGATAATCACTGTGAGATTTGTTTCTCTGTTAATTACCTTCCCTTGTCACAAACTTTTTGTGTTAAACAAACAGGGAAAATATTTTGCAAACTACTAAGTATTCTTGAAATGCATATTTAAATCACAACAAGCCCCTAAATGGTAGTAGTAATGTATATTCTCCTGTTTTAAGCTAGGTTGCAACTATTTTAAAAAATCAGACAGGGGAAATCTTAATATGTAAGAAAAACCACTGATATATTTGCTTACTGTGTACTCAGAGCTACAATCATGCCCCATGCATGTGCCTCTGCACTATACTAAGTGCCAAACAATTTATAAAAACCTAAAACACCTTGTTCTTGCCTTCCGAGGGCTTACAATTTCTTTTAATCAATGAAAATAACATGGTAAAATGGCAAGGCGGGATTTAATCAATGGTTTGCAGTAACACTAAGAAACCAGATCAACACAAAAATAACAAACAAGAATTTTTACCTGAGCTCAAGCAAAGTCAAGATCACTTCTTACTGAGGAGTTCATGGCAAGGGGATTCTCTAGATCTTTGAATAAGGTATAAAATCTTGATTAATGAAAGAAGAACATTCTCATATCAATTAATTAAAATGCATTGTAGATGATAAGGAAATCTCTGAAAGGAAGAATTACTCTCCTTCTGCAGAATATTAATCATGAAGTTTCTAAACGGAAAATTCACAGCTGAGTGGAAAATGAACAAAGCTACTAGTGAATTCTGAGAAGATATGCCAGAACTAGGTGTTTTCTCTGGTCACCACAAGAATCAAGTTCTCTGGAACAAGCCTTGAGTGTTCTAGGCGCTTCCCTAAGGTGGGGGTCCAGCTGGAAACCCCAGGAGATGGCCACACAGAGTAGGATGCAGTAACCTGTGTCTCATATTTTGAAGACAGAAACTGCCATGTGACTACAGCATCTGTAAGTCTCCCAACATTTGCAAAAGTTTACCTTGGGAATTCTGGGGGTCACTTTTTTATTGACAGAGCTCAAATTCACACATTCAAAGACCACCGGAGTAAAATCAGTGAGTCCAATAATTCCATATTGGAGTGACACACAATATAGTTACAATGACCATCCAGAAGCTAATTTTTAAGTCACTGATGTGTATAATCCATTTGAAAAGAATGCAACAATGAAGGAGGAGATGAAGGAGGAGGAGGGGGAGGAGCAGCAGTAAGCAGAAGGCAGTAGAGTTTCATTCTGAAATTTGAGAAGAAAATCCAAAGAATGAGGTTGGCTTTACTAGGTCGTAAAATCCTGCGCAATGTTCATTTATTCATTCTCTCATTTGCTCTATCATGTCTGCTATGTGGAGGGTGAAACATTTAGGTCCTACATAGATAGGTAAGACCCTAATCTATGAGGATCTTAAACCCAATGGTTCCATAAGTGAAAATTTCAGGCACAGAAACACAAGTCAATAGTGACAGCAGAACTGAAGCTCCACTCATTGCGCAGCAGCAAAGATCACCTCCTAGGAGCCTGCGTTGGATTCTGATGTTGACTCATCTTTGTTAATTTCTCTCAACTGTGAATAACTTCACATTTTAAAAAGTGGTTATATAAGTAGACTGCCTCTCATGAAAGTGAAACATAACTGCTAAGTGTTACTACTATTCAAAGACTGCTTTTTTGCACACCTATTTGCTATTTACAAGGAAGTCCCTGGGTACACATGAAAGGTAATATCAGTTACTCAGTAACAATAATGAAGAAGATTTGTGTGTGAAAGCAGCAGTTTTCATTTATTCCATACTAAAAGTTTTAGCAGTTATTATGACAAAACAAAAAGGAACAATTTGCTTGGAAGATGTGGAGATTGATATAACTTGTGGCTTTGGAGGGGACAGAGATGTTAAAACTAGTTATTTTATTTAACATTTCCTGCCTCCTTCCCTGAGCAAGAGAGTGCCATATCTGAACAAACCCAGAATCACTAAGCTTCTTTTTTTTTTAGTGCGATCCATGTTTCTCAAACTTCAGCATTCATCCGAATTTTGCTGAAGGGCTTCTGAAAGCTCTACCTCCAAATATTCCAAATGAACAGCTCTAGGGTAGGGCCTGAGAATTTTCACTTCTAACAAGTTCCCAAGTAATGTTGAGGCTGCTGGTCTTGCAGTCACACTTTAAGAACCACTGTTATGGGTGAAGGTTTGGCCATTTATATACAGCCTGCTGCGCATTTTGTAAACAAAATTTTATTTGAACACAGCCATACCCATTAACTACATACTATCTCTAGTTGTTTCAAACTGCAATGGCAGAGTTGAGTGGTTGCCACAGAGATCTTGAGGCCCACAAATTTTTAAATATTTATCATATGGCCCTTTATAGAAAAAGCTTGCTGACTTTGGGTATTGATTACCAGCAGAGTCACAGAAACTCAGAGCTGGAAGGCACTGTCTCTAACAGTTTTAGTAAGTGAAGAAACCTGCCCATGAAGTCAAGAAAAACTCAGACTGGCACCCCAGGAGGGCTGGCCGGTGCAGGGTCTTGGTCACCATGCTTCAGATGCTCAGCTGGCAGTTGGCTTAGTGGAAAGGCAACTAACATGCTACTCCTGTCTCCAGGTGACAGATCTGAATCTTGACACTTACAGAGAGGCAAAGCCTGAGCCTCTCTTTGGTTGGATAGGTGAACCCACACATTGATACAGTAGATACTGACCTACAGGGCAGTGATTCTAACCTGTCTTGAGTCACAGGCCCACTTGAGAATCTGCTAAAACTTATGGACTTTTTACACCAAGAACATGAGTAATTCTTGTAAATTTTTGCATTCAATATTAAGGGCCTCAATTATTCCCTGAAGCCCACTCACAAAGTAGCAATTTAAGTGTTCTACTTCATGATACGATTAGAGGGAAACATTTAAAAACCTGCTTCTCTTCTTCTGGTGGCAGATATTCATCATTTGATAATGTGGATATCTTTGAGTGGAGTGTAGCAAAAGCATCAGCGGCTCCCTGAACATCTGTGTCTCCTCCAGCTTCCTCACAGTTAGACAGGGCTGAATGGCTAGGTCTAGGGATCAGTCTCTGGGCAGGAATGACATGTATTGCTGCTAGGGAGGACCAGGAAAACCTGGCATACGACCTTCTGCTCCCTCCTTCTCAGCAGTAAAGGAGACTCCAGGTTTCACGTGGTCTGCACAAGATGAACCCAAAAGTGTGGGTCCCTGAATTATTGTGGAGGAGACCCATCTGCCCCTGAGCTGAGCTAAATATGCTGAATCTGCATTGTAAACTAGGGATAAACCTTTGTCATCTTACGCCCTTATAAATTGGGAGCTAATTTGTTACCACAGCATACCCTAAGGGGGTAAAAACATTAGAATACATGAACACGTGGAACTATCTTCTTTCTCAACTTTAGATGCTGGGGCAACATGAAAATGCTCATTGACAGAGACAGAGGCAGTGAAATGGAGGCCAGGATGCGTAGCCCAGCTCCTTCTGTCTGTCTCAGGTGCTCACTCCTCTAGCTGCCAGGAGAGTTGGCTGTTGACTCACAGCTGCTTCCCTTGCTGAAGACAGCCACCACGGGCATGACTGGCATGCTGTAATTGTTAATGTGGGGGTATAAACGCTCAACCCCCTTCCCCCCTTTCTAACAACTCTGTGGCCAATTCAGCCTCCCACAGGATCCACGGCAGCCCTGGTGGCAATCGGAGATTCAGATCCCTCCTCTGCACAATCCTGCGACATTCCTAAGGCCCTTAGCAGTGTTGTTCCCAAGTGCACACAAATCTCTACCTTAGACTCTGTTTCTGGGCAGCTCAACCTAAGACTAGCACTTGGGAAAGAAAAAATGGAGGTTGAGTGGGGGCTACAGTCAAAATTCTTTGTTGTTTCATTAACCTGGAAGAAACCTGGTGGAAAAAAAGTTTGTTGCACACAATATCTAGGACACTTTTATATTTTATTCTAGGAGACTGATGAATTATTCATTCAGATCCATAAACTTTCTGTCAATTATTAGTTAGCTGTATGTCAGTCAGTTGTGTTTATTTCAAGTAATAATAATAGCTAACACTTGCTATGTGCCAGTTTTAGTTGTAAGGACTTTACATGTATTAACTTGTTTAAACTTTGCAACAATCCAATAATGTAGTTGCTACCATTACTCCCATTCTCCAGATGAGGGAACTGAATAAAGTCAGATGATACGCTCGTGGTCACACAGCTAGTAAAGAGTAAGGCTACACGTAGGGATGCCCTAGACACCACTTTCCACCTTATCCTTCACTCCACCTATTCAGCTGGCACCATCCCCACCAGGCTAATGCTGTTTCTAAGAACAGTAACCCAAGAAAAGGGTGTCTTTCAGGTGGGAAGACTGCCATGAGCAAGGCATCACTAAAAATACAGTGACGGGGGCAACCACAGTAAGAGGGTGCTTGGCTGTCTTGGAGAGATGGCTGGTAGTGGAAAGGAGACAGTCAAGCATGTGGGCTCTGGACTCAGAGAGAGCTACGTGACTTGAACAAATTACCTAACCTCTCTGAGCTTCAATTCCCTCATCTGTAAAATGGTAATGAAAGAAACAACATTTCAGGATTATCAAAAGGACTAATGGAGAAAATACACGTCAAGCCCTTAAGCAACTGTCTGACACCCTAGAAAGTTATACCAGTATGTATAATCATGTCTTTTTTGTAACCATGACAAAAAAGAGAGATTCTAACATTCAGGACTGTTTTTAACAAAATAATCCTTATACATAGCTTGAAAAAGCCACATAATTCTGGAGGGCCTCTACTGAAGGGTAGTAGCTCCCCACTTCACACTCTTCCCACCCTGGATTCCTGCTCCCCAGCAGAAGCCACTTCAACTCTTTTTAGTTATTTTTTCTGCTATTTGCCTCCACATTTCTAACTAATCTGCTTTTCTTTGTGTTTCTTGATTTTGTTTTTTAAAATATTATCTATTGATTTCACACTACAGAAAATGAGGAATCAGATCTCTTACAAACCTAAGCACGTGGGTATGCATATACACCATTCCTTTGATATAATTAGACAACGATTTTTAAAAACAACACTTGCTTTCTGTAATGTAATTGTATCGCTATTACACAAACATTATTCACACATAAGCCCTGTAGTTTATTATAGTTCTTTTCTCACACAACTTCTTGTTTTTCTAAGAGTTAATAATGTCCTTGTTTGTTTTAGGTTTTATGTCTACTTGGTTTTCTATAAATCTACCATTAATTCATCCCCATATCTTCAACCATATTTATGAATTTCTTATAAATATGTTTTAAATACCTCATGTTATCTATCCTATTCATTTTCTTTTTCCTCAGAGACATCCTGGACCCCTATGTCTTACTGCTCCCAACTAGACTGGGTTTTTACTCTAAGCCTCTGCCCAGCAGTTATCCTGAAGCGTCTCTTCTCCATCACCCTGAGAATTCCATTTGCCTCCTTCTAGTGTTAAATAAATTACTTTCTGGACCTTCATGTCTTCTTTCTTAGATTATTCCATCCACATCAGCAAAACACATCCTTCAATAACTTTCTGAGAAAGGGAACAGGGGAGGTAAATCCTATGCTCATGCTTAGGCTACAATTTGACCAGTCATTAAGTTCTCACTGTAACTGTAATTTTTGGTCAATGTTTATTATTTTCTAGTTTCCAGAGAGTCTAGCAAGAGAGCTGACAGTAATTGGGACTGTTTTCCTTTCCAAAATTTTTCAATCCCTATTTATATGAAATTTCTGCCATATTTATTTGTTGCCTGGATACTTGAGGGCAATTTCGCATTTCAACTATCTTTTAAAATAGCTACCTACTCTTACTGCATTGTTGTGGCATCTTCCCTTGTCTCTTTGAGTATCTTAATTTTGTTTTTATATTTTCTCTGCTTTCTGCACTGTTTCATTTCCTCTGAGTTTCTTTTTCTCTTTGTTTCTGTCATCAAGATAAAGGTTTCCTTAATTGTCTGGGGAAAATTGTTCATTCATATTTAAAAATGAGACACTTTTTAAAAAGCTGTTGGACAAACAAGCAAGCAAAATATGATCAGAGACATTGAAATAAAGAACAAACTGACAGTAACCAGAGGGGAGGGGGAGGGGGATAACGGGGGGGGGGGGGGGGGAAGGGGGCATCATGTNGGGGGGGGGGGGGAGGAAAGGGTCATCAAGGAACATGTATAAAGGACTCACGGACAAAGCCAAAAGCGGGAAGGATGGAGGGTGGAGAGTGGGAGGTGGTGGTGGGTGGGACAGGGTTAAGTTGTGGCGGGAAAATGGAGACAACTGTATTGGAACAATAAAAAATGATTAATGTTTTGAAAAAGCTGATGGAAGTTCTGCGTGGAGTTGGCGGTTTCTGTATTCAGGAGGGGATCTGCTTGCTCCTTTGGGATCCCAGCTGACAATATCTGCAGATCATTCCTCTTGGAATGGCCAACTGCCTCAGAAAGTAACCCTTCAGTCTCCAGCCTGGAGATGATAATCCAGGTCAACAATGTTCTCCAACCAAGGGTCAGACCAGGACAAGGAGATCTCACCATTCAGTAGGCAGACTTTGTTTAATCCCCATTTGAATGGAATACTGTCCCTCACTCGGCTGTGCCTGATTGCCCAAGTCAGAACCTGTTCAGCCTCTGATGAAGTGGTCTTTACTTAAGGAGTGAAGGAGTCCAAGGGACTCCTGAATCTTCCATGTTCTGGTGCCTCCAACTGGCTCAATTCTTGACTTTGCCTTTGTGGGTATATAGTTCCATTTTTCTGTCATCCACTAAATCATCATCAGTTCAGATGTTTTCCAGTTTCTAAACTTTCATTGACTTTTCTTATCTGCCATCACTTCCTCTTTTGTGTTTGTTGTCCTCCTTTATGCTTTCTTATATCTAAACCATCATTTAGTAAGGCTTTTGGGGATAGCAGAGATAAGCCTACATGTTCAAGCTGCCATATTTCTGAATTACATCTTTGTCGCAGACGCCCCATGGTGAACCACTTGTATTCCATCATTGGGGTATATGCTCTCTGGAATGCTAAGAAATGATCACAGCTGATATAGCCAGTACAATATCAGAACAGAAAGCACCCAAGCAGTGTAAACCCTTCAATAAAGCACAAGACACACCGTGATTAAAATGCACTCAGGAATCTGTATGGTGGGCGCAAGCATGGATCAACCTCAGCAAACAGCCTCATGGGTCCCATTTTGGATGGCTAAATAAAATTGATGGCAACAAGGAAAATACTGTTCAGCTACTCAGGATGTTCCAGGGAGTGGCATGTTCTATGTCTCCTGGTTTCCTCCTAACATCTTCATGCCAGAATTACCAATTTGGGCGAGACCTGGGTTCGTTAGGTATTCAAGTAGCATTTGTTTAATTCTGGAATTGAAGGGGAATAAGTTTCATGTAGCTTCATCTTAATGAAAGTTTATTATGTTATAAATCTGAGGTAATTTCAGGGGCTTGCTGCCTTCTGTGATGGGTGCATTATCTGGCCTAGGAATCATAAGAAGTGACTCACAATGTACTCACTACAAATTCCAACATTGGACTGACCTACTCTATAAATCTTCTGCCTAAATACCCTCACTGTATTCTTAAAGTATGTGTTCTGTATATTTTTGTATCAGCCAAGGACCCAGGAGGAAACAACTTGCACATACTCACATGTGGTAACTAAGAACGGACTACAGGTTCTTCACACTGTCAGAAAGTAGAGTGTCCCTATGAAAACTTTCACAGCTGAAACGGCCTAAAGCTGAGTACATCCCACTTTACCCTCCTGGCTTTTACAAAAGACCTACATTAAAACCTGTTTTTACTAACTGAAAAAAAATTCAAAGGATTTTCCCTTTTGCAAAAAAAAAAAAGCCATTACCACATTAACGTTTTGTACAAAGCCTATTTACAGAAGTATGAGTAGTGTTCAGAGGTATGAGCTGAGTTTAGGGAAACCCAGAAGTGATGGGGAAGCAATAGCATGGGAGCCATTACCACCCCTAGGCCCGAAGTGAGGGCAGAGTTGCCAGGACTGGGCAAGAATCCTCTGTGGGCGAGGGCTACAGACAGGAGCTCTGGTCTCTAATAGAGAAAGGCAACCAACTCTGAGGCAGGAAGGAAGGAAACCAGAGGAACAAATACAATAGTGCCCTCTTATCTGCACTTTTGCTCTCCTTGATTTCAGTTACACATGGTCAACCATGGTCTAAAAATGGTAAATGGAAAATTCCAGAAATAAACAACTCATAAGTTTTAAATTGTATACCATTCTGAGCAGTGGATTGAAATCTCACATTATCCACTTCGTCCCACCTGGAGTGTGAATCTTTCTTTTGTCCACAGTCTCCACATTGGACATGCTACTCTCCCAGTAGTCACTTAGTAGCTGTCTCAGTTATCAGATGGACTGTCTCAGTATCCCTGTGCTTGTTGTGTTCAAGTCATCCTTATTTTACTTAATAATGGCCCCAAAGCACAGGACTAATGATGCTGGAAATTCTAGTATGTCAAAGAGAATCCATAAAGTGCCTCTATTTTACCTATTGTCACTAATCTTTTACTGTGCCTAAATTATAAATTAAAATTTATCATAGTTATGCAGATATCAGAAAAAGCATAGCATATATGAGTGAATAAGGGGAAGGGACTACTGTACCAGACTTCCCCTCCTACCTCCCCTTCTTCTATGAAGCCCTCCTATTTGGCAAACCAAAGGAGAAGCTGCAGGACAAAGGAGAGAGGTGTTACAGTCATAAACTTCACCCCTCTGGGCACAGAGAATGTGGTGGAGCATGTAAAATACGGAGCACAGGCATATACAAGAGATTCGGTATCGTTGGGCCCCCGGGAAGAAACAGAATTGAGGGAGTCAGGGTAGGGGTAGGTGAATACTCATGTCCTAAGATGACTTTAAAATAGGCTTCCATTGCTGCAATGTTTTATGCCCTTTTTGTTTGTTTGTTTCTTATGTTTTCTCTGACGTTAGGCTATGAATTCCTGAAGAGCAGGGGGCATGCTCTTTCATGTCCCAGCCCAGTGCTTAGCGTACAGAGAGTAAAGACTGAATTGAATGTATAGAAATCATACCTGCAACAAACAACCTCAGTTTCTCCATCCACAAAATGGGAATTCAGGAAATAGGGAAAGATCCGAAACTGCATGACATGACATCATTGACTCCAAAGTCTGTAATCTCTGTGCTCAAAACACATTAATGTCCAGAATAAAAAGTGCTAGAAGGCACCTCAAATATTATTTTTTTTACTGCTACTATTATAGACATGTCCAAATAGGATCATACATTTTGGGCACTTTTGGATCATAGTAGAGTAGCCAATCTGTTCTGTAATAAATATATTGCCAGGCAGCAAATGTGAAATCAAGACATAACCAGTCAACAAAATATGCTTCTTTGGCCTCAAAAATCTCTCTCTCTCTCTCTCTCTCTCTCTCTCTGCATCTCCTTCTCCCTTTTAAAAATGGACACTCAAGCCCTAGGCAACATAACCACTAAGGTTTTATTATAAAATACATTTCAAAATAATGATCCCAAGTCTTGGAAGCAGAGAAGAAGATGAAAAAGAAGAAGTAAACAAGGCCTTTTTCTCCTACTAAATGATAAATTAAAAGCAGCACTTTGCTGTTCTGCCTCATTTATTATCGCATTGCACTCTCGCCGCTAGAGTTAAGGTTGTGTCAGCATTTCCATTATAAACCCCTATTTTCAAGGGTTTATAATTCAGCCATAAAAATTTGCTCCAGGCTGAAACTTGCCATGCAAAAGGTCTCATTGTAGGACCAAACTTAGGGGCAAATTTAAAGGAGGGAGAATTGAGTTAGCTGGTCTGAGGTTAAAAATGGAAACAAAAATTGTCATAATTATTGGCCCTTCTTTCAAAATCAGAATGTGTCCTGGATCTTTTGGTGTTTCCATAAACACCAAAAGGAGATGACAAAGGAAGTATATATATTTTGTGTGTGTGAAACAGTCATTATAGGTACAAAATAGCATTGGATATAGACATATACTAAAAAACAACTTATAGCATATACTCCTGCTTTTACATTTATATTGCCACTAATTTACAAAACTGGATGCATATATAGGTGTCTGTTCTGGGGTTAGCTTATTTTACAGCAGCTCCTGTAAAATGGGAAGGGTAGACACGTGCCGCTCAGCCACAGAGAGCTCTGCATTGCTGACCTTTAACACTATTTTCTGCCATTCCACCTCTCTCCACCTCAGAGGAAAGTGTGACAAGTTCCTGTGTTCATATCAGTTTCCGAACTCTGGAGAAGTCCTAGATGCATTCTTCCATGGCGTTGTTCTGCCTCTGTATACACTTGGAGTCCCAAATATAAGTTTGATGGCCCTATTCCAGTGGTTGGCAATCTTCATTCTAAGTTATTATAAGTTGATTTTCCTGGTATCCAAGATGTCATTTGGCAAACACTAGCTTACAAAGTGGGACATAGAGTTTAGTGTGTCAATAATGCTTGTCAAAAATTAAGCAAAAAACAAAAGAACAAAGAAAAAGAGACAAACAAAAACAGCCTCATTCACACAGACAACAGTACGGGGATTACCAGAGGGAAAGACGGTTGTGGGTGGTAGAAAACAGTAAAGAAGCAACAAATAGTGATGAAAGGAGACCTGGCTTGGGGTGGTGAACACACAATACAATATTCTGATAATGTACTATAGAATTATACATCTGAAACCTATATAATTTTATGAATCAGTGTTATCCCAATAAATTCATTAAAAATTTAAAACATTATCTAGGGGCTTCAGAAAAATGCCCTTTTTCCTCTACAAAAGAGAGAAAATGGTTAAAGTTTTTTATTGATGCCCCAATCCATTTCTAAATAAATAAAGTATTGTCTTTTCAGGGCTTTGGAAAGTATCCTCAAATGAAGTCATTCGAGCTCATAGAAACCTTATAATGGTATAATGATCCATAGTTTACAGATGGGAGAATTAAGGGCAAGAGCTTTGTGTAATACCAGGCAATAAATCAATAGCAGAGCCAGGACAAAGAATCAAAATTCCAGACTCCTAATTCCACAGTCCAGGTGTGTTCTGACCTATGCTGGCCAACTGGCCATTCTTCATAATATTAAATAACAGTGTGTGCTGGCCACAGATGATTTTAAACAGAATCGTGATGTATTCAATATGCAGCATGAAAACTGACCATTTTTATAACCACACAGTAAAAAGATGTACTTTATGTATTCACCCACTTTTATTTCAGAAATTGTAGAGTATACTTTAAGAAATGCAACATGCATATAGGGAAATGAACTCTTATTTCCAGGGACAGTAACATGTGAGTCCAATGTCATCAAAGAGAGTATACCAAGAAATTTCTCCCCCAAAATAGCTGGCCAACAATAAGCAAAATCTTATCTCACTGCAGCAACCAAGAAAAGAGCTGGCAATACTAAATCACAGAAATAATGTGAGGGGGAAAAGAAAAAGACAACTGTGGACAAAATAAGAAGGGAAAGTTTTATTAATTCTAAATACGCTTTCCCCATTGGGTTTACACTAGCATTTGTCCTAATAGGTTCCAGATGTTCAGCCATCCTGCAAGTAGCTACCTAGGATAAAACAGTAGCTTGCCTCCTTTAAGTTAAGAAGGTGAAATCATGGACCTCAGGGCTGATTTACAGTTTAGTTAAATCAGAGCCCGCAGCACGGGCGGACGGAGATCCATAGGCAGTGGGTGAAGGTGAAAATGGTTGTTAGAAAAGACTGGCAGCTCAAGAGTTAATACCAACCTTTTCTTTGAATGCAGCCTTCTGTACTAGCTAATGAAGGTAATGAAATATGACATGTAGTTTGGCCCTTGACCATGGAGTGCACCCCCCTCCCCTCTGTGCTGCGAACAAAGCCAAAACAGATGTAGCGACTTCTGTATGGTTTGGGGTTGACGTTTGTTACACAGAGCAGGTCACCATGTACATTCCCAGAACGTTCGCTTCTGACACACGCGGCATTATCTAAGAAAGATGCTGCCTTTGTTTGTGAGGTGGGGAGAGAAGGGAGGGACAGAGAGAGCAGACAAGGGGACTTGAGACTATATGAAATTAAGCCAAATTCCCCTCCTGTTCTTTGCTCTGGTTCTCAGCCATCATGCTCCTGCCTATTTTCTCCTCCTGACCCTCTATAAACTGGAAAAACAAAAAAGCATTCTGTCCTTTAGGGGGAATAAAGAGGCAGCCTTGCTTCAGCAAAGCAGCTTTCAAAAAGGCTGGATTTTGTAGAAAAATCCCCCTGCACATTTACTGCTGATCAATCTTTTAACATTAAAGGGAAGGAAATGATAGTGTGTATACTAGATCCAAGGATGGTTTGGATTCTTATTTCTGAAAGTGACCTATGTTGGTCACAACTGATAACAAGAAGGCAGAATCTCTGTAGCAAAAAAAAAAAAAAATCCACATTTTAGGTTTTCTGCTAATGGCAGTATCTATGTCTGGTATCTCCACGCAAGCAGACATGTTTCAAATAAATATATGCCTCTTGCAATTCAAAGCACTTGGCTTGGCTATGCTGCTAATACTAATTGCAGCTGTGCTGTCTCTGGCTTCTTTACTCTTGAGAGCCACTGGACTATTTGTGTGATTCTTTCCCCCCAGCAGTGTCACTCAAGTGGTTTCCTTTAAGAAACATTTTGTCAAGTCTTGGCCCAATTCAGCATCTATTCTTTCCAAAGGACCAGACTTTTAGCAAAGTTAGGTAAAAAAAGAAGAGGAGGAGAAGTCTTGACAATTGATAGCCTATTTCAAATGTTATTTGTCATTCTCAGCAGAAACACTGACATGTGCCTTTTGAAAGGGGATACTATACCTTTAACCTTGAATCTGAACGCATTCTTAATTTGGGATGCAAGCTGAGGTTCAAAACGGGGTAGCCTTTGGGTGGTGGTTGGGAGGGGTGTGGCTAGATTTATTTATGAGACATGTGGAAAATTTTGACATCACATTCTAGAGCCATTAGTTACACATTACATGACACAAGATTGGTCCTTTTAATGTAGCAACATCACATAAAAAATTTGATTTTGTCCTCTGACAGCAAGCTGGTTCCGTGCTGCTCATACACCTTAGTATCTACCCCCAAAATGTAATCTTTTTAGGTTAAAGGCCACTAGAAAGTGATTTAAGTAGGCTATGGCTTTCATCAAACCCTGGAAAACTGCATTTGGACCAAGCTCCCTCATTAACAAGCTACAGGAGGGTGGGGACAGAGGGTCTCAGTAACTGGAGCTCCCAGCCTGCCTTGAGTCCATCAGCCCTTCATCACCACAGCTGCTTCATGATGGCTAGGTAAGACATCGGTAGAGACTCAAAGCCACTTGTCAATTTTAAGAAACATCCACTTCTAAGGCTTATTAACCCAATCCTTTCTCCAATCATGCAAAGACACGTGGGGCCTAATAAGAATCAGACCTAGAGGGGAAAAGACACTCAACTTCTTGAGGTTGTGTCATCCTTTGCCCTAAGCATCCTTGCTCCCATGATTGCATTTTACTTCCACAAGACAATCCGGGAAAGTACAGGGACCTCGCACTGCAAATGAGAGAACTGAAGCTCTGAAAGAGTGGTCTAAGGTCATATACGTACAAGCAACCTATATCTGACCTAAACATAGGCTGGCCTTCTGACTTGTTCATTTTTCCTCCAGAGTCAATTATTCTATTCCTTTTTGCATCTGGTGAAAGTCTGGGAAGGGGTTAGAACTATATTAGGTACTTTTATCTCATTTAAACAGAGTTTACATATTGCACAGAAATTCCAGTGACCATACATCCCACATTCAAACCCTGTACCTTTTGTGTCAGAATAATGTTGTGGCAGGCAAAGGCTCTGAGTTCAGTTTCTAAGCAAATGAAGAGAGGCTGCTTCCATACTCTTCACAAAAAATATACAGAATCTAAAATTCCTGCCTTGCCATGCTGTTATAAACACACTAAGGACTGAGTGGCGACACTTTTATTGGCAACAAAAGAGTAAGTTCATTGAAGAGCAAGTTCAATGCTTAGAATAGGTAGTAGCTCAAGTGACAGTGAACATGGACCCCCACACTGACTCCTTTAGGCCTCGTGAGCTGTTGGCCAAGGGACAATGGAAATGGGGGGACAGTGTAGGCTCTGACTACATTGAAGAGTCTGGAGGAAGAGCAGATACCCCGAGCATCTGGCTTTAATACACATGCTGGGGAAACCCTACCTGAAGTCCAGAGACTATTCCCATGTCTTCACTTTGTCTGGAAATCTCATTGCTTCAATAAAGCAGATTCATTTTCTTTGTTCCAATGACCCACCTGCTAAGGTAGCCAAGGAAGTCTGTTTAACAGCTTATATTGTCACATTCAAAACTCAGATATGAGGCAAAATCTAAACCAAGTTGCAAACCAGAGCCAGTCTTCGCTTGTTATGATGAGCACAGAAATGCAGACTTGGTTGGTGAGAGGTTAAAAGAACAGAGAATCTTTCCAGGTTATTAAAACTCTGGTCATGCCTACCAAGACTGACACTATGTTCTATAAGATCTTAAAGAACAGAAATAACTGCCACTTCTCATGAGCTTACAGAATGAGCCATCCCTGCTTTGATATTGATAATTAATTCCTTAACTAACCCAGGACTGCATCAGGAATTTCATTCTTTGATAACAAATGTTAAAGAGTGTGAGCTAAGAGATTCTGAGTCTGACTGAAATGCAATCCTGCCTGGAGACGGTTGGGAAGGAGTAGATGATCTCTACAGCTTCCTGATATCAGGTTTTGCCTAGTGCTGCTAATATTGGCTGGACTCTATGAAACTGCACATATTTAAATGCTTTTGATCTACAAAATTCGTAAATTCATAAGGTTCGATCTAATACCTCTCTGAATTTGGTAAATAGACAAGTCTAACATACAACCCTTGCATGCATCACAGCCAATGGGGAACAGCACAGCTTGAAGCAGTATTTCCAGGAGAGAGACTTGTTACACAATGCCATTATATAACAAGTATCTAATTTTCTTTTGCCTCTAAAATACAAAGCACAGAGACATTTTTTCTTTATTATCTGTGCTCAGAAAAAAGATTAACAAAACACTACAAAATATTGCCAAAACCATTAAACTTTTACACAGCCATTGTCAATTTAGGAATGAAGAACTAAAAGTCAAGCAGAGAGGCTGGGAAGTATCAAGTCAACAAAACTCTTAAGGCCCCAAAAATATGAAAAAATGATGTTGTTAGTAGCAAAGCAATTAACCAATCTTCTCATATTCTCACTACTCCTTCTTACAGTCCATCATCCAAAGGAAATAGCCTGGGCAGTGGGAAATTACAGTTTTCCAATGAAAGAGACCAACCATAGCTCTATAGTTATGGTTCATTTTAGAATGAACACACATGTCACATGAGAAGAGAAATGCTGGCTGAATCTAGAAGTC
Organism: Sturnira hondurensis; assembly: GCF_014824575.4. Classification (NCBI taxonomy): domain Eukaryota; kingdom Metazoa; phylum Chordata; class Mammalia; order Chiroptera; family Phyllostomidae; genus Sturnira; species Sturnira hondurensis. The sequence continues at coordinate 5,236,395 of NW_028087376.1, forward strand.
ACCCCATGCCACTGAAAGAGGTAAGGACTGGCATGACTATAAGCTGTGTTGAGGGTCCTGGAAGGCGATAGTCACCTCTACATATCCTAGTAATTGGAGTTCAGGGTAGGAAATCAGCAGGCCAAGGTCAGCCAGAGGTCATGGCACCTCTGCTGATGGGTTTGATAATGGTCCTGATAATGCGTGCTTTGGAGAGAGAGTGGGGATGACTACACAAAGAGATGATGTAGGAAACCAAAAACTGGCTCACAGCTTGTTCATGAAATCCTATGAGTAAAATCATTTTAACCTCTGTCTTGCTGGAGCTTTAACATATCTTTGATCCTGTGTGACAACTTACAGGTTGAAGAAATGCCATATATATATGTGTATGTATATGTATATATGAAATCTGTTTATATATATATATATATATATATATATATATATATGCATATCCTAACCACGGTCCATGCAAGGCAGTTGTAGTAGTCATTGGAGAGAAAGAAACAGTCCAAATTTTAAAGAACCAGGTCACACATTTAATGTGGCCTCATAACCAGCTTCTACAAGGCTGCAGTCTTCACTGAACAGTGTGTCTGAACTCCAGAAAATGACAAAAACCTGGGGACTCAGGGACCTATCTGAGGCTGTTGACTGTACATTTATAGTTGTCAAAAAGCAGAAAATCAGTTCTCAAAGTTTAAGGCCCAGGAAGGCCATCAGCAAATATAAATCACAGACGGATGAAATTTTCAAATCTGATTCATTGTGTGATAATGAAACACAGAAGTGAACCAGTGCAGTGGCCCATACCAGTGGTATGGGCCAAAAATAATTGGATCTACAGGGATATGGTGGGGAAAGAGATCTGGAAAGGTCGGAGAGCCTGCTATCTGTTCCTACTTCTTCATGAGCCTTAGTTTCTTCATCTTAAAAATGGGATGCTAAAGATTACTGCATGAATAAAATATGCTGATGTCTAGGCAAAGCATTCTGAAAACTTGAAAACTTTCTAGAACTATAAGGTGTTATTACTATTGTTACCACTACTGTAATATTAACGTCAATTGTACACCCAAGACTGAGTTATCTTCTTTGTTTTTTACCATGTATTAATGCGGTGTGTTGGAAATCATGGCCTCGGCTGGCATCAAAATTCCTCTGAGGGACAGAATCATCTTTTTAAAGAAAATATCCTTGTTAAGGTGCTGGGGGCAGGTGAGACCTTAAGGGCATGTGTCAGAAGGAAATAAAGGCGGCAGCTACACTGAAAGGCATTCAGAAAGGCAGGAATTTAGGAGAGGGAGAGCAAATGAGGAAAGAAGAGAGGAGGAAGAGGGAAGAAAATCTTGCAAAAAGGTAGGAAGTGGGAACTCATGTTGAAAAGGGGACAAATGCTGATATACAATCTTGTCCTACTGAAACTTCTATACAGGACACACACACACATATCCTTTCTGTGAGTGGTCTGTCTGAAGGAATTTAAGGAAGATGACTGCACTCCTCAGCTGTACTGTACATCACAGACAACAGAAGGGCATCAAGACAATGTCAAAGGTTACCTGATTCAGCAGAAACAGAAACATAGGGACCAGAAGCAACCACAAGGATGCTTAAGCCCTTTGAAAATCTGCACAAGCCTTGTAAAAGATATTATATTTTATTTAGAGGGGTTGAGGGCTTATCCATCTCATACAGAGATGTTAGGACACTAAAACCCTGTCTGATGTCTTCTGAGTTACAGATAGTCTGCTAATATTAACTAATCAGAAACATACTCCTGGAATACTATGGCAAGCTATATCTATGCCCAATGGCCCTCAAAGGAAGCTGTTCCATGCTCCAAACATCTTCAAAGCTTCCCCTGAGTGTATGTGTCTCTTTAAAATTTGTAGTAGAGCACAGAAGCACGACGACCTCTAAACCTGTGGTGGATGCTGTGCCTTTCTAGTGATACCCACCAGGAGAGGCAGATACTCCTCTTTTCTTATAGGAATCTTTCTTACATCCTACCACCTACCACCCAGGCAGCCTTGAGAGACATATCTACTCTCTGACCCTCTGTCTCTATCTAAAAATGGCGATGATTAATAGTCACTTCAGGGGAGTGAAATGATGAATATATGATATACAAGTAATATCTAAATGATGAATATATGAGTAATATCTATAAAAGTTCTTGAAAATAGTAAAACACTATATAAGAATAAAATGATGTCCATCTTATTTACAAGCCCATAGATGAATTCCCAAGTAGCCGACAGAACAAACATTGAGCACTTAATGATGTGACTGTAAAGCGTCTAGATACAGAGCCGGAATTGGGGCAGGTTTCTCCGACCTTCCCTTTGGGATGGCATTCTCATTCATAAAGGTGGAGAAGTGCTCATTTAGCTCAGGAAGTTGGTACCCAAGCTCCTTACATACCTGTTGTTCCCATGCATCCCCTTTGAGACAGTTAAGACTTCACATAGAACCTCCATGGAGAGGAAACAGCCTCCTCCCTTCCTCTCAGGAAGAAAAGGGATGCAGGAAAGCAACTCAATTTGGGCTACAGTTCTCCCTTGAAACCTCCCTAGAAGATTTGGAAATATGGAAGGATAAAGCCCAAAGGCCATCTTCTGTCTCTGGGTTGTGACAGAAGCTAAAGTGTGAAGAATGTGGGAGAAGAATTTCATTCTCCTTATTAAAGAATTTAAATAACACAACATGGATTTTTGCCCTTCATTACCAAACAATCGTAATAGTACTAATAAAAACTTAGTGTAGAAATCACCAGAGGGATGACTACTACTGCCTGATAAGTCACACGAGTGTATTTATTAGGGGCTGCAATTTGTGATGCAAGTGAGCTTCTTGTTGGCTTATAAATTATTATTGTTTACAGTCTGCTTTTTTCTACTTCTTCTTTCTCTTTCCCCCTGTTCTGAAGCCCATTCACAAATTCTACTCATGCCACATAAAGTCAAAGTAATGAAACATCAGGGCTCCTCTAGGACCACAGTCCCTGGTGCTCTCTCAGCTGGCTGCACACCTCACATAACCACAACCATGTCAGCCTCTAAGCTGCCTGCCTCCAGCTGCCCCCAGGTCCCTAATCGGGAATCAGGCAGCATCTTTCAGGCTGAAGTTTGTGCTACATCTACAGCCAAAGGAGAACAACTGCCCATCCTCCCTTGGGACAGCAGGCCACAGGGAAGGGACACTCCATTTTCTAAAGATGATTTCTGACACACTGACTCCATAAATGGCCAATCAGCTAGCGCATCTCATTCTTCGGCCACTTGCCAGCCCTGGCAGTTATACACTCAGAGCTGCTCCCTTCAGAGTGCAATAACTACAATCTCCTAATAATGAACAAAACCAACATCAGTGACACTGCCTGAAAATGAATGTTACCACTTAGATTCTAATAAAAGAGAAGTTGGAACAAGCTGTACTAGGTGCCTTTTATTTGTACTTATATTCAATTATAAAGCATATGTTTTAGTGGAATTCTTAAAAAGGGATTTATTTATTTTCAGTGAGCTGCATCTTTTATCCTGACTGGTAAAACAAAATCTTAATCACTTGCTGAGGCCCCTGCCACTGGTACCTTAACAATTCAAATCAGTTCAATATCATTCTACAAATATTTATTCAGCCCTTGGTGTAGGGAATGACCAATACATATTTTCTGAATGAGTAAACCAAATGACATAACTCATTAGCTCGGAGGCAGGATAAAGTGGTTTATGTGAGTGTGGCAATAAACACCGGTCCCCCAAAAGAGTTGGTCTTCAGTTGTTACTATTCACACACACACAAAAAAACAGCTATTCCTAAAACTAACCATATCAACTGGAGACGATACAAGACATGAGGCAGTGGAGAAAACACTTGATCAGAATATCAGGGCGCATGATTTTCAGTTTTGATACTGCTGCTAATGATCGCATTAGTTCAGTGCACATCACTTCATTTCTCCATGTTTCCATCTCCAAAGCTGTAAGGTAGATGTAGAAGTCCAGGTCGTCTTCTGACTCTAAACTGTGGCTCTGAATTAGCTTGAAGAGTTCTAGAGGTGGTCAGTATCCCACTGATAAGCTGACACACATACTAATGTTTCCATACAGTCCTGTTTTTATTTACCAGAATCCACATGTAATTCCTGTCATTGATGTATCTGTGGGTGTCATAAATCAACAAAGAATGTTAGTGTACATCAATGTGCTTTGAGATCTGAGCATGTCCAGTTTATTTTTCTCCACCTCAGTTTGCTTGCCTGAAGTTTCTTGTAGCTCTAATGTCCTGGCTAACTCTAATAGCTTAAGTCACAAGGACAAGGAAAACATGTATGAAAATCTGCACATTCATATCTAGCCTCATCATTAAAGAAACAGCTCACTTAAAAGCCTGTGTTCTTCCAAAGTCATCCTTGTTTATGAAGGACAGTACATTAGTCCTGTCAAGGGGAACAAATGACTCAGTTACCGTGGTGACATGCTGAACTCCTCAAAGTCCAGGACAATGGGAACTATGCCCTAACAATGTGTTAGATGCAAAATAAATGGTATATTTTAATTAAATTGATTCCATATAAAATCCAGCTCCCAGGATGAAGTACCAAAGTTTCAGAGGTATTAGGCAGTTATGATGACCTGTTCGGAGAAAAGGGCCAAAGAGGAGCAAAGCAAAGATAATCAGAGATGTGATTCCACAGGGAAGGGGTTAGTCACTGTGCCCCACACCGAACTGGATGTTTTGCTATGGATGTTTCCAGAATGAGAAATGGTCTTGAGATGTTAGGAAATGCTCAATTATCTTTTAATGACTACTGCTTTCACAGTCTCACTTTGTGGTTCAAAGAACCCCACACATTTTCTAGCAGAGGTAACCCAGGCATTAATAAGAGAACACAAGATCTATGACCAGCAGATGAACCTACACTAAAATCAGGGAGAAGAATGAAGAGGAAAAGGCTAATGCAGGTGGCACAAGACCCTGAAATGTTACACCGCAGTCACAAATGAACATTTGACTCTGCACCAAAGAGTCTAGCTTATAAGGCTCACATTTTTCTTGAATTTATTGGGTGACATTGGTTAATAAAATTATATAGTTTTCAGGTATACAATTCTATACTACATCATCTTGTATTGTACTGTGTGTTCACCATCCCAAGTCAAGTCTTCTTCCCAGGCTCACAATTTTGATGAACACCACAGCCAAAAGATTGAAGAGGGATGCTTTCTAAGCAAGAAAAAAAAAATTAAAAACCACCTGAAATTATAAAAATAAGCAGATATGAATATCTTCAAGGTGATATATCTTATTTTCTTATAATATGTGACCAGCAAAGTTATTACTTCTAATACACAAAGAGCTCCTTCTAACCAACAAGAAAAAGAAAACTCAACAAAAAAACAGGCAAAATATGAACATGAATTTATAGAATGGGACATGCAAATAAATGTCCAATAAATGTATAAAAGATACTAACCCTAGGGATAGTCAGGTAAATGTAATTAAAACAATGAGATACCTTTATTGCCTTTGTTGACAAAACTCCAAAATATTGATGACATCCAGGGCTGGGCATGGCATGAGGGACAAACGCACTCCCATGTATTTATTTCTAAAACGAATATGAATTGCTACTAAACTTGGGGGAGGCAATCAATCATACCGATTAAAGATTAAAATGTATTTACCCTTTGACATAATAATTACACTTATCAGAATCCACCAAACAGAAATAAAACCACCAATAAATAAGAAAATATGTATGAGGATATTTATCTTACATTAAGTATTATAGGAAAAAATCTTGATTCACCTAAAGTCTATGAATAGGAAAATGGGTGACTGGCTACATTATTATACCTATTCTATATTAAATTATGAACTTACTAATAATAAGACATAGAAAGATATTCATTATACATTAGTAAGTTTTAAGAAGTACATTTCAGAGTAATATGTGTAATATATCTTTTTTTTCTGAAAAAAAAAGAAAGGTGTATGTGTGTGTACAAAGATAATGGTATGGAAACATACCCATCAAATTACTAGAAAGATTAATAACAAGGGATGGTAGAATTGAAGAGAAAGAGTGGCATATTAGTTACTTTTTCTTTACACATATTTATATACCTCTGTATTATTCGACTTGCTACAATGAAGATGTAATAAAACAATAACGTTAAACAGAAATGCTAACACAAAAAGCTACAGCAGTTCTAGCAGCTTTTCCAGTAAGGATCCACAGGTTTTAAGCCAACCAAGGACAGCCTCATGGTCCAGGAGGGCACCTCTCACCTAACTGACACAGAGTAAATGTTGCATAAACATTCAACATGCAAAAAAGATTTATTGAATGTGGTATAAACAAGGTGTAATTCCAGGGTCCAAAGAAAGCTTTATCCTCAGCCCTCCTATCTCCATGCTTTTAAAAAAAAAACAGCTTAGTATCTAGAAAATTATTTGATATAATTTACAACCCTCAGAGGCCCATTAGAAGCTTCTAGCATCACAGCAAATGGGAGTCCCTTATTGAAAAATATGTGGGTCTTGTACAATGGGTAGGCCCACCTGGGAGAAATGCAGCTGCTTCTATTTCATTTAGGGGGAAAGATAGTGAATTCTTCACCTTTCTGACATACTATAACATCACTACAAAGCCACTCTGAGTCCTTCTCAAAACTCTGAAATCCAATATGGCCAAAACACTACATACCTCACACACACTTGAGACTTTAATTTTTAAGTGAGTATACTTAATGCCAGCATACAACCTACTGCTTCTCTAACACCACGTTTGAGAAAATATCCTGTCCTTAGCTCATCACTGTACCTGAAAAACTTTTTCATAAATATAAATGTATAAACAGATGTTTATACATCTTGTATTTGTTTATGTATCTATCTCTCCATCAAGACTGCAAGAACTGCCTCCCCTGCAAGAAGGCAAGGACTAGGATTTCTTCTTCTTTGCACATTGTAGACACTCAATCACTGTATTGAATGGGTGGGTGAAAATCAGTCGTTATTCATTCATTTGCCCAACAAATTTATTGAGCACAATGATGTGCTATGCACTGCTTAATGGTGGGATATAGCAATGGACTAAAGAGTCAAAGTCCCTACGCTCATAGATTTTACATTGGTGGGGTACGAGGCAGACAACAATCTTATGCATGCAAAATATACTACCTGGTGATATGTGCAGAAAAGTATAGCAGAGTAAGAAGTAGAGGGTGACAGGGGAACTTCTTTAGCCTGGGTGGTCATAGAAGCCTCTCTGAGCCTTCCATGGTGGCATTTGATGAGAAACTTGAACGAAATGAGGGAATGTGCCAACAATTTATACATCCGGAAGAGAACACACCAGGCAAAGGGAACATCAAGTGCAAAGGCTGAGACAGGAATATAATCAGCAAGTTTGAGGAAAAGCAACACAGCCCTTGTGACATGGCACAGTGAGAGAGAAAGAGACCAGAGTCAGAGAGGCAAGGGCAGGCCCTGGAAGGTCCTGTGGTCACAGCTTTAGTTCAGCTGTATACAGTTGCAGAAAGGCAGGTTAGCCTTTGGTACAAAGCCAGGTTTTCACAAGAAAGACAAGCTAAGGGGCAGGCTAGTTCTCGGCCTACCACAGAGGTCAGTGGGGTGGGGAGGGGACACATAAAAAGGGACACACTATGGCATCCTGCTGTAAGGTCTCAATGCCTCACCCCAATACTCAGAGCTCACTGACCCTTGCTTCCTCATTACTTACCCCTTTTCATCATTATCATGACAACCTTCATGTAAAATGTTACCCCTTTTAAAAATTGTTGAAAGATGCTACTTTTGGAAAATGAGGCCAAGGAAAGCAATTACTTCCAGTCAGCCTCTCCCACCCACCCCCCAGCTTTGGCACTGCCCTGACCCTCTGTTAGGGCTGTATTGGCTCTGGACTAAAAGGAATCCATCATCCTGTCAGCAGATTCAAGCCTCGCCTGAGTGAATGGCAGTGCTCCATCCAATTCCCTCCGCCATGTGATGGGCAAGGAGAATGGAGAAGCCCTGAGCTTCTACCCTGGGAGGGAATTCAACATAAGCAAAGTAACTAACAGAAAGTAGGATGTGAAAAATATGTTTTAAATGGGTACAAATAAACACTGTGGATTCAGAAAGGAAAGTGGTCACATTTATTTGGCACCTCCACATGAGGAAGCAGGGACTGCTGGCTGCCTATATTATCACAGAAGTGGGTACCTATGTTATCACAGAAGTTGCCTCAAAAGCTGGGCGTATGCATACATGACCTTCCATTACCATACAAACCTGTCCTGCCCACACGCTACACAAATCCACCTGACCACTGACACCCTTTGACTGAGTCCTCCCTCCTTCTCTCCTTTTCTTTCTTTAGCTCAAGAGGATGCAGATCCATTGATATACAATTTTAAGGAAAAAACAGATATTTGTTTTGGAAATATTTATAACCATCAAGCTAAATGCACTAATATAATATGTTAAAATTATCTATTTTCTCAAGTAAAATACTTCACCCCACCCACTCAGGATTCTAACATCTCATTTTGTTTCCAACATACCTTTCAAACAGGCATTATGCCAGGCCCTGTGCTATATTTCATGTTTTATTTCATTTAATTGTCCCAACATCCCTATGTACTTGGTATTATCATCATCACTTTACATTCAAGAACCATTACTTGCTCCATATCACATACCAAGTAATGGAAGATCCAGGGTTCAAAGCCAGGTTTTAATGCCCATGGTTAGGGGATCACCATCAATCACCCTACCTCTCATTATTAACTTTCTTCTAGGAACAGGAAAGGGGCAGGAAGGGAAGTGCACATTTAAAACAGTCCAGTTTTCTTCTTGAAAAGACTCCATGATGGAGACTTTGGAAGAAGAAGGGGGAAAATAGTTAAAACTGTTTTTCTGGGTTATGAGTACATTTTCATTATCAGAATAAAACTACTTCTCCTTTGTTCAAATAATCAAGAAATGAATGCTGCGTTTGAAACCTGTTGAGTTTAATTCATCTCGTTTTAGTAGAGAAAATAATGGCAAATGGCTGAGATTTGTGTTTTATTGCTATTATTATTATTGCTGTTATTATTGAATAGTTTTATATATCAGAAAGAAGTTGGACATGCTAAGAAACCCATCTTTAACCTTTTATAAGTAAGGACTTATCTCTTATACTACAGAGCTTCACAGCTTATGGGCATTCGATAAATGTCAGTTCAATGGATTGAACTGAATCAACTCAAAGGCAGCGTACCTGAATGAAAGTAGCATGGGTAAGAGATTTAAGAAGAGCTTGAAGCAGATGGCCTTGGTTGTATGATATGCAACCATTTAAACATTATTTTAGAGAGAAGTGAGAGAAAGTACTAACTTCAGTCTCTAGAAAGTCATAAAAACAGCTTAGAGGGGAAAGAAGAATTCAGACCTGAAAAGGAACATTTAGTGCTCAGAGTATACAACCTACAATGGCAGTAAAGCCAGCCTTCCAGGCAGGCTTAAAGAAGAATATGCTGGAAAAGCGTTTCCAAAAACAATATACAAATGGCCAATAGGTACATGAAAAGATTCTCAACATTGCCAATCATCATGGGAGTGTAAATCAAAACCACATTGAGATATCACCTCATACCACTTAGAATGGCTATTATCAAAAAGACAAGAGATAGCAAGCTGGCAAGGATGTGGAGAAAAAGGAATCCTCATGCACTATTGGTGAGCATGTAAATTGGTGCAGGCACTATGAAAAACAGTATGGACATTCCTCAAAAAATTAAAAATTGAACCACTATGTCACCCAGCAATTTCAGTTCTGGGTATATATCAAAAGGAAATGAAATTAGAACCTCAAAGTGGTATCTGCACACTTCTGTTCAGTGCAGCATCATTCACAATAGCCGAGATATAGAAACAACCTAAGTGTCCATCAATGGATGAATGAATAAATAATATGTGGTAAATATACACAACAGCATACTATTCAGCCATAAAAAAGAATAAAATCTAGCCATTTATGACAACAATGGCATCAGGCTAAATGAAGTAAGTCAGAAAAAGACAAATATCATATGATCTCACTTACATCTGGATTCTTAAAAAGAAAAACCAAACTCATAGATAAAGAGAACAGATTGGTAGTTGCCAGAGGCAGTGGTGGAAGATAGTCAAAATGGGTTGAAGGTGTAAAATAATTTTTAAAAAAGAAAAAACAAACTGCTGAAAAAGGGAGCTGGGCTTGAGGACATGTATCGATTAAATTAAAAAGTCATAGCATCCATGCTGTTGCAAAGGGTAGGAGCTCCTTTCTTTCTGCTGCATAGAATTCCACTGTGTAAATGTACCATAGTAATTGGATCCACTCATTTACTAATGGACACCTAGGTTGCTTCCAATTCTTGGCTATTGTAAATCATGTTGCTATGAACATTGGGGTGCATAGGTTCTTTTGGGTTGGTGTTTCAGGGTTCTTGGGATATAATCCTAGCAGTGGAATTACTGGATCGAAAGGCAGATCCATTTTTAATTTTCTGAGAAAGCATAATGCTGAGTGAAATAAGCCAGGCAGTGAAAGACAAATACCATATGATCTCACCTTTAACAAGAACCTAAACAACAAAACAAGCAAGCAAGCAAAATACAACCAAAGACACTGAAATAGAGAACAGGCTGACAGGGACTAAAGGGGAGAGGGAAGGGAATTTCAGGGGAAAGGGGGAAGAAGGGTTTACAAGAACAAGTATAAAGGACACAAGGACAAAAGCTAAGGTGCTTAGAAATTGGAGGGAGGTGGGGAGCACTGGTGGGGTGAGCGGGGATGGGAGTAAAAGATAGAAAACTGTACTTGAACAACAATTAAAATAAATAAATTAAAAAATAAAATAAATATAAGTGCATTTTAAAATAAAATTTAAACAAATTGTTACCTTATTATATAAGTGTGGGAAAATCCATATAAAATTGACAATTAAAAACACCTTTTATAAAAAAAAAAGAGCAACCTGGAGAGACTTTGACAGCTCAGGGCAGCATAATACCTGCAGCTGCCACTTGCCTTTTCTATAATATTTCAGGGGAAAAAAAGTCATAGCAAACTACCATTTTGAGAAACAGAATTTATAGCTCTTGATTAATGACAGAGCACTGGATAGTTTTTGCTCTATAAGAATTTTTATTTGGATTTGTTTTTTGTTATTGTTTTTAAAATGTCCTTTTAAGCAATCAATGTGACTTTTCCTAAGGACTAGCGGGTTGATGAAAAGATGGGAGGAGGAACCACATGGCAAATTCTTGCTCCCCTCACCTGTCTGAATAGGAGTGACCCTGACACAATCCCAAGGTGCAGGTAGAGCTTCAGGAGGAATTACAAGGCCTCTTTAAGGCTTTTCCTGAGGCTGAAACCTCTTTTCAGTGACAAGCGTCATCAAAACAGTAATGCAAGTCAGCTGCCGTACACGGCCGATGCAGTGTGCAGCGCTGCGGCAATCTCCCCGGCATGGCAATGAAAACGCGCCTGACCCAGGGCAGTGCCACTACATGGAAACCTGCCCTTTCATCAATGGGGAAGAAGCAGCCTGGCCTGCAGTGTCACTGGAGGCCTGAGTCCTCTTACCTGCGGGCCCATCATCCATGAAATTGTTCCAAAACCCAGTCTCCGGTTGTCACAGATTTATGAACTCCACTCTCCACGGTTCTGTTTCATGGTGCTTCTTCTCACTGAACCAACTTCATCATTTAAATCATTAACAGTGGAAGTGCATTTACTGGGGAGTAGGTGGAATATGGGATCTTGAAAGATGGAAAAGAGTGGGAGTGCAGTTTCACCTCTCTCATGTGAATCGCCCTTTGCAGCCTCGGATCTGTGAGCTAAACGTTCACCAGGGCAATGAAAGGGGATTTTTAAAGTGAGTTTCTCTTCTAGCTCTGGTCATTAAAACATGTATATATCTCCATTAACTAACCAGAACTTGCCAATAGTCTTCAGAAATCATTAGACCATCAAAACCCTACTTATTCTAGAGAAAATGGCAGCCCTGCCCGAATTTCCCTGCTGTCATCTTCTGCCCTTCTTACCTATACTGACTTTGTGTTACTTTGCTTATGGCAGAGCAAGAGAATAAACGAATTTTCTTGCAGCCCACCTACTGCAATGTCTGCCTCCTCTTCTCTTGCAGCAAAGTCAAAGCAAATGCAGAAAGAAGTTGGTTACATGCACTTTGGCCTTACAAGGTTGGAGGCTAGATCTGAGTCCTAGTTCATAGTATTTATTTTCCAGGTTACTAAGCCCTGCCACAGCCTCTCTCCTACTTAGCCTGCTACCCCTGAAGAGAAAGTGAAGTCATATGATTCACACCCAGCCCCGTAAGAATGAAGCTCAACCAAAGCACAGCTAACGTAAGCACAGCTCAACCAAATCGTCCACTGCCCCTTTTAATAAATTGGACTGTGAATTAGCCTTAGAAGTACCTAGGCTCTGGATGGAAAATCCTCTTTCAGAAGTAATCAAATATTTCTAATTCCATCAAAAGTCAGTCAACAAACATACATTTAAAAAGATTCTTTGATTTAATAACTAGACATGTAACAAAGTCTTCAATTATTTGGTTACTAACCTAGATAATCTTTAGTAGTCCTTTCCAACTCTAAAATCCAGTAATTTCTATTCTCCCCTAGTGACTTCAGAGGGAGGGTGGCCCTGTCAACATTTTAAGTTCAGACTCTGGCCTCCAGAACTGTGAGAATGATTTTCTGTCATTTTTGAATGAATTAATTAATAAATAAATAGATAAATAAAATCCAGTTATTTCTTTTATGAGTTGTATTTGTTGACATCCCAATATTTTGCTGAATTACCTCAGACAATAATAATTATGATAAAGTTTTTATAGTATTTTATAGGGTGTCGACTTATAAAATGCTTTCACATTCATTACCCTGTTTGACTTTTTATGCACCCCTACAAATTATGGTATTTATTATTACCATTGCTTACAAAAGAAGAAATGGAAGCTCAAAGAGGTTAAAAGGCTTAGCCCAGTTCTGAAAAATGGAAGAGTTTGATTATAAACTATCAGGGAAGTTTGAGTACTGGATTCAAAACTAACTGGCTGCATGGCCTTAAGTAAATCACTTGCTCTTCTGAGCTTCTTTGTCAATTTGTAAAAAGCGTTAACTAGATGATCTCTGTGGTCTTTCAAGGCCCTAAAACTCTGCAGTCCTATACTCCTAAATGTTTCCTTCTCTAGACATCGTACCTCCACCCAAAAGTAAGGGAATAACATGGACAACCCAAAAGGACTGAGATTGAAAACAATCAGAGTGCTATACTCAGGAACTTGGCAAATAACAAATATACCAAGTGGAAAAAAAAAGCTGTGATAGAAAGCTGAGCATAGTCACCTACTATGCCCACTACAGTGTGAAAGTATCACCCTCCAACCACATTTAATTAATATCTTTGTCCATTCATTGTGTTAGAAACCAAACCAGAATGTGTTTTTGGCTTAATTCTTTTAGAGATCACATCCAGCTCTTGCCTTTCTCCTGATTTGGAGCCTTCTCCTGAATTACAGTCTTCTCCTGAATTGCAAACATCTGAGTCTACCTTGTACAAGGCTCACTCACACTCATCTCTTCTCTCTGTGTGATCTGAAAGTGCCACAGACAGCCTAAATTTCCCAGGGCACATCAAATTCATACAGTGGCTAATACCCATGACTGAATCAGAGTTGGTTTTTAGTCCCTTCCCTTTCAAATAAGCAGGGGACTACCTATTTCATAATGACTTTGTTCACCATAAATCTTTTTGGGGGTTGAGTGGTTTACCACCATTTGGGGAGCCATACCCAATTCCCACACCTCACTTGGCTTGGAAGAACTGGTTGTCTCAGAAAAACCCTTGCTGAGTGTTCCTATGTGTCAAGACTGTGCTGAAGTTTTATCTGCAGTCTATCCTTGCAACAAGTCTATTATTATCACCATTTACAGATGAGGAAACTGAGGCACAGAGAGGCCTCCCTCAAGGTCACATGGTGACTAGGTGGTGAAGTCTGAGATTCAAACCCATACAGATTGATTCCAAACTTATGGTGGTCTTCACCACCACACAGCTGCCCACTTGTCCACTAACCAGGCACGGCAGAGACCTCCAAAGAAGTCGGTTCTCTAGGTACTGAATTTCCTGTCACCAAGTCATTCAAGCACAAGCTGGGTTTCTACTTGGCTTCAACTCTAAGATCGTATGGTTCTAAAGCTGTCTTTAAACCCACCTCAAATCCCCCTTGGGTAGTCTTACATCTACTCCTCGCACCTTTCCTCTGTCCTGACATAGTACATAGCTGTCTTCTCTGCATTCTCATTAAACTGTTTATACTTCTTTTTTTTAATATTTTATTTATTCATCTTTAGAGGGGAAGGGAAGGAAACATCAATGTATGGTTGCTTCTCGTGCATCCTCTGCAGAGAGCTGGCCCCTGCGGGAAACTGGCCTGCAACCCAAGCATGTGCCCTGACTGGGAACCGAACCGCGATAGTCTGGTTCACAGGCCCGCGCTCAATACACCGAACCACACCAGCCAGGGCCTAAACTGTTTATACTTCTATTACAGTATCTACCACACTGTACTACAGCAAAATATGTTCCTCATCCTCCAGAAAGTCTTGCAAACTGGCTGCCTTTACTGAATCCTAGTCATAGAAATGTTTGTTTGGGGTAGTTATCACATTATAATAAATACAGTTTGGGGCAAAAGTAGGTTTACAGTTGTGAGTATGTGAAACACAGAATGTATTCTTGTATCACTATGCATTAATTATTGTATCATTTTCCTACTATATGAACAACTGTAAACCTACTTTCCCCCCACCCTGTAGATAGGGCAGAAACCTCCAGTTTATCACAGTCATCCTCACTCCCTACTGTCTTATCCCTGACAGATTACATATCTACTCTACCTGCTTGTCCTCTGATGGGATTTAAGATATAACCCCTATAGAATTATTATCTTTTGAGTATCGATTATGCCTTGTTCATTTTAGTATTCTCCATGCATTCTAGTACAGTACCAGAAAACAGCTCAATAGATATCTGATGAATGAATAAACGATGAACAGATGAACACGCGAAGACTGCCAGGCAGCCTAAAGATCTACTGAGCAAAAAGGTGGCAGATAGGACAGCAACTCATTGGGCAAACTCCCCAAATGGGAGCAGCCTTAATCACTTTATGCCTGTTAACTCAATTTATAAAGCAGATATGATAATACTTACCTACTTCTCGGTAGGGTGCCACATGAAATAATTAGTTAATATGTATAAGGCATTATCTGTACTACATGGTAGATACTAGTCCTACTGTGAATGCTCAGCTTTGGAGCCTCCAATGAATCCACTTTAAATAGAGCTACCAAATTAGACACCAAGATTTATCCAATTTTTCTTTCTGGCTCTGCAAACATTCTGTTTCCAAACCAGAAATATGTAAGACCTTTCTCAGAGCAAACCAACCTTTCTCTCTGATCTCTGTCTCTCCCTCTCTCTCTCTGTCTCTCTGTCTTTCTCTTTCTCTCTCTCCCTCCATCTCTCTCCACATCCCGTTCTCTCTACTGCTTGCTCTCTGCCCCATCTCTACCTTCCATTTCAAGTTAATGTTAGGGTGGGAGGCGAGATACACTGGTAAGTGAGCCAGGACTCTCAGCTGGATGGATTGCAATGGCAGAGGAGCAAGGCAGTTAGTGACCTGGAGTACTGGGGACACTCTTGATTCTTGTAATGTCTCTCTCTTCATCTGAAAATCAATTGACCTGAATATACTTGTGTGCTTTTTTGTATATTTCAATAAAATGTTTAAAATAGAAAAGGCCAAATCACACAGTCCAAAACACAGTGGGAAGGAATTACACCTCCCTTCCCTTGCTAAAACTCAGAGCCCCTTTGTGACTGAGTTTAGGACTTTTACCAACCACAAGCTCTTCGAGGCAGACGCTCCTCACAAGCTCTTGTGACAGACATTAGCTGGCTAGCCATGGCTCTTGCACTGAACCAAACAGAGGTCTGCCTTGTGAGCCGTGCCAGTGGTCATGAACACAGCTTCCTTCCTTTTGCTATACCAGACCCAGTACATCCTGCCATAGTAAGAGCTCCTTCCCTGAGCAAAAGCACACATCATGGTATCAGCTGGGTCCCTCAGCAGCTCAGCTCCAGGCAAGATTTGTTCCCTTGTTTGTCTGGAGCTTTGGTCTTAATTTGCAATGTTTGCTAATCTACTATTAGTTGTGCTAAATTTAATTTAACTCATGTAGCAATTCATTTATTTCAATCTTCTATTATTGGGTACCACTCTTAAGTTATAAGTGATTTTGACTTACTCTAATCGTGTTGAAGTCTGTTGGCCCAGTTATTCCTCCTTGCAAGTAACCATCTGCAGTTAAATACATATCTAGATGTTATATGCATCTGTATATAAAATATATTAATAGCTAAGATTAATATAAATATATTAATCATCTAATACATATATTAAAATATAAACATTATAAAAATATAATATATAAATATATATAAATACATATATAATTGCAGTCAGGGCAGGGTGATAGGAAAGCTCAATGGGACCTTTATTCTCAAATTTTTCCATTTGCTTCTATATTGAAATAAAATCAGGTAAGTGAAAACTAGGAGTTACTTCTCCCCCATCCCACCCCCAACAGTCATCTGGCAGATGGAGAAAAAACAATAGCCAGACAGATCTTCCACCTTACAAAATCAAAACCTAATACATAATAATTATTTTTTTAACCAACAAAACAACACCTTTACCTTGGCTACCTATCATTTGGACAGACGGTTGTGATCATTCTGAATTTATATGAAGAAGTACTCATGGAATCTTCATGAGTTAATGAAAAAGTGGCTCAGCAGGTAGACTTTTTATGAACATGCCTTTCTATACAAATTTTAAAATATATAATAAGTGTTTTTTTTTTAAATATTTTATTTATTTATCTTTAGAGAGGAAGGGAAGGAGAGAAGGAGAGAAATATCGGTGTATGGTTGCCTCTCGTGAGTCCACTGCTGGGAACTGGCCTGCAACCCAAGCATGTGCCCTGACTGGGAATCGAACTGCGATTGTGTGATTCGCAGGCCTGCACTCAGTCCACTGAGCTACACAGCCAGGGCTAATAAGTGTGTTTTTGAAGGAAAGCTTAACACTTCCTTTTATGGAAGGTCTTTTGACTTATATAGTTCACAGTTTTTTAAAAGTACAAATCTCATCCTACATATATAAAACACTAGCATTTATCATGCTGCAATCAATTCAGCTTACCCCAAAATCTATGAGGAAATAAAAAATCACCAGCTAATACCTAATAGGTCAACACAAGCAGATGCAAAGCACTCAGCCCAGTGCCCTGGCCTATAGCAAGCATTCAGAAAATATTATAATAATGAGAATAATATTGACTATTAATATAATAGGACCTATTATTATATAATATCCCACTGAGTTTGACTTTCTTATCTTTGTGGTGAAACATGCCACCAGGATATATCTTTCCAAAGCTCATACCTCCAAGCATAACAGGTGATCCTTCTGATTTAACTACACCAGAATGGCTTCATCAGGGTCAGTGACTTCTGCAGCCAAACCCACCCATCAGTGTGAACCTAAACTTAATACCAGAAACTTTGTGCAGGTAAGGGTGCCTAAGAAACCTTCAAAAGTGGTCCTTAAACATGCATTCTACATAGGAAATCTTGCCCCAAATTCTCTCTCTCTTACCAGATCATCCCACATTGTGCCAATTGTGTAGAATCTATCTGGAAGGATCTCTAAGGACCCAAATCTAATTTGTTTACATATCTTCTAATCCCCACTGTAAAAAACCTCATAAAGACTGGTATTTCCCCTGGCTGGTATAGCTCAGTGGATTGAGCGCAGGTCTGCAAACCAATTGTGGTTCGATTCCCAGTCAGGGCACATGCGTGGGTTGCAGGCCAGTTCCCAGCAGGGGACACACCAGAGGCAACCATACATTGATATTTCTCTCCCTCTCTCCTTCCCTTCCCCTCTAAAAGATAAATAAATAAATTTTTTTAAAAGACTGGTATTTCTTCTAAGGCACTGTAATAAGGTTGATATGTGTCAGTAGCCTAAGGAAAAGCTACTACTTTTCAAGTAACTAAAGTGTATGACCCTAATATTTTATAGGATCAAAATTTTTGTCTTCACAAATACCATATGATCTCACCGTTAACAGGAATCTAAACAACAAAACAAACAAGCAAGTAAATATGACCAATGACACTCAGATACGGAACAGGCTGACAGGGTCCAGAGGGGAGAAAATCAGAGGGGAAAAGGGGATGGACTCACATGAACAAGTATAAAGGACACATGGACACATGTACATTAGGGTAGGGGGCGGAAATGGGAGGGAGGGAGATGGGGAAGCACTGGGTGGGGGACAGGCAGGGCTGGGAATATAAGACAGAAAACTGTATTTGAACAAGAATTACATTAAAAAATGAAAATAAATTTGTCTTCATATAAAGAAATGAAATAGAGAATGGGATGGACAGGAGAGAGAAACCCAGAATCTGGACCTACAAGACCAATTATGTGCAACAAAACAAAGCAATACAACCAAAAAACAAACACACAAATAGTTTTAGATAATGTGTGTATAGGTATGAATATAGATATAGGTATATATAGAGAGAAACTGTCTGATACTTGTACAGAGATATTTAAATATAATTAAGGAGATGATAATGTCATGAAACATTTAAAAATCTAATGATCTCCATACATAAGCTATCAAAAGGAAGTATATAAGAAAGACTTAAATTTGTCATGTGAGCCCGCTGGAAAGGAATTTCACCATGTAGCTAAATCAGGGGCAGAGGTTTCGTTCTAAATCCATGGACAGAGCCCAACTAACCATCTATTTTTGTAAATAAAGTTTTCTCAGAACACAGCTACACATTTGTGTACCATCTGTGGCTGCTTTCACTGCACAATGGCAGAGTTGAGAAGCTACAACATAGATAGTAGTATGGCCCACAAAGCTGAAAATATTTACTGCCTTGCATTGAAAAAGTTTGCTGACTCCAGATTCCAAAAAAAGGGAGGGGCTTCACAAACGGAGTTTAAAAAAGAGAGAGAAAACTGAATATTGAGAAATAATGAGGTGGGATGGGTAGGGACCATCAAGCACAGGGCTTGCCCCAGCAGGGAGAAGGAACTGAGCACTTGAATGAAGATGGCACTGCAGGATGTGAATAGCAGGTTGCCCCAGCAGGGAGAAGGAACTGAGCACTTGAATGAAGATGGCACTGCAGGATGTGAATAGCAGGTTAATGAAGGAGAGTATGGAAAATGAGTTGGGTTGAGATTGCATAAGCCAGAAAACCATGGACATCAAGACCAAGAAGACTGGACTTGATTCTGTAGATAGTCAGCCATTACTGAGGGTTTCTGAGAAGGCAATTGACAAAATAAATGTGAAGATTTAGAGAAATCCAACCAAGGAGTAGTTTTTGGATAGACTGAGATCCCTGGCAGGAGACAGTGAAGGCCTGGAGCAACCTAGATGCTGTGGGACTGGGCTTAGAGGCATGAGTAAGGGACACTGCAGGAAACACTGAACACAACTCAGTGACCACTTGGTTTGGGGATGAGCAAGAAGAAAGATAATCAGAGCTACTCCAGAGCTTCCAAACCAGGTGACCACACAGCTGAGCACTTTGCATGCAGCCACATTTATTGGTGCTTGCAAATTTTTGAGCTGATGATTAAAGGCATTTTCATGTTATGAATCAAGTCCAAAGCAATTCACAAGCACAGGGTCAATAATTTCAGTGATTTTTTTTCCTTTTTTCCCCCTGTTCTAATCAATGTAATTCATTGACTCATTCACCATATTCCAAGGAAGGAGAAAAGCAGTAGTTTGCTGCTTCTCTAAGTTGCTCTGACAGGTCAATACCCTGTCATCACTAATCCTACAAACTACAACAGACTCCTTTTTAAAGACTTCAAGCAAATAGGTGGCTATCATCATCTTTCAGGGACTTTCTCTACCTATTCTCCTTTTCATGTTACAGACACCCTATTGGTAAGTCTCAAAAATTACAGTTTTGACAGGCAGATCGTGAAGTCCAAGTCAATTCCTCATTTCCCTGCTCTGGCTGCAAAGGAGGAGTTGCAACCATTCAGGAACATCCATTTGGTTCCCTTGAAAACAGACAGGCCTGCTCCCCATGACTCCAATGTTACAAAGTTCTCCTCTCCCCTGTGACAAGCAACGTCTCCCATTGCAAAGTGCTAGACATGGTTCTGGAAACCCTTTGCCCAGATACTCATTAGTACTGCATTAGTCTGTAAACTCAGAGCAAAACGCCCACTTCAACTCGCTCTTACTTGATGTACTTGAAAGGCCCGGTAAATTTATGGCAGGATAATGTGGAGCCCAGCACCTATTTATGAGTTGATCATTTGTACCAAACCCCCCTCAAAGTGCCGAAGGTTACCATTCAACCAGGGCTTGCACTAATGCCACTCGAAGGCCAACAAAGCCAAGTGTATGAAAGTTAAAAGCATTAATAAAAGTGTGACTTATAAATTACTTCATCTTTGTCACCCTTTTTGAAATGGGGTGAGAGAGGCCAGGGTAAATTTATTTTTTAAGTGCTTTCTAAGACCTGAATGGGTCAGGCTTGAAATGCTGTAGTCTATAAATCATTCTTTGCAGATCTGGGGGATGCTGCTGCATCATAACATTAACAAATATTGATTTATTTTATCATTTGCAACTGTTTATGGAAAAACAGAGATGCTACTGCATGTGGGGGTGCGGAGGGGGTGGGAAGCAAATACTTATTTAGAGGCAATGTAGCCAATTAACACCTCTTGTTGCAAGGGAGAAAAAGGGAAATGGCAATGGGATTTCACCTTATAAGGGAGTTCATGGCAGAGTGATTTTCATCAGGTTAGCTGACATTAACTCAGCCCCTACCCCAGTACCACAGAGATGGATGGATTTTGTGCTAAGCAATTTTATGTACAAATGGCCCATATAAGAGGTCCTCTTACCAACACAGCATCATTATATGATACCAGCCAAAGCTCTTATGAGTCTCAGACCCCCTGCTCTTTCAAGAAAGGTTCTGTAGGGTTTTTAGAGATCTGGTCATTCTAGCATTACAGAGAAACAGACACCCATGCTCAATTCAACTACAGATTCTAAAGAGATTCTTTCTGGGTCCCTGCTGGTAGGATGAAGGACAATTAATACCAAACATATACGAGGCAAGGGAAATGAACATGCATGCTGTATTGGACAGTGCTTATGGCTCTGTAGCACTTCCTCAAATTGTAACTTCAGATTTGTTTTCAAACTTTTAATTACAATTTGGGCAGTATCAACCTAGACATTGTTTATTCAAAGAATTTCAGGAAGCTTCAGAGTTTCACCGAGATAAACAATGCCAAAAAAGTACACAATGACGAAGAAAACCTGATTTGAACTCCTAATAACGATTAACAACTATGATCTATGCAGGGATGGACTCTGAAATAATCACAAGCTGATATACTAGTTTCGAAAATCTATGCAATGAAGTTCAGTACTTCAGTGAATTACGAATGGCATAATAATGACTGGGATTCACTCTCAATAGTGTGGGTAGGAAAATGTCTTCTCGATGGCAACAACAGCTGAGGTTAGATAGGGCAAAAAGGCTCTGTCAAATGTTGCTCAAAGAATTCTATCCAAGAATTCTGTCCCCTGCTCTAATCACAGATTCCTAGAGTAATATAGTCCATCATCATTCTTCCCCATGGACTGACATAAATGCCTCTGCAGCTTTGAGACGGGGCCAGGAGCATACTCACCAGGTACATGGATCAGGTGCCATCTTCAGTAGCAACTCTAAAAAGGCACTGGGACCAGAAATATCAAACACCCGCTTTCAAGAAGTCAGTCCTTATCCTTTCCAATATCTGTGTAACTTAGCTGTGCCTATCACCTGTTAGATGGCCATAGGCAAATCATATATCCTCTGAGCCTCAGAGTCCTCAGCTGTAAAATGGGAATTAGCCCTACTCATTGGAATTGTTACGACAATTTAAGACAATGTATTAAAGTGCCCAGCATGCTGCTGACACATAAAAGACACTCAAAATGATGGGCCTACCTAGGACCTATGTCTGGCTTGTGCAGTCTGAGGGATGAGGAGGCCAGACTGCAGTGTTTTCATTTAGCCTCTGTCTGAATTGATGTCTGGACATTTAGAGCCACGTTGGGAACATACATCCCCTCCTGCTATCTATAGCTGGAATAAAACTGAGAGACAAGTTGTTGGAGTGATGGGACCAGTGGGAAGTCAAAAATACTCTAGTCTAAAATTCACATACATGAGCTGACCTTTGCAAACACACCGTTCACACAGTTCTGAGATGCCCATACGTCCTAGGTGGTTGGTACACATTAGACTAGATGTAGCCCAAAGACCCCTTGCTGGGGGACTCCTGAGGTTTGGAGACCCACTCCAAAGGGATCTAGCCTCTATATTTGCCTTTGAGCACAGCTGAGGCACTGCCTTCTAAGGGACTTCCACACCTGGCCCGTGGTGCAACCTTTAGCCACACAGAAAAACTGGCACCACCTAGGATGTACAGCACCACTCTGCTGGCACCATCATTGACCAGCACCACCACATATAACCAAAACTTTCTAAAAGAAGGCAATGCCAGCCTGAATGAGATTTCTCTTTCCCGTCTGTGCCCCCCGAGCTTCTGTTTTCTCTTTCTCTTTGAAGATTGCTCCCATCAGGGGAGGAGCTGGGAATGAGAACCCAGAATTGGGGCTCTGATCTCCATTCACCATACCTCCCCGGGCTGGAGGCTTTCTTCTCTAGAGGCCCAGAAACTGCACTATAGTTCAGTCACATTAGGTTTCTGCCAGTTAAGAAGCCCAAGTTTCAAAGGAAAAGCAACTATTCATCCCGAATTCAGCATGTTATGGCTTCTGTAAAAGACCCCAACACACAATTAATAACACAACTGCAGCGTAACTCAGAATTTTCCACTTGGTGGTTTTCCTCAGGATGGCCGTCATTGAAAAGACATCTTTTACTATCTTTTTAATTAAAAAAATACTAAAGGACACCATAATGCTCTATTCTTGGGTACTAATGTCCAGTTGGGTTCTGTTCAGCATATATATTGAAGGTTTCCCAAGTAGAAAGGATTCATTCTCTATCATTTATTGTAAAGTCTGTGCTTGGAAGTTATAGCCAAGTTCAATTTGAAAAGAAATCAAATATTTGGATGAAAGTGTCATGGTGTGGCATGAGGCATAACCTACAGATTTCTAACTGATACCAGAGGGAGTCAAAGCTACAAGTCCATGACACTTTTAGATATTGGAAGTAACAGTAGTCATTAATTTTTATTCTTTAAAATATTTATGAAGCATATATGTGCAAGCTCTTAGACAAAATACTGAGCCAGTGGCAAATAAATAAATGAATGAATGAATGAATGAATTCAATCATTTGAGTATTAGTTAATGCATTCATTCTTTTCCAGCAAATTTTTATTGAGCATTTACTATATTATAGGCACTGAGGTATGAGCTAGGGATGTAACAGTGAACAAAAATAAGCCTGATACCTGCACAGTGGTGCTTAGAGCCTAGTGAAAGAGACAGACATTAATCATCTAATTATAAAAGTTAATAGGATATTGCATTTGAACCAAGGTCTGTGCAGTGCACAAAGGTTTGAATTCTTATAATAGGAAAGTTTTATAAAATCCATGAGGTCAGAAAAAGATTGAGTAGGCTAAGACCTTATGCCAAAGTAGGAGCTAATCAATCAGGGAGAAATAGGGGGAACAGCATGATCAAAGACAGGTAGCACAGTGTGTTTAAGGAACCAAAGGATGGCCAGAGAAGTCGTAGTGGAGGGAGAAAAGGAAAGCCAGAGAAGATGGATGAGATGGAATACATCACCATCCCTGGGTCCCTCTGTCCCTCAGAATAACATAACAATAGATGATAGATACCATGCCAGACAGAATAAAGTAAATACTAAACAAAGGGTCCAACTAATGCAGGAACAGTTGGCTGGAACCTCAAGAAAGGTTTCAAAAAGAGAGTCACTACAAGCAGAGTCTAAAATAGGCACTGACCATTCTGCTGTGACCTGCTTTTGTAAAAAAAAAAAAAATTTAAGTTGTACTACAACACAGCCACACCCATTCATTTGCATAGTGTCTATAGCTACTTTTGTACTACAGTGGCAGAACTGGGTAGTTTCTGCAAAGACCACTGGGCCTGCACAACTGAAAATATTCACTATCTGGCCTTTTACATACAATATATGCTGAGCCCTGGTATAAAAATGAGCAGATTTTAAATCATAAGATAAGAAGGAAAAGTTTATTGTCTCTGGCACCTGGAAGAAGGAAGCTTGACTATGTCTTCTAGGGGATGTTCTCACTGACTAAAAGAATCATAAGAAGGAAGGACACAGGTATTTTTAACAATGCCTCGGAAATCAAACAAGACAAGGTTCATGTATTTATGCATATTTTACTTCACAAAATAATTATATTCCACAAAAGTTTATTAGACATTGGCTTCTCCCAAAGTCTGTTCTCTGAAAAAAAAATCACACAAAGATGGGATCCAGAAAATAATAAAAAAGCATCATGATCAAATAAGTATGTAAAGCACTGAGTAAACAAAGTGGAAACTGCTTATTTATTGCAGGACTTATTAGAGACTTTTAATACACCATGTACTTTGTAAATCTTCAGGAGAAAAAAAATTGTGCTGTATCTGAAATTTATTTGGTTACTGACTCCTTTTCCAACAACATCTTGCTGGCTAGAGTCACCTGAAGCAAACTTCGTATAACACTGCTCTGAACTTTATCAGCAAATCCTCTGTTAAATTTCTCCAAAACAATAATACCAGAAAGGTATTACCTTTAAAAACAACTTCAAAATTGTCAAAAGAGGAAAGGGTTAGTGCTGGCAAGCTTTCTTGTGGGTACATAGGAAGTAAAACCCCACCAATCTCAACCTCTCCCAATTCCTCCCATATAAAAAAAAATTCTGTGAATTTTGTTCCCAATTCCTATGTTTAAAATCCTATGTATAGGATTCCCTGACACAGTTTTAAAACTTCAAGCATTTGCCTCTCTTCTCCTACCTTTCACAAATTGTCAACATCAACAAATTGCACTTCACTGATTTTTTTTAATTCCGAGCATCAGTTCACAAGAAATACATTAATATTTTTAACCTCTTGAATTGACTGTCTCACTGCATTCCAAATACTGTAAGCCAAACTTCTTTTAAATATTGCAAAAGATACCCTTCTGCCCCACATCCCAATCATTCAATCTGCAAAAGAACTACATAGCCTGAGAGGCTCAAAGTCTGTAAGAAATTAGTCATAGACAAGACAGTCAACTGCACTCACTGCTCTCAGATCCACCATCTCTATGCACTGAACAAACAGTTCTATGCATCTGGCTAGCCAGTTACTAGCTCAGAGACGGGCATTACCCTCAAGAATGCAAGTATTTTGTATTTCTCTTATCTTTCAGTCACCTCCAGAAGACCCAATAGAAGGCCAATAAACATTTTCAAAAGCAACCATAAATATCTACACATATTCCAGATCCTCTATAGGCAAGCAATTCTCAGAGTATTCACAGCCCTGGAGAAATGGGCCAAATTTTCCATTCTCGAGGCTAAAGGGAATTGAAAAGGGCAATGGAAAAATCACACCATTGATGGTGAGCATCCCTGAAGGCAAAGTGCTATTTCAGAGTCTGTCCTGCCAGTCCAGAAGCAGCAGGCCATGTGTCCACTCTGAGGTCATCACAGATCAGCAGAGAATCTCTGCAGGGCTGGAGCAACCCCGGGGGCTCTAGTGAGAGGTGCTAAATAAATTAGTGCTATCATTTATTAGAGCATAAGAAACAGATGGGAATAGGCAAAATGACAGCTGGAAGAGTGAGGTTTCGGCAGATGAGTGTGTGCGGCACTCAGAGATTCATCTGCACGATGCCTATTAACAGCAATGGGAACTGCTTTCCTAGCACTGTATACAGATGCTACAGCTTCTTGAAATTTCATTCCTTGACTTTGTCTCCTTTACACAGATAGTTTACCTAATACCCAATAATGAAAAAATTGGCAATCCCACAACTTTCTCTTATAAAACCCTCCTACCAAGAATGATTATTCTCAACTCATTGTTCCTCGCATCAATAGGAGGTGGGGAGTGGAGAGGAAGAAAGAAAAGGAGGCCAAGGGGAAATAGGCTGGGAAGTGGGAGACAGGGAGAAAGTTTGCTACTTGTAGACCTTTCTTCGGGAACGGGGGCAAGCAATTGACATCCATTTTCCCCACCTGACCCTCCCTGATGACAGTTTCTTCTGTTTTTATAGCATTCTTGAAGCCATTTGTTTTCCTTCCAGATGGTACCAAACTCCTGGGTCTCTGCTATATGCTAAGGTTACCCACAGTTCTTACAGAGTCCAGCATACTCGGGGCTGTTTGGACATAAGCCATTATGCTTACTTTTGTAACCTAAGAGAGTAAGAAATGGTGAGGGGATGGAGGGATTAAGCAAAAAGAAAAAAGGACTCATGGACATGAACAACAGTGTGGTCAGTGGTGGGGGTGGGGAGTATAAGGGGACTAAATGGTAGTGGAAAAAATACAATAAAGATTAAATAAAAAAAGAAATGGCATTAAGAGCCCATAGTTGCCTATTCCTTAAGACTGGGAATAGAAGAAAATTTAAATGAGCATAAGAAAATATAATATATTCAAGAAGCATATTTTGATACCTAACTTTTGATAAATGGAATTATTTTAAGCAAGGTCCTTTTTAATGGGCTACAGGTGGGAGAGTTTTGAAATAAGAAGGCAGGCTGTTTGACAGCCAAATTTAATATTTATCATCTAAGTGAATGTCTAATGCAGGCTTACACATAGAGAACATAATGGAACAGAAATACTTCCTGCCAAAACTAGACCGTCACAAGTTCTCAAAAATAGGTATATATCAGTGTTTATATAGGCTTCTAGATATTCTTTCAATAATTTATTTAGAATTGGACTTTCCCCACAGAGTCAGAGCATACCAAGTGCTCTTAGAGGAAAGGCAGGTCCCAACAGGAAGAAGCACAGAATAGAGCAGATGCCTCATCCTTTCTCCCCAGATTTACCAATCAGTTAAATCCATGTCTACAGGGTCATGGTGAGGCCAGGAGTTGCACTAGCCAACACCTCGTTTCATGGAAGAAACGTGAGGAGTGGGAAAGAAGCATGTCCCACACCAAAGTCACAATGTTTTTTAGCATGGGGAAAGATATAAAAATGCAGAGCAGTGGAGGAGATTGCCCTCAGAAATGACTGAAAGGGGTGTTCTGGTAGCAAATAGTACAACTTTATGTCACCAAAAATAAAGAAAAACAAAGCAATATTTAAAGCAGCTTTTACAGTACAGGAGAAGGCATAAGACAAAACATTCCCCTGAAAATGATTCCAATGACATGGAGACAAGAAATGAAACCCTTTGCCTGGGATACCTGAGGGATCTAGATTGGAAACTAGAAGAATCAAGAGATGACCCTCTCTAGCTTCGGGTAGCTTTAGTTCTAAGCTGTGTGAGAGATGATTCACTCCAGGCTGTCAAGAAAACTATGTTTAACTTCCCATTGAAGTAGTCAAGGGTGCTTTCTTGTCAGCCTAGTCTTTGACCAAATGCACCTCACTTTTTGTGCTTGCATCATTTTTCCCACACCTGGACTAGGAGCAAGGTAGGATTCAAAAGGGTCACGCAGGAAAAGAAAATTGATCCATGAAAATGAAAGGAACTATATTCACTCCGCATAGAAAGAAAATGGAGGAAAGTAGAATAGTATTTATTTCAAGGACATGAAAGCTTTCACTTGAAAATGATAATTTTCAGAACACAACAATAGGGGAGAGATGTAAAGTATAGCATAAGGAACTTCCTTCCAGTATCAGTAAATTGTCTTGAGTGTCCCCAACCAGATTTAGGAGCACCTCTCCACTACACTCAATCTACATTAAACCTATCTGCAGAGGAAGAGTCATCTTTTCATACTGCAAGGGTTTGTCTGTCAAGTCTGTCAACCCATGAGGCAGTAAGCAACTAGATGACAGCATTTAATATAAGGCCTACATTAGAAAAAAACAACAAATATTTCTAGGCTGAATCAATTTAAAGTCATATTTCCAAATACAGAAAGAGGTTATTTAATATGTTCATTCTTGGGGTAGAGGAGCAGGGGATGGGGAGAAAAGATACTTTAAACAGGACAAATTTAGGATTTGAGAAGATAATCCTTTATTAAGGTAAGGGAGACTAGTAAACTTCAGGGGTAACTGTGGTCATCACCGGAGCTACTGACAAAACGTGCAGTACATATTCTAGGCAGTGTGGCAAGACCACTTTTCTCCATCTACTTGAACACTGCCGTGGCCATGCCACTTGCTTTTAAATGTGGCTGCCATTGACTGATCACATGAAAATAAAAATTTGAAGCATTCATGGCTCAACTCAATCACTCTCTTCCCTGTCTGGGGGATTGCTGAAGTCCATGTCAAGGTGGAGCTTCTGACAGAAGGCGTAAGAATGACAACAATGAACAGAAGGAAGCCCGTTGCTCACATGTGATGATGGACTGCATGAATGCTATGGACTTCCCATAAATCCATATATTGAAACCCTACTCCTCAATGTGAACGTTTGGCCTTTAGGAGGTAATTAAGTCACGGAGGTTGGAGCCTTTATGAATGGAATGAAGCCCTTTTAAGGATACAAGAGAAGTAATCTCTTCCATGTGAGGATCCAGTAAGAAGATGCCTATTTGCAAACCAAAACAAGGGACCTCACCAGAACCTAACCATGCTGGCACCTCAGTCATGGACTTCTGACCTCCAGGCCTGTGAGAACATTAATTACTGTTGTTTAAGTCACACTGTCTATGTTAATTTTGTTGTACCAAAACTGAGAACTAAGACAATGAACTAAGACAATGAGCAAGAATGAGTCAGAACTAAACTTGTGTTTATGTCTTTGGATTGGTTGTTTGATTGAGCGCAACATGTCTGATACAATATGCCCCATTAAACTAACTTCTACTCAATTTTAACTCTGTGAGTTTCATCAAACAACACGATGACTGCCTTTTGGCTAATAGGTTGTGATCTTCCATGCCCATAACTCATTCATATGCTTATGTAAAACCCTGAAATTGCTGAAAAACAGAAAAGCTATGGCAAAGACACAAACCACTTGATATTCTTTAATGATGCTATGCTTTTCAAATCTTTTCAACTTTCCTCAAATAGTTCTCCATGCCCATGTTCTAGAGTCACTATGAACACTATGTGTTGTTAGAAACATGCACATATCAGCTTAATTATATTTGTTTTTGCACTTTCTCTCTGAAAGAGAAGTTTGTTTCTGTTTCATCAATGGTGTAGAAATGGATGATTGCCCATCAAGTCCCAATGTTACTGCCACATACACTTGAATATGACATGCTCAGCTATTTAGCATTTCCAGGTCTCCATTTCAAGTTGACCACTTTGTTACACTAGAAATGTTTGAAGGTTGTCAGAGTTCAACTAAATTTGGCAAGTTACTAATGTATCTAGAGTACTCAAAATTGACCCAAAAAGCCTTTCTTCCATTAGGACTTATACCTTACTTTTCCTATTTGGGGTTGATCTGGCCAGACCTGTAGCAAGTACAAGTATATGCCTTCCCTTGGTCATGCAGTTTTGCCTGTTCTCTCAAAAAAAAAAAAGATTGGTGAAAGATCTAAGCATATCTTCTGTCATTTTCCAGGGATTCCAATAAAATTATGTACATGGACAAATAGTCGGAAAAATGGCCCCTGCTGCCATATCAAAAAAAAGGCATGTTGCCTATTTAATTTACACCAAGTGAAAGCCAGCTACCTTAGGTTCAATTAAGGCTCATGGCTCAGACAACCCCAATGAATCCTTATGTATCTTCCAGATAGCTATGAGACATAATAAGTCTGAAAGAGTTTTGCAAAGTATAAAGTAACACTTAAAAAGTTCTTTCATTTGGGTGTCAGGTATCAACGACAAGGAGTCTTTTCTAGTCTGATTGAAGGAGTAATTTCCAAATATCAAGCTGTACAGATGGAAGGCAAGAGCAACATGTGTGTTTTAGAAAGGTCCTTCAGTCAACTTCTACTACTGTGTGTGCACACATGTGTGTATGTGGTATATGGAGTGTGTCTGTGGGTGTTGGTGTGCATTTATGTGTGTACACATGTGTGTTGTGTGCTAGCAGGTCAAGAATGGATTGAAGCTCTGAAGCCAGAAGTTTAGCAAGAAGCTTCCTATAATGATTCATTGATCTGAAAGAGCAGCTCAGGTCAAAGTCCATGTGGAAAATCTAAATCTCCAATACCAAGGCTGGAAGACCAAGGAAGGATCAGGATCTCAGGGACAGGTAAGGAAAGTACCAGAACAAAACCCAGTCGGGAACAGACATGTATGACTTTGGTACTAACAGACAATCGCTGCTAATATCAGTGGAAACCTGTAGCATCCTGTGCTGAGGTGCCTGGTGTAGGGTATATTGGCTTCACTTTACAAAAGCACTAAAAAGTTCAGTTTGCATGAACAATGAATTGAAAATACACTTTGGAGTATTTGGAGTACATTTTAGGAATCTTTCAGGCGACATCAGTATTAAGATGTGGGCAGGTTGGAAGGCAATCCTGTATGTCTCTACCAAAGAAATCACTACGAATGAAAAAATCAGTCTTGAAACAGAATGCATGTGTACAGTTGAGAAGAACAAAATGTTCAAGGTCATTTTTAATGTCTATCTTTGTGAAATTGTCTCGAGTCCCTCATAATAAATTCACAGGATTAAAGCTCTCTTAATGTCTCTGAGCCAAGGAAAAGAAAAAAGCATGCACACAACACTAAAATGGCCCATTAGCACTCGTGAACTTGACTACTCTCTCATAGTGAGCTAGTCTCAAGGAATCATGCTGATGGTGTTCTGATGCAGTGAGTGGGTTCATGATTTTAGCCATCCCAATCACCCTAATCCTAACTGTGGGAACTATGGTCCAAACCAACCTCTGAGAAGACACTTTGTGTACCAGGCACTTCCTGCTAGTCTTGCTAGCAACAATTTCTCATCCCTTCTCCTCCCCATTTCCAGTTTTCATAGGCCTTTCAGACCCTCTCCATTCTCAAAGAGTTTTACTCCCAAGTATCTGGCACAGAGCAGATACTACCTCAAATCCCATCTCATACAAGTCAGTTATTTTTATCCAAGCAAGCAGCTTAGTAGAACAGGGACTTAATTTTTGTCTCTTACCACCACCCACGCCAGTATGTGGCACAGAGCAGACACTCAAAATATGCTGAATGAACGAGGGAATACATAATCCTAATGCCATAATAATGCTATTGACAGGGCTCTGAGGGGTAGGAATGGAAATGTCAAGAAGTGAGAAAGGAACCAGAAAAAAGGAGAAAACGGAGGAAGAAACAAGAGTCCACTCATGTCCTCTTTCTGCTAAAGTCATCCTTCCCCAGTCCCAAAGCCCCCACCACCAACACATGAAAGAAAGGCAGAGGGGCTGCTCCTCAGATAGTCCACATATATTCCTCAGATGTAAGTCATGTGACTACTTACCTTTAAGAATGACATGGGTTTTTATTCCAACTCTGTTTCACTCGGTTACACAATGTATTTTACCTGGCCTGATACCCAGGAATTGGCAGACTTTTTTTTCCCTACAACAACAAAAATTCCCTGTGATATAGAAACCTTCTAGTATCATCATCTGACAATGGAAAGTTTAATGTCCCCTGTGTTTCAGAGTGCTTGGGCTCTATAGCACATTCAAGGACAGATGCATCTGCAGGCTCAGCACCTAATAAGCCTACAGGGTGCAGAACAGTACAGCTCTCAATCATTCCTTGTAAATCCCCATATACCCTGAGCTGTCCCACATTATACAACGCACCTCTAAACTGCTGTTCATACCATAAATTGAGGTAAAACCAAGAGAACATTTTAAAAGTAGTAAACTGATATGATTTATATTCCTTCTTCCCATAAATCATGTCCCTTGGTAGCCATTTCATTCTTCTAGCTCCAGGGAGTGGGGATGGGATGGGGTAAGGAAGTACCAGCTTGAGAAGGAGGAGGTTGCATGAAGGAAAATATTCCATCAAACAGGAAGAGAAAGAAGAAAGCTTATTCCTTCCACTCCAGAGGAAATGATAGGACACCAAGGCAAGCAGTATGAAAGAAGATGGAAAACATGCATGTACTGACTCTGTTCTCTAGGCTGGTGTCCTGGATAAGGGCAGGCATGTGAAATACACTTAAGGAAAAAAACAAAGCAGAGAAAGAGCTTCCTTCCTGCTAGACTCTATCTTAGAAGTTGGCTCCCCACAACCCATACCAACCCGGGGCATCCCTAGCATAGCAAAATTGGGGGGCATGGCAACAGAGAAGTAAGGAAAGCTTTCCAGCATTTCCTTTATGTCACAGGGCAAGTATCTATAAGGGACCCGGAAGATAGCTTATAAGGGATGGGATGCTCACAGCTGGGACTGAGTGATCCTGACAGTTGTGGACTCCAGGGGAAATGTCCCAGACCAGGAATCATGGGAAAGACTCAGGGTCAGGACTAAAGAGGGACTGAATTGAGAGGGACCAAGCTGAGACAGAAGGCACCATGATTTCAGAGTTATAAACTTCGGCACCATTCCAGAACCTCACAACCTGATTCAGGACATGCCTATGGCCACAAGAGGGTTCGGTGGGCAGTACAATGGGCTGACCCAAGCAGGTAGACCACACATAGCCAGAAGACCTGCATAGCTAGAGACCTGCATGCATGAACCACAGTCTACCCCTCACCATGAGATGAGATCCCTCCACTGTCCACAACTTTTCTGGAGAACAACAACAAAACAGAAGAAGCAGAGGGAGAAATCTGAAAGACTAAATCTTTATCCAAACAGACTTTTACCTAAGAAGCTATTTAAATTATTGTATCAAATCAAATTTTATTTTTCTTCATACCCAGCAGAGTAGGAACTACCAGGGAATAGTAACCTGTTATGAAACATTGAAAAACTACATTTTCTTTGCACATTGCTATATAGCATGTAACGGTGCAATCCAGCTTCAAGAACTTTTCTAATTCATATGATTGAAGTAATCCCCAAATGGCACTGCCTGGTACCTATTGCCACCATGGGAAAAGGTGGCTGATGGAGGGCAAGTCCTTGGAGAGCTCCCAGTGCCTACACAGGAACCATTCCTCTAATCTTAGGCTCCACGAGCTGTTGTTACAATGGGCTGACTCAAGCAGGTAGACCACACATAGCCAGAAGCTGGACACTTAAGAGCTAGTAACTTTGCTAGCGGTGCAGTCGCTGGCCTGTGTCCTGTAGCTGTGTCAACACCTCCCCTCCTACTTCACCATGGTTCTCCCTTTGGGAAGAAGTCAGGTGATGGCTAACTGTGTGTGTGAGCATGTGAGTGTGTGTGTGTGTGTGTGTGTACAGAAAGTATAAAGAATCAAGACTCCATGATACTAGTAACATGGAAGGAAAATTAAGGAAGGAAAACCCATCTTTGCCCCTACTTTTCTTCTAGGGATCTAACACATATGTAGAAGTTCCAGATTAGGGGGCTACTTAACCAAGAGTCATTGTCAGGGTAGGTGCCTGGCTTGACTTCCTAAAATCAACATGAGCTGCCACCTCTTTACATACCACCACGGCTCATGCCTCAGTTCTCATGACCCAAAGAAGACAAAGTCTGCCCATATCAGAATTAGGCCTTTTGTAACTTTTTAAAAATTCTCTGCAAATGGAATTCCCACTGTACAACACAGGAATCAATTGTTCAACTGTTGGACAAGTTTTCAGGAGTGCATTATGTACAAAATAAAGGCCTGCCCAATTTCTTTTCTTCCCATTTTGTTATTTAGATTTCCTTCTTTGTTTTTGCAGATTTTTTCCAGAATAGGTGTCAGTTTACATTGTAAACATTGTTCTTAATTGCTTGCAAGACTGAAGAATAACCTGCACACACTGAAGTTATTTTAGACAAGAACAAACAATTTTAATATGGCAGTTAGTGGGGAATTGAGAACAAAGCCTGCAGTTTTATTTAAAGAACAAGTCAATCACCCCATTAGAAAGACAATGCGTACACTCCTTCCGTGTGCACAGCTGAAAAGCCTGAAGTTGCACTGTTTTAAAACGTGTGAAGATTCCACACAAAAGGCCCAGTTCTGAACATCAATAAAAGAAATTTAAGAAGAGCTATGGTAGTTCACAAAGAAACAAAGCCTTTGCCGTTTAGGGAAGGGATTGTGTCCCGTGAAATCCAGAACTCAAAGATGACAGGATCTGGCTTTACTGCCAGGCAGAGAATCAGGAAACTGACTTGAAACAGAAGTTTTATGCAAACTGACTTAACACACACCCCATCAAATATATTAAATGCATCAGACAAGGAGCAGGAAGTACTGAAAATCGGAGACAATGGTTACTCAAAGACAACTCTCCTTAAAGTAGCCAGCTTTCAAACTCCTACTTCTTATATCAGGACACTCTTATTTTCATCGGTGAATTTACTTAGAACAAGACTCCAAGTTGGGACTTAAAAAACATGTCCTGTAAAGAGCCAGACAATAAATGTTTTAGGCTTTTCAGGCCACTCTGTCTCTGTTGCAGCCATTAACCCTGCCACTGTAGTGTGACAGCAGTCATAGGCAATGCATAAACAAAAGGGTGTGGCTGTACTCCAATTAAACTTTATGGACACTGAAATTTGAACTTGACATCATCTTCATGTGTTATGAAATATTTTTCTTTTTATTTTTTCAATCATTTGAAAATGTGTAAACCATCCTTTGCTGAAAGGCTGCTGCAGCCTGCCCAGCCTGGTTCCATAATCCACAAACCCTTTAAAACTGCAATATTACCTGTACAATCAGAATCATACTTCTGAATATAAGTTCAGACAGAATGGACATCTATGAGAATGCAGAAGCTAAATGGCAGCCACAAGAAAGAAGGAAAATGAACAAACCACAAATAGAAAGAAGAGCCATAAAACATAGTGAAACTTATTCACATCAGTCCTGATGATGTGAGTGTGAGGAAGAGGGTTAGGCAGAACAGCGGCTTTACTACCAACACTTGTACTTGACTGAAGGTAAGTTTGGGAGCAAGTCCCAAATGAGAAAGCATAGCCCTGATTTTGTGAGTGGAACATGGGAGAAGGAAGGAGAAAAGAGGTTGCAAAAATAATGAAAACATGGAAGGCTAATATAATGGAGGCTTCGTAGGTGATGGTATTCTAAATGCTACTCTAAATACTCTAAATGCTATAATACACATTTTATCATTTAATCCTCATAACAGGTCTATGACGCATTATTACCCCATTTTACAGATGAGGAAACTGAGACCATAAGAGAATAAAAAGCATGTCTGAGAGAAGGAGGGAGGAATAGCAGTCCAATTCTAAAAATGGAGGACTTAACCCTACACTAGGCTGCCTCTGTGTGGGCAATGGGAAAATAAGTAAAAGCCTATTGGGATACGCAAGAATTGAAGAAGTGAGGGGCAGGAGGAACTCCTCTTTTTTTTATAAGTAGCCATGCACTGATAGGCTCTACTATTCCAAGAGAATAGTTTGGGTGAAGGTTTCCTGGAGGTGAGCTGAAAGTCATTTAAAAATGACTGAAGGAACTAAATATTGAAACAAGCACACAACTACAAGAAGCATGCACACGGAGACCTGGAACTGAGAAAAACAAAGATTCGGAGGAGATTTGAAAGGGCGAAGATGATTTGAAGAGCTAGACGTTTTTTCCTCTCAGATCTAATGTAGGGACAGATTTTCAAAAACACAGGTTCTACAAACTGCCTTCCTTTGATATCCAGGAGGGCACGTAGGGAATGCAAAGCAGCTTATGCAAGGAGCATCTCCATCCATGTGGGTCCAGCCTGAGGTGGTTAGGGGGCTCGTTTCAAATACATAGAGGCCTACGCCCAGCTATTCAGTTGGTCACAGGAATGATATTAACTCACATCAAACCACATCAACAGGAAATATCTTCACTTATAAACAAAACACATAATGATTTAGAAAACTAAATAACTCACTCTAAATCAATTCTGAGTCGCCAGAACTGTTTACTCTCTTCTGATGTGTATCACGTTATTGAGGCATGCTGGCTTTATCGGGATTTCCCCAAAACGTCTCCAGCAACCCCGGTGTTGTCATGAATCAAAACCTTCCCCCAACAGAACTTTCTCTCTGAAAACAAGAGTCTTTACCCACTTTATGAAGTAAGGCATGTCTACTTTAGATCTATTTAATTGATAAAGATAAAATGCAAAAACTCTTCATTTTTAAAACTCATTGTCTGTACCTTGATTGTGGTGTTAGTTACATGGCTATATACATGCTTATCAACATTCATGGACCTGTACATCAAAAATTAATTTGAGTATATGCAAATTATATCTCAATTTGAATAAGAGTAACTTTAAAAAAATATTGAAATTTCTGCCTGGACGTGAAAGGCTTTTAAAAAAAGGAAACTTCTATCTTCCGAGTGTCTGCTTGATTTCTGAAGGGGAAACATGAATGAGCCAATTCAATGCCTCATTTCCGGGTGATTGACAAGTCACATTTGAGTTACTAAACTAGTTCTGGTGTCAGGACTGGTGGATTCCACTAAATCCAGCTGTGACTCTGTTTAACCCGAGTGTTCCCCGGAGGCCTGCCTTGGCTGTCTCTTTTCTCCAAGCTGCAATTGAGAGGCTTTGCCAGTGGCCCTATAAACACGC
The DNA here is from genome assembly GCF_014824575.4 of Sturnira hondurensis. NCBI lineage: Eukaryota > Metazoa > Chordata > Mammalia > Chiroptera > Phyllostomidae > Sturnira > Sturnira hondurensis. The sequence goes on from NW_028087376.1 coordinate 5,273,357, forward strand.
TAATGAATGAATGGACAACTAATTACCTTGTAAATATGCATGAATAAGCACAGATTCCTCAGCAGTAAGCCAAATGTCTGGGCGCCCTCTTGCTACCTATTTGTGCAAGAGAAAATATGCGACATTCCTACAGTGGAAGCTGAGGCTTCTTGTTCACGGAAATGAAACTTTCAACCTGGAAAGAAAACTAACAAATTTTCCAGAATTGGACACTTCCAAAGACACACTTTTGATAAAAATAAAAGACAAATTCAGCCATGAAGGATAGGCCATCACTAGTTTTTTGGACCTTAACACTTAGTTGAAACTTGCCAGCCAGGTGATTTTTTTTATTTTCAAATGTTTTGAAAAGGTCTCTCCCTCTCCCTCTCTTCTTTTTTCCATTGTAGGTCACACCATCTCTTTGGTTCTCAAAGATTCTAGGGCTTTAAAAGCTCTTACAGATGATACTTCTCCCTGATCTAGGAATGTTAGCCTCACACTTCAAAACCTGTGCCAAAGAGGGATTTGGTTGGTTCCTGGAAAAAGCATTCTTGTCAGAGCCTTGGTGGAAAAGCCTCTGTAGAAAGCATCTGTAGACTCGTCTTGGGCCAGATGGAATCATCCACTGTGGTGAGTTGAGGAGTTAAGTCTGTTCAGAGTGTGAATGGAGTCAGATAGAGTGAAATCCTGTATCTACCTTGGTAACAGAGTGACCTTCAAGCAAGTTAGTTAGCCTCCTGAGTCCCCAGTTTACTCATATGTTGCATGGGACTAGTAAAAGCCAGCTTTCGGGATTGTTGTAAATATTAGACAATGTATATGGAGTATCTAATACTGCATCTAGCATATAGTATTTAATAAATATTTTTCATTAGTAGCGCTAGTACAACCCAAAGGAATAATAAACGAATTTTGTTTCTATAGCCTTTTTACCAAATCTAGTCTGGACATGGGATTATTTCAGTGGGGGCAACATTTCCCTAAATATAGGTTGGAACAGGTTCTGACCTCAGAACTGAGGGAACATGGACAATCACGTCTAAGGCAGGACCAATGATGGCCAGGAGAAAGTAGACTCTGTCAGAGTCACTCAGCCATCTGTATTTCCTGTCTTACTTTTTATACCAGATCTGTGTTCAAGCCTGAGCACAAGCAAAAAGCTATTATGAAACCACAATGATACTTGACACTTGATCTCTAATGGATCAATATAAGAACTGGCAAATCCTTTAGAACAGTGCTTCCCATACTATACCCCACTGAACACTGGCTCTGATAGTCAATGTATTAGTTCTCTCCCAGTTTGCATACTGAAAAAGTATAGTTTTTTGGTTGTCATCTAAGTTATTGACTTAAAATTTTAAAAGCTAATAGGGTCTTCAGTTTGGGAGTGTTATAAAATAAGGGTAATTTTCTCTGGTTAATAAAACTTGCTGAGAGTGGTTATTCAACTAATAATGCTCCATCAGCCAGACCATATTTCTCCATATTGTCTTCAAAGATATACAAGAAACTTTATCAACCACTTCCTAAATTCCAGGATGTTCTCTTGATCCACCAATATAACACATTAAAAAAAGAAATATGATTAATTTGGCAAGACTTATTTTAAGTAAACCATGCTGACTCTTGAAAATCATGGCTCCCTTTGCTGAGAGCTCACTATTTCAGTGATTAATAAGTAGGAAGGCAAAATACCATGGCTCAGGACATGAGTTTTTGAAGCCAAATCCCATCACCTTCAATTACTAACCTGCATCTACTGGACAAGTTAGTCAACACTTCTAAAGAGAGTTAAAGAGAGTACATATACAGTGCTTTGTAGAGTGCTGTAGACAGAAAAGATTCAATAACATGATCATTATTTTTTAAAACAAGCCTTGCTGGAATCTGATTAGCAATCAACATGGTTTACTTGTGAAAACTGGGTCTGTCTCAGGTCTGGTCCACAGAAACAGTCTTGAGATGAACACATGGGTTACCATGCACACAAACTCTTCAGTGAGGGCTCTCAAGAGAAAGGGAGTGAGGGCAGTAGGATGGGACAGGGAAGAAGGGAACAAGAACATAGTTTCAGGTAAAGTCTAGCTTCATTCCAATTCCATGGGGAGCTGTGGGGCATAAACTGTCTGGCAGAATCCATCCTGCCCTGGAGAAAGGGAACAAGGCTTTTGTCACCCTTAACCAAAGTCAGTTATTGACTATAGGACACCAAGGGCTACGGGTTCAAAGATAAAGTTCCCAGAGCTTCCTGGCAAAAAGGTTTTGCTTGGCCATGGCCAATCTTCTGAAAAAGGTCACTGAACTATTAAAGGGAATCAGAGAATTTTGGGGGCTTATCACAACTGCTATCTACCCTAAAGATATGCCAAGCACTCCATCAAAACTTGGGACACTAAACCAAATGACCTCTGGGGCAAAACACACATATCTCTATGCCACCTCCATTATCTTACTCTTTCCTCATTTTTTCCTCCTTCTAAACTCCCCTTTTGTTGAAATATATTGTGATTAAGCACAATTACAAAAGACCATAATATCTCCACTTCCAAGTTACAGTCTGTCTTACTGCTGTCAAAACATGGTTACAAACTGTTTTTTTCTACAAAGAGCTTGAACATAGATTAAAATATAGAATTCAATTCAGAGAAGGGGAAATTAACAAGTAGTACATGGTACATAATAAAGCTTTTAACGGGCAAAGCATGTAAGAGAATCGAGAGCCCAAACGTTCTACAAGAGCACATTTTAGACATTCCTGAAGCCTACTTTGGGGCAGTTTACAGAAGGAGGGAAAAACCCTTTATTAGCAGTTTCATTCTCCACAGTTTCAGTTACCCATGGTCAACCACAATCTGAAAATATTTAATGAAATATTCTAGAAATAACTTGTACGTTTTATATTGTGAGCCGTTCTGAGTAGCATGATGCAGTCTCACACTGTCCCAATCCGTCCAGCCCAGGACAAGAATCTTCCCTTTGTCCAGCATCTCCATGCTGTATACTCTCCTGTCCTGTTGGTCCTTAGTAGCCATCTGGGTTATCAGATGGGTTATCAGAAAGAGAGAGAGCCAGGCCTCATTCACATAACTTTTACTGAAGTATATTGTTATAATTGTTCCATTTCGTTATTTGTTATCATTATTAATCTCTTCCTGTGTCTAATTTATAAATTAAACTTTATCATAGGAATGTATGTATAAAAAATCATATACATAGGTACTACCCATGGTTTCAGGCAGGCACTGGGGGTCTTGGAACATCTCCCCTGAGAATAAGGGAGACTACTGTATTCTTTAAATTCCTTCAAGAAGTTCTTTCTGAGAGGACTAAGAAGTTAAAATTTAAGAACTCCTACTGAAATCTTATGATGATGAACTTTCACCATTGTATATAAAAACATATCAACATACAGCCTACAATGATATATTTTATGCTTGAATTTAATATCAGAGAGACTTCATTTTTTAATATTGAGGCATTAGCATCTATAAACTTGTATCTCCTAAGAGTCCACCATCTTCCACAGTGGTTCTACATGGGGGCAGTTTTGATTGTCACAATAATGCTGGGGACACTACTGACATTTAGTGGACAGATCCAGGCATGTTTAACACCCTGCATGACCCAAAATAATCTCTTACAACAAAGAACTGTCCCACTAACCTCCTGCATGACTTCCCAACATCCTACAGGATATTTTCAAAGGTAAAAACTTGTTAATCATTATCTGAGCCTAAACAGGAAATAGAATGATAGCTATAAGAGGGGAGGGGAGAGGGCGGGGCTGGCTGAAAAAGGTGAAGGGATTAGACAGACAACATATTTGCATAATACATGGATGTGAACAATGGTGGGATTGACTGTGGAAGGGAAGGCTGGGGTGAGGGGGACAAAGAGGGAAAAATTGGGACAACTGTAATAGTATAAACAATACAACTTTTTAAGTCATTATCTGAGCCTAGAATATAAATACTTTCACATATTTAAAGAAAAAAACTATCATTCAGTGTGAATATAAGTGAATTTTCCAGAAATGAAATTGCTAATTATGTCAAGGGATAATGAAACGCTGTTTTTGCAATTCTATCAACAGTTGCTCCCCAGGCAAGAATGTCATGACAGCCCTGGCCTGTGTGGCTCAGTTGGTTGGAGCACTGTCCTGTAACTGAAGGGTTGTGGGTTTGATGCCCGGTCAGGACACATACCTAGGTTGCGGGTTCCAGCCCCAGTCCAGGCACATGTGGGAGGCAGCCAATGGATGCTTCTTTCTCACATGGATGTTTTTCTCTCTCCCTTCCTTTCTTGCTAAATGCTAAAAGCTAAAAGCAATGAAAAGGTGTTCTTGGGTAAGAATTTTTTTTAAAAAAAAGTAAAAAAGTCATGACTAAGCCACTTAATGAAACCAAGTCACCAATATAACACATTTCTATCAGTCTGCATTTGCTGCTGACCCATGGTGAATCTACACAAAGATGTGTTGATTTGACTCCCTCATTATGCTTTCTGGTGTGGTTGTCCCAATTATTTTCATATTCAAATGTACATTTTACTATAAATTGTTTTCCTTTCAATTTTGTTTTATATTACTGTTGGGATATTTTATTGATTTTTTAAAAACAATCATGTGAATTCTTGTCAGGAGATTAAAGAGAATGTTATAAGATATTTGTTATTGAAAGGGGAGCACTGGGACCAATAGGACTGTGAACTGACATTATGCCCACATTGCTCCAGGTGGTGAAACTGGTCCTCATCACCACTGTAATACAATTGCAGGCTTTTCAGCCCTCACTCCTCCATCAAGACTTTTCTCCTAGGAAGGCCAGGCTTTCTCACAGGACTGCAAGCTTTGCTGGATGCTCAAAAAACAAGGTCAAAGTCTCACTTCCATGTGATCATGTAGCTGGGACTAGGTCTCTGCATATTATGAAATTGGCTGATAACACTATAGATGTTTCACAAAGTCTCTTAGAATCCCCTATTGTCACATGTGTTAGATTTGGTCATTTGTCTCCATTCTACACTTCAGTCAACGCCAAAATAAAAAAGCCCATCTTTGATTCTGAAGATTATACTCCTACAGGACCTTTCAGAGGAACACGAAGAGAACACATACAACTTTCACCTGCCATTTCACCTGCCTGTGTATATATATGTTCTGTGTTAACGTTTTTTAGTAGCAGCAAAGTAGACAATTGAGAAGATAAAAACAGATGTTTTCTTGTATCCCACTGACAAACCACAAAACTAAGGTGGTGTCAGGTCAAACTTACTCATAAACTCGCTAGAATTTTGAGTGTCTCAGATTCTCTCTGGTATGAAAAGTTAAAAGAACATTATTTAAAAAGTACACATTTGCTCCTACTTGGGATGGATAATAATAAGAAAATACAAAATTGAACTAGGAGTTCTTCTGCATCTATGAAATTGGCTATTTTCTCTGATCCAATACCAAAAATAAAGGCCAAATACCAAATAGAAAAAATAAAGGCCAAATACCAAATTTGATGACAAAAATAAATTTATCCCACCTTCCAAAAAACAACAAGAGGACCAATTTTTATATTTTCTAAAGGCAACTTAAGACCTCTGGTTGTTATTCCAGGACATAAATTACCTGCCATGCCTGCTCTCGTGTACCTGGGTTTCCCAATGGGAGGTTCCACACAGAACACACCCCAGGATCTACAGTTAAAGGAGGCACACCAAGATGCAGACTCAAGAAGCTCTGCCTGTGGTAAAGCAGAACACAGGGGGCAGACTGGGTGGAGGGGGATAACGGGTGAAAAACTGAGACAACTACAATAGCATAAACAATAAAATATTTTTTAAAACATATGGGCCCTCTAGTCTAAATGAGGACCTCAAATCTCCTGGTTTCCACAAGCCTCCACAAGTCAGTATTTTTCCAAAGAGGGCTGGTGTTTTCAATCCAGTATAGAGCAAAATGGAAAACAAAAGATATCCTAAATTTTTCTGAGAAATTAATATGAACAAAAGGAAAATCTGAGCAATTGTCCCCATTGAAACAGCAACAACTCCTTGCCTGCAGCCATTTGAATCAAAAACTGTTTGCATTAATAAGGCATTAGCCTTTTAAAAAATTTTACTGTCAAATGCCAGTCGCTCAATGTCCCACATTTGTGTGTGAAATTCAGGGCAATGAAGCTGACAAAATGTAATTTACTGGCATTGAAATGTGCCAGATTCACGATTTACCTTCCCACCTTTTCAGACTGGATTTCACTTTCAGTGGCCTTTCTGAACTAGCAGAGAGCTAACCAACTTCCATGGGCCACAAAAACAGCCAGGGCATAGCAGGTGGGCAGCCACGGAGGCAGCTGGCAGGGTCCCTGATAACACATGGACTTTTCCAGAGGAGGAAAAAGAACACTGCCATAAACTACAAACAAAGGCCAAAGCTCTCCTGAGTTCAGAATTACTTCAGATTTCCTGCACACACCTTAAAATGTATGCAAATTTATGATGGGAATAAAACACAAACATTTAGTCACTCTGGAAAATGTAACAAACTCAAAGTATTTACTAGAGCATAAAACTGAAAGAGCTAAATTAAACTTCACAAATAACTTAAATGTATAAAACATTTCATCATCATGATGGAGTGTTTTTGAAATAAAAGAGAGAGGAAAAAATAAGACAGAACACACAGCAAAAACATGCAAACTGTAGATATTTGGGGCAAGATTTTCCATTAATATAAAGTGGTATAGTGTTAAACACTGCTTTATGAAATTTATATTCAAGGGTATCTATCATGACATTATTTATAATACTATGAAATGTAGAAGAAAATAAATGCCCAATAACTGAAAATCAGTTAAATAGATTATGATGCATTCATACTGTGGAACCATTAAAAAATCAGTTTGTGAAAATGTATTTAATAACATAGATAAATGTCCCAAATATAACTAAATTTAAAAAGCAGTTTTAAAGAAGTATGTTTACTGATTTCATAAACTGTGTAAACTGTGTATACATATGGGGGAGAGAAGGACACATACTCCTTAATGTTGGCAACAATTACGTGTAGGTTGTAGGATTATTTTATTTTGTGTGCTAGTCCATGGTTTTTTTAATGTTTAAAAAACAATAAAAATTTTAAATTGTCTTATTATGAAAAATATGGCTAGCAGTTCTATAGCATTTATATTAAATTCCTTTAAATAAAATCCCCTCCAGATTGACAAGGACAAAAGAAGTTCTTTCTTAGAGTATTTGGATCAAGGTTGAGATGCATAGGTGCCTTCTGCTCCAAAAGAAAAATAAAAATTTGCCTGTGTTTTAAATTCACATTTAGAATATATTCTCCTAAACCAAAATAACTCAGCATCTGATTTTTAAGGGATTTGGAGATATCCATTTCCAAATGCCTATAGCTTCTGTGAATAGTGCATTTAACAATTAGCAGGATTTTTGTTTTCAGAAGGTATTAGAATTGATTTACAAAGTGTCATACCCTAATCAGAAGTGTCCCACCCTCCGGAAAGCTCCTGAGCTGATTTTGACCAGCCTGCCTTCTACCCCCCACAGAAGGAAAACAATACTGTCTGCAGTAAAGACTAAATTTACAGCCAAAAGGAAAACTAAAATACACCCAGAAACTCTATAAGGCATAAGGAAAAAGAGTTTCCACAGCCCATTGTTGTTTGAACTGAGCTGAATGTGGCTGTGGTCAACTGGTCAGGAACAAATACCAACCTCAAATGAACTCAAGCTCAGGGCTCTTCAGTTGTGACCAGAGTGACAGACAACCAATGTCCAGAGGCAATTCCTTCAGCAGAAGATAGAAAACTCAGCAAGAGCCTTTCCTACCAATTAAAGGTAGTCAATATTGATTATCTGAGGGATTTCTATGGTCAGGAAGCAAATTAGAAACTCAATACCTGAACTATTGCTAAATGCAGTTATCAACTTCAGAGTTTTATCTCATAAAACCAATTCATCTTAGAGTTTAATTCTATTAAATTAGGGCTTAGAAATAAGATTTGCTCTAGAATGAATGCATCATTAGTTTTAAAATGCAATATACTGAAACCCAAAATGTGCTATATTACAGTTTGAAGAATAAATGAGTAAAAATGGCATCTAAATGCACTTCTCCCTAAATATATTTACCAATTGAAAAAGTGATTATGAAGATGCTGACCCTCTGGTACAAGGGACATGCCCCTCTCTTTAGTATAAAATAACCTCAGTGGTTCCACTTCTTTGCCAACATTTTCCCTTTGTTCTGAGACTTCCTTATTCCAACCACTGATATTCTTTAAGGGAGAAGGAGAGTATTTTCCCTGGTATGTTCTATAATAAAGCCCCATGAAACTTGTGCCACACATGTCAAAGTTTTGAGAACATAGGAACTCTAAACAGAACTGCATGATGCTACATAAGTTTTAATATGCTGTACCACTGGTTTTGTTCTGCAGTTTTTAAATAAGACAGAGTCCATGAAGATCTCCTTCCACGCATTGTCAAGAATGGGGTCTCACTTCCTATAGAAAAGGCTTGATACTTAATTTTGACATCTTGCAGAAATGAAAAATATGCCCCTGATTAAACCTAACAAAGGAGTTTGTCCTGCAATGCCTGCCTCCCCCATGCACTCGAGGGTTTGAGCATCCTATGCAAGAAAAGCTCAGTGGGTACAAATCCAGTAAACAGTAATGTTACAAGATGGAGAATGATAAAATAAAATAGAAAGAGGCTCAGACCATGTCAAAGAACCCCTGGGAAGGCTGAATATTGAAAGATACACCATTCTGGGGAGAAACGGCTGCTGATCTTGATGGAGTCTCAGATGCTCTGATGACAACAGGCAATTTCCATCAGTAACAATGGCCAGAGGTGGGTTCTTTAGCACTGAAACCACATTTGCCATTTTGAAAGAAAATGATTATGTTTACCTGAATTGCACTGTATTATACTGCATTTTAGGACCCTGCATAACGTTATTACACCCTCATGAAATACTGTATACATTGTCTCATTTACTGTGACAGAAAGCCAGTATCACAGTGTCTTGTAAATAGATGACATATAGGTTAATCTAGCATTTGGATTTGGGGGGAATAATTCTATCTTAAACTTTTTGATATACAAAAACACAAAGCTATCACAAAAGATGTCCAGGCATCTTCAGCAAGTGGGAGGTGATCACAGCTTGGTCTGGTTTTAATACAGGGTTTTCAGGTGGACTGTATCATGATGATGGGATTCTTAGCTCCATAATAATCCACAACTTTCAGTAAATTATGGGGCATGTAAAATGCAAAGGAAAGGAGGTTGAGACCTGATTCTAACCCAGCTTTTCCCCAAATGAACTAACCATTCACAACCATCTATTCCTCCCTTCTATCTGTCCTTGCTTTATATATGTAAACTCTACCTATCTACTGAAAAAAAAATACCCAAAGGAAGACAAAGAGAGTGCAAATCCCTGTCTTTTACCCAGAGAAAAACAGTTATATAGATAAATATGAGGATATATTTCCAAATTCCATCCCAAGATGGGAAATTATATTGAAAGCTTCCCTAAGGACCATTTACAAGGTCCCAGATGAGGACCAAAGTCCCCTGTTGTCTAAAATAAGTTTCTGGAATGTCCCTTAGCTCCTACTTCATAAAGTGATAAATATTGCCAGTCAAAATGGTAAAAGTGCATCTCCAAATATAAATCTTATTACTGTCACATTGCCACAGATGGGGAGTCAAAATTAATTTAATTCTGTAAATTAAAGCAAGCCTGCCTGACAATTTCAAACCTCTGATGTGCTCAGTTAGCGAAAGCAGCAGCCCTCTCCTACCTCATCCTCTCTTTCTGCATATCAGCCGTCTGGCAGAGGGGAAGGGGATTCACGTAGAGTCTTGTAGACCAGCGACCAGATGTGTGACCTTGAGCAAGTCAGCTCACTTTGCTAGCATCCAGTTGCTAGCATCACTTCTAGAAGGAAAGGGTAGCACATCTCTAGGTCCAGCCTTGCTCTTGAACTTGGACATTACAATTCCAATGACTATTAACAACACGATACCTAAGAATTCAAGAGAAAGGCAACAAAAACAACAACAGAAAAAAGCCACAAACGAGAAATACTCTCTCTTCTGATAAGGAGAGAGAAAAAAATGGAAAGCAGTTAACCATAATCACTAAGACTCAGAGACAAAACTGCTTCACATGCTAATAAAGCTTAACAGAAAACTTGCACAATGTCACCAAGTTGTACTTGGTTCAGAGCATTTTTAAAAGGAAATGCGAAGAAAAGTAAAAGCATCCTACTACATGTCTTTTTCACACAGCAGGAGCGGCCTGTAGACAAACATCAAGAGACAGGAATGGCTAATTTAAAAAATATAATGCAAAGTCTTATGGCCCAGTTCAAATTGAATCTGACAGTGAAGGTCACAACAACTTTTCCCTTTTATTTAAAGATACTGCCTTGATCACTGCTGGACAAAACACAATAGCAAACAGGGACCCAGTATTAGTCCATCCTAAGAAAGATCACCCGAAGGCAGTTTGTTTTCTGTTAGTTTTTCCTGCTTGTTTTTCTAACAACTTTCTTTCTTTTCCAGTTAAAATTGATAAATTATAAATTACTAACATTTCAAAAATGATAAATACATTTTTCCCTAAAGTACATTGTGAAAAACTGTAACCAAAAATTTCCCAAGCAATACACTCACTGCCTTTTGAAGGTTCTCTGTATGCCTTAATTTCTTATAACTTGCAACTTTTCAAACAGTTCTAATCTGTTCTTGCTTTTCTTGTCTTCTTTCTCTCCCTTACATTTTTTTCTAGTCCTACCAATCACAAGGAGTGGTAAAACATTTGAGTTTTAAAAAATTGTTCAAACCAGTTGTAAGATTCATTGTCTGTAAAGAAAATTGCTCTGGCCTCCAACATGTGTTTTCAATACAAATGCATTGCACACAAAGTAAAAAGACCTCTTGTCTAATATGGCAATTCTTGTGCAACCATTTTGGTTTTTAGAGAAAGATCTCACTTATATCTTGGTGGGGAAAAAAACGTGAAACAAAGCAGACTCTGCACCTTCCTCAGGCCTGTTTTATATTTCTCCCATGCTGTCTCCTAAAGACACTAGCACTTGATAAAAGTTCAGGCTTTTTTGGTGCAGAACTCTGCTTGTCATTTCTTTGGAAGTGATTAAAGACATTATTAGCACAGATTCACCATAAAAGCCTGAATAGCAAGTGTCAGAGACCACCTCCCCACCCTTGATCCCATGTTTTCTCCACGTTGCATTCCCAAAGGTTCTTTATGGAGGAAGGGAGGTAGTATTTTCTCAGTTTCCCTTTTCTAGACTCTCCGGTGAAAATAATGCTGCTGATAAATTTTTGAAAATATTTCCAAAGTACTTCTACTCCTAGTTTCAAAATCGTCTGCTTTACAACTGAGTTTCTATGTGACCCTTGCTTGTTGACACAATTCCAGAGGCCATGGAAGAAAAATGCTCTTCAATGCAACCAAAAATGATGCCAAGAAAATCAGAGGGTTTTGGAGTCAGACTGCTCTAGGTTTTAATCCCAATTCTATTCCTGTGCACGCATTATTTGGTTCTCTGTGCCTTCTTCCCAAACCTTAAAAGAAGAGCTAGCAACAGAATTTAGATGGGAATCACTCATATGGAAGTGAACTATTCAAAATGTGTGATTCATATTTGTAGAGAGAACATTTTCGGTTATCACTTCCCAAGATCTTCAGGAGCTTCTTTCCACATTTTGATAGTTCCCTATAGTGTAGTATCTCACCTTCCCAAAGAAGAATCTAAAAGGCATATTTCCTGCCTCCCTTTTATTATTTAGATCCTTTAAATGGGAAGCACCCCCATTAGTTATGCAGAGAAAGAGGCCAAGTCCTGGCCTTACAATCTCTGGGCACAGATTGATAGACACCATGTGGTTCTGAACCTGTAGCTTTGGTCCCACCTTCCTGATCACAGTAAAAGTTGTTCAGTTTCATGGTGTGTTTCTCAGAGTCATCCCTAGAAGCTCAGAGTTGGGTTTGTATCTTAAGACTTCAAATTGAGTCTAAGAACTATCTATATCACTTAAAATCTCCTGTGATTTTAACTACCTAGAGAGAATTCTGTTGTTTGCAGCTGAGAATTTCATCAAAGAGATGTAAAAGTTCTTGTTTCTGTACTTGATATATAGTGAAAACCTGTACATATTAATTGCCATTGTATTATCCTCTAAGGTCTTGGAATCCCATCCTTAGGAGCAAGATGAGAGAGAAATAGAAAGATGGAAGAAAAACAAAAACCTATCTACACCAAAACCTCTACCTGTCAGCCTGATATAATTCTTGAAAGTCACACAACCTTAGACTAAGTTCTTACCTCTAGAAGACCCCTGGTTGGTACAACTGGAATAGATTAATAATTAAAAGAAGCAACTCTTAAAGGAGTGGTATGTTGAAAGTTAAGTTTTCATACGTAAGCAGTAGACAGAAAGTGGAAAATCATGAACAATGACCCCAGAGGGTACACCCAGGTGAAGGGTGACCCAAAAGGGACTGGGCTAAAGCATGTGGCATAGCATACACCCCAAACACACCTCTTTGCCTACAATTACAAAATGGCTTACACAAAACAAGCCATCCTAGGTGAACCCAGCTAAAACTGCTGACCCACACAATGTGAGCAACCATACAATTGTTTTGGCGTGGTTTGTTATACAGCAAGCAACATACATTTTATTTCATTTTTAACTCCTTATTTTCAGATCCTGATTGTATGAGATGCTTCATACGATAAGAATCTAGACCTCATACAAAGGTCTATAGTGCATAAGAACAGTCCAGACTGAGGAAATCTCATGAGGAAGGCTCCTGAGGCAGTGAAACCTGAGAAACTGAAAGACAGGTGAGGCTAGAGTTCAGAGAGGGGGAACAAGACACCTCTGTGAAGCCTGCATACCCTGTCTTCATTTAAGAAGTTCTTCATATCCTGTTTCCTGGGACTGAGACCCCACCCCAATACAAACGCCCAACCATATAATATTCTAGATGCTTGGTTTGCACTGTTAATTTCCTTCCTACCACTCACCTCCAGCTCCATTGGCACCTTCCAGCTCCATTAGCACAGTGTGCTGAGTCCTAATTTGTGGTACATCTAAACTGCTATGGCTCAGAAAAGCATATAGTTTTGTCAAGAACATGCTACTAAGCTAGGAATGACTTTGAGCATTCTCTTCTTACTTTCCGAACTCAATTTTCTTCAAGTGATAATAAGCACTCATCATTCCCTCTTATCCTCAAAACCTGCAAAAGTTTGACACTTTTCAAAGAGTTCTGGCCTCAAATAAGTTTTGTCATCCTTTATTCTCTCCTTATTTACTCCAGGCACAAAAAAATATTAATAATAAGGCAAAAACCTATGTATTTGTCCAAAATGAGGTTGATCCTTCCTTTAATAATGTTTCAGTTGACTCTGGTAGCTGTTTGAGTTTGGTTTCTCTCAAAATCATTCCAAGGACTTGGGTGCAGGGAGTTTATTAAGGGGGCAAATCCAGAAAGGACAAGTGAAGGAGCAGGGAAAGGAGAAAAGACGGTGATGGTGTGTTAGTGAGCTGATGGCTGCTATGGGCACCAAATAATCAGTCTTGCTGGGATATCACTGATGAAACCATGTGGAAAACCCTTGAAACTGTCCCACCAACGACCAAAGTGCACAATGCTTATCCGCTAACTCCCTTCATTTCCCCTCTTGGTTTGGGGTTGCCCAGGTGCACTAAATTCCTGGTACTTCATCTCCTAGGCTAAGAGACAGAGACCTTGGAGAAGGGGAGCTATCAGCAGCCTGGAACTGTCTACCTCAACTACAGGTGAAAACAGAGGTGGGCCAAGAGGATATGAGGTGAGACACTGACAGCATCCACTATACTAACACTTACTGAGATTGCTCCATGAGCCAACCCTGGCGTCAAATGCTTCAAGAGTCATCTCATGCAATACTCAAATCACTGCTGAGAGGTTACTGTGAGCTCCACTTTACAGGTGGGGGAACTACAGCCTCTGGCCCGAGTATGTGGGGACAGGGCCAGACCCCAAGCTTGAACACCAGGCAACTTAGTAAGACAGATTGCAAACCATAGGCAAAGCAAACACCCCCTAGCATTATGAAAATCATGAGAAGAATAGTAGACATGACCTTCACCTTAGAATCATTAACAACCTCATCCAAGGCCAAGGTAGAGTTCTTCCCACAGTTTTACATTTCATGGTTAGTCTGGCCATTAAAAACTTTATGTGCCTGAAAACCAGTATCTTTTCTTCTTAACCTATCTCACCTGGTACTTAACATCTTGCAATTGTGCTATTTAATAAGTACTATTTAATTTAAAGGTATAGTGAACAACTATCACTTTCTGGGCACCCAGTAGCCATTCCCCTTCCCAAGTGCACCCTGATTTCCATAAACAAACTGCCACTCTTCCAGTACTGTAGGCTTGTTAAGAAGGTAAAGTCCAGAGGCTTTCCAGAGATGAACCTGTGCGCTAAGCTTGACCAAACAGATACCCTCTCATAGCACTTTGCATCTTGAGCAAGTGGTACAAGAACAGAGAATATCCTCAGTCCTTCGTGGAAGAAGCAACAGTGGCCCTCCAGCCAGACCATTCTCACTAGAGTGAGGTGCCATGCTCCTTTTTGCATACTTCCCACCCTCGGAGCTCCCTTGTTTCCACCCTTCCCTGAACCTGGTCCTCTGGTCTCTGGCAGGTGCTCATTACTGCCCTTCTTCTTTTCCTCCTAATAAATCACCTTAATTTTGCTTAATTGCCCAGAATAAGTTTCAGTGTTTGTAACCAAGAATCATAACTGATACAGACAGTAGACAATCTGCTAGTGGAAGCTGTAATGTCCATGTCACCCACTGAAGGTGGAATTTATACATATGTAACACTTGTTCAGTTGCATCTGTAGAAGCTTTCCTCTCCCCCTCTGAAAGCATATGCAGTTCTTCATTCCATTATGTAAATGCAAATTTTACCTGGCAGTACAGGGAACTCCTTGGATACTCTAACAAACCTAAGCACATTAACTAAAGCCTTTTTTTCTTCATTTGAATGCAGAGGATAGCCCAGTGCAAACCATACTTAGTGCACTCTGAAGGATTTCTTTATACGTCTTTTTTTTTAATGAGCTGGATTTTCCCTCTTGTTCCATCGCATGCCCTGGCTCCATATTTTTATTTGAATACTCTGCATTATCAGTTTATAATCTAAGGGCTTTAAGCCAGCTATTGATCTGCTTTTTAAAGAACACAAAAGTGTTCTCATGATTTCATAATCTTCTCTATACCCTTCCCCTTTCTTTCAAAGGTTCTACCCTTTGAAAATGGTGAATGTTGTCCTATTAAATTTAAATTGGATGAAAGTGCCCAGTGCTCTCTGAAAGCCCAGGACAGATTCATCCAAGTTAGTATTCCTTAAGAATATGTCACATTAACCTCCCCACTAGCTAGTAATGTTTACACCACTTCTTTAAAAACCTTATCATGGTCAAGGCACACAGAAACCATACCACTTTGGAAACACAGCTGGTAGTGAAGCTGCAAATTCATAGTGTAGCAACCTATAGGGTGTTTTAGAAAAGACAGCATTTTACATACAACTCATGAATAAGCAAACAGCTCCCAACCACCCAAATCAACTTGAAGAGTAAACACGAAGGGAATGTTTAGTTAAATTTTAGATGCCATTTGACTAGGGAAAAGGGCTAAAACTTATCAGCTGAGAATGAATTATGTCAATACTGAAAAAAAGCTAAGCCTCTGCAGAGAACTATCTTCAAGTGAAAGTTATACAGACAAAGGGCTAACTGTTTATGCACCACAGATAAAATACACTCTACTACAAAGGCCTGGCCCATGCAACAGATAACTGGAGAAATGCTTTACATGTGAGATATACATACATAACTTATTTGTATATTTGCATAACTGTACTTAAGGATTATCACGGGAAAGAAACAGGCACATACATATACACTGGGACAAAAAAAGACAAAGCAGACAACTGTGAACATGTTTCCATCAATAAATGTTGGTTCATACCTGATTGAAGCCCACTACCCTGATGTGAAGCAAGGGTCTGTGGAGGCAGCTGTATTCATTGCGGTGTGAGGCTTGAAAAGATGCTAGGCTACCTCCGGATTTCTAACCTTGCTTCCTGTCTGTTTAGAGGAAAAGAGTGCTCTTGTGAATTAGCAAGTTTCTTGCAGCAAGGGGCTTGTCCTTTACATCTGGGACCTAAGGGGTCTAACACAGTCCCTGAAACAAAACTGACATTCAATAAACATTTTGATTTAATTAAATCAAATTTCTCCTATATCTTCTCTCTGTGTCCAGCTTCCAAGTGGGCATAAAGTAGTTCCATAAAGCTTCTAGATTTACTGGAAAATAAACAATTTGACTCCTTATTGAGCTATTTCCAAACACCAAATATGTGTAGGAAGGTCAAAATCACATCTTTTTCATCTCCCTCACTACGTATCTATTTGTACATCATATTTAGGGATAAGGATAGCTCCCTGATAATCACTTTATATACTATGGAGGTTTGCTGCTCACATTTCAGTTAATGCCAGGGCCTTGAAAGAATCTCCTCAGAATACTGGGCATTGGACACACCATGCAAGTTAGGTATTCCCTCTCAACTAGCAAGCTGAAGGCAATGTCAATAACAAAGAATTGCCTCCAGCCAATCCTCGGAGCCAAAAAGCATCTCTACCAGTGTAGCAGGTCATTCATCTGTTCAGTTCTATGGGGTGGAGGTAAGTGAAGAAAGAGAAACGAGGACAGAAAGAGGAAAAAGCCAAAGCAAGCTCAAAACTAATCCATCCCAACCCTCAAAAAAATTCTTTTTCCTATGGAGCTGAAAAATACCCAGATGAGTACCCATTATCCTCTGTATTTCTTGGACAAGACTTGACTTGGAAAATGGTACTTTCAAAGCATTTGAGAGCAAACTCCTTTTCCTTTCCTTTGCTCATAATGTCACTAAGAGGAAAATACATTCTGAGATATAGTCCCCAATTCATATTAAGTACAAAGTCAATTTAGAACTGTGAAAGTGCTAGAGTTTCCTACAAGGACTGGGGGACAGTCCCTGCCCTCCCCATATTAGCTGGACCTGAACATGAACATAAGCAGGTGCTAGGCAGCAACTGGGTGTGAAAGGAGGAGAGACCCAAATACCTCACTACTTTCTTCTTATAACCTTTACTTAAATTTAGCTCAACCTAAAGTGCTACTAACTGGCAAGATTTTTAAAAAAGCACTGAATAATGTTCCCCATTGATTCAACAATTCCTAGGCCAGTCAGAGAATCTCATCCTTGCTGGACTCCCATTACTGTTCTATGGGTACCATGGGTCCATAGAAAGAGGCCATCCAACAGAGACTTTTGCAGGTCAAATAGGTGAGAATAAGTGGCCTACACTAAATCAATAATGTTTACAGGTCCTAATTATTTACTTATTGACACAAATTTACACAAAGCCACTTAATGAGTACAGGTTTGCACAGCCCATGGTGCTCTGCTATGTCAGATTTGAGCCATCATGTCATAGCCTGGCTTAAAAGGAAGAATTGCTGGAAACTCACGGGCCAGGAATGAGCAGCCTATTAAGATCTGAAAAGCTGTCATCCACCCTGAAAGGACTTGCATCAGCCACTGAGGATATATTTTAAACTGCCTATCCGCAAGAAAACTTTAATAACGCAGCCTTGCTCTAATGTCTTGTGAGAGGAGAGGCAATTTTACTTCTTCTATTAACCCAACGTGATTACAATGGCTTATTTCATGGAATATTAAGTTCAAATTCTGCTCCCTGGGAGGACAATAAAAAAAAAGTGTGTGCTTATGACTTTGCCCGAAATAGCCACAGGACCACAGCTCCTTGGTGCTTTTAATGCATCCAAGCAATAATCTACCATAATTTGCTAATGGTGAGATAAATTAGTGACCAAATAATAACCTGAAAAGATGACACCAAGATGGAAAGCAAATGTTTATCTTTTGCAAAGGACAGCACAACAAAGCTTATGGTAGTCTCTCTTTAAAAAAAATCAAGTCCTTATTGGATAGCCCTGGTGGTAGCTATTTAGTAGTGAGACCACAGCTAACCTGGCTAACAAAATAACCACTCACTTTGTAAAGTAAGAAGGAGTCTCAGAGGTCTCCTGAGCTGTCTAGATGCTTAGGGAAATGAAACTTGGCTTCCGCTAAGCATTCCCAGTGAAATCTACTCCCTGGAAATTATTTCAAAGAGTAATTGTACTGATGAAAAATGGCAGGTCCACCATAATAATAGTCATCTAGGATTTTTCCATAGGTCCAACTACAAGAGTTTATAGCCAACCTTGAGAGCCCTATTCTCAATTTTTAACGGTAGATAAATGACTGGTTGGAACTGGAAATGTAATTAGTTACCCACTAATCCTAAAATTCAATAGGCATTTTTCACCTAGTTCCCAAAAGTTATGACCAATATTTATTTGTAATGGCTTTCACTCTCTAATGCCTCCTGTCTAATCACTCCTCTTGTAAGTGGGAGGAGATTTTTTTCTTAATAGAAGAAGACCGGAAGTTCATTTTCCTAGGCTCTGCATGCCCTCTGAATAGTGCATGAAGTGATGAAGATTGGAAAACTACCTTGGAAAAATTTAATTCGCAGCATACATGGTATGAAGCTCTCCATCAAGAGTTTCCATAAACAACATTAATATCATGGAAGGGGAGCCCCAGTTTGGTAAGCTACTCCGGTGGGTTGGTGACTAAATTATCCAGGCCTGCCTCCATCAGCATAGCCTATTTGAAAACAGACAACTTCATCAACTATAAAACAAGTTCCTTAAAACCATGGAATGTAC
Organism: Sturnira hondurensis; assembly: GCF_014824575.4. Lineage (NCBI taxonomy): Eukaryota > Metazoa > Chordata > Mammalia > Chiroptera > Phyllostomidae > Sturnira > Sturnira hondurensis. Next base: position 5,292,259 of record NW_028087376.1, read on the forward strand.
AAGTTAAGAAAATCCTACCATTCAATTTATATGTGTCTTTCCCATAAGTGGCATATTCAGGTAAAATCAAGTATAGTGAACTCACACCAATACCTCAGAAATGACACATTACCTTATAAATATGGTTTGTCACTGTTTTTACTTTTTAGGGGGAAAAACCATTTATCTTTAACATCTTTATTTGAGAAATGCAAATAGTAAATGGGATTTTAATCATAAACCAACAAACCTAAGGAATTCTGGAAGTGAAGTACATGTAGAAATGGTGTTTAGACCCTTTAAAAAGAAAAAAAGTGCATACGAATACAATAGTGTTTATTTTCACTTTCTCTTTAGAGGAGTTCCCTGTTTGTGGCCCACACAACAAAATGATCTGATAAGAGGAGCAAGGCTAAATAGCAAACGGCAAACATCCCAACCTGATGTATTTCCTCAGCCCTGACCTTCAGATAAAAATCATACAGAAATCTGCAAAACCTCCAAATATGCAGCACCACATGCTTCCAACATTTTTAGACACAACAGTCAGAAAGGGGAGAAAAGGTAAAAAAGAAAAAAGAAACAAACATATCATATTGCTACTGAAAACAGGCTTTTCTCTTTAATATTTCAAGATTAGGGTCAGATGAATGCAGTGGCTGCCTTCGCCATTTCTTTCTCCATCTGCGAATGTGCATGTACAGCCACGTGTGTGTATACATATGTGTATGTCTATCATTTTTATGTGTGTGTGTACCCAGTATCAAGTGTGGGGGTAGTTCACATGAGATATATTATATACATACTGTGTGCATATTTAAGAAGAAAAAAAAGACTTCAAACGGTAAAAATTTATTGCACTGTGAAATTAGCTTAAATTATGACAACTGTAAGAAAAAAAATTATACGGGTAAAATTTTGGTCTGGTGGAAGAATTCTTTGATGTCTGGATTCCAATTTAACCCCCGACTGAGTTCTAAGAATCAAATGAACAAAGTATATCATACACCCCAAGTCTGCCTGTCAGCGCTAGTCATCATTTTTTATTTTATTCTTTCCAGCTGCATGTATTTACAAGACTCTGTTCTGACATTTCCTCCCCTCAAAATGTACACACTCACTGCTACGGGCAGTTGCCAAATACATTTGTAAAACAGTTCAACCCTGTGTTTGTTTATTCATTAGGCATCTCTATCAGTCTCAATAAATATGTATCACTCTAATTTTTCACATTTGCTTTACATCAGACCTTCATATATCTGACTCATGTGTTTAAGTCTGAATACATGCAACCCACATTTTGAAAATATCTCCTCAAATACATACTGAAAATTAAATGTTCGCATACAAAAACTCACCTATATGCTGCCTTACTATCCAGGAAACATTAAAAAAATTTAAAGATGAGAATTATAATTACATAGGTTTCAAAACATGCCTGCACATTCAGATAACATAGTACTCCTATCTGGGTCTATATCAATCATTCCATGTAACTCTGAACATATCTACAAATAAGTGTTTTATATACATAAGGTTAGCACCAGTGGACACTTATATAGGCAACACACTGAAGAACGGTGAAGTCAGAACTGCTTGTATATGCTGCATGCAAAAATAATGTGACCCGGGTATATGACTGTTCAGTGAGCTAAGTCTCCGAATATTTTAATGTAGTTATAAATGTTTAAAATGTTAATAATAAATCTAGGTTGCTTAAAGAATATTTCCAAATAACATAAAATATTTAGTTTCCCCCACCCAAACCATAAAAGATAAGATTTATCACAAAATGTTTGAGGAATAATCAGCCATTTTGGCTAATATACTTTAATATTTATATACATGACACATGCTGACTATAAATGATATATCATTATTTCCCATAGTGTATGGAATTTATACAATTAACTGCAAGATCCAATGGCTTGAAGGCACATAGGTACAAACACAGTTACAAGGTTTTGCTGATTATTGTTATAAATCCTATGAAGCATAAAGGCATTAAAATATATTCCATTTACACCATTCATTTTAAAATACAGCTTATAAAAATATTATTTCTTATTAAAAGATTTATATTTTTCTGGCTTTTTTCTTTTATGACATAAATTTATTTGCCAAGATTCAAAAATATTTCCTATTTTTCCATTTCCAAATATGTGTTTGAAATATACCCCAAGATTCAATATCAATTTTCTAGTTATTTCTCAAGGGTTATATTTGTTCATAATAATAGCAGCAAACATTCAGGCATTATTCGTTTGGTTTCTCCAAACTGTTTAAATTTAAAAAGAATCAAATAACAAAAGCATGATGAACCAAATTGCTTATTTTACACACACATTACAGCCACATACATATGCATGCACTTATGCATGTATATTTCCAGCACACCATTAATCATCAATGCCAAAATCATGTTATCAATCCACCTACACTGAACATTAAATGTTTTAATATTCATATAAATTGCATCAAAATACACATGCGATTTTGTTTTTTAAATTAAAGACTTTGATCCTTAATGGAGATATTTTTCACTGAACCTTTCCATTCTTTCTTAACTATAGGTAAGGTTTAAATACAGTTGTGAGTAAAAATCTGCAATAAATTTTACGGCACCCCCCCAAACTGTCCAGTGTGTGATTTTTTTAAAAGGAGCTGAAGCCACAGCCTATGAAATGTGACATGGAAACATCCCACCATCTACATGCATGATCCTAGGGTTGTCCACCCGTTAGCAAAAAGGCACCGGATTCTGCAGCTGCTGATCAAATCAGCTTTATGTTTCTGGAATGAGTTCCTGCTGCTGAGTCTGAATTTGTAGACAGGCATGAAAAAAATATCCTGTAAGATTGATCCGGCTCAAAATAAAACCTCTAGAAAAGACACGTAAGTTTTATCAAACCCATGTACACCTAGATAGCTTTAGGATATACTAACAATATGAACATCTGTGTGCATACAAACACATGCCAATCTATTTCATATGTTTACTTATATTTAGACCACATACATATTACATGTCTTGTCTCAGTGTCAGAGATATGCACATCCAGGGTATATGTTTGTATCATATCAGTAACATTTATTGAGTAATTTGCATGCTTACATCAGCTAAAGTACATTATCACTTCCCTTTTTTGCTTCTTGCTACAAGTCTGGCAATCAAAAGGAAAAAAATGAGTATAGATAATTCCTTTCATCAACTGCTCAGACTGGTATTTGGGATAGAAATTCATTAGCATGTTTTTCCCCATTCATTTGTTAAACCAGAATGCCGGAAAGAATTACAAAACACAGTGTTTCTCTTACTTTTCTTTGCCATGAAAAACAAACCCTTAGAAAAGGTCCAGAAGCAGCTTTCTTCCTATTTTCAAATGGACCTAATATCATTTCTAATCACCCACATACACACACGAAACCCACAGTGTGCAGCCATAGTCCATGTGTGGCTCCAAAACGAAGCTGTACGTCTGCAAGCGCAACATCTTAAACACTGGAAGCCAATTGGACTTACTAAAAATCTATGATCTGAGTGAGAAATCATACTAAATATGAGCCCTGGTAACTTTATTTTTAATGATGACTTTTTGAGAAAAAAAAACAAGATAGGGAGAGAGATCAGCAGGGTGAATGTAAAAATTGTTCATCTTAAATTTCTACAAACCCAGTGTCAGGGTAAGCATGTACAGTGCGTCAAGCATAACAAAATGAAAACGAGGTGGGGGGGGGAGGTCCCAGGCACTTGCTTCCTTGAATCCCTCTGAATACATTTCACAATTCATCAGTTTTTGTCTTTCCTGCCACGAATGAGGACAATCAGACCAGACACCCATTAGATTTTTCATGCAATTTTTTTTCTTGTTCATGACATGTTGGCAGGGAGGATGGCAATTCTGAAATCTTACCAAATGAGAAAAATGTCAGAAGCTGAACTGACAGCTAGTGGTTACTATGGTGATAGGTGATATTGAAAAAAAATAAGACTCAGTTAATTCAAAAGGAATCAAGTTGGGTATTTTTAAGCCAGTTGATACAGATGAAAACTTAATCCTGATATTGGGACATTATCTTTTCAAGCTAACAGCCAAAGACACCATTTAGCTTAAATAATAACTAAATACACAGCTCATAATCTTGTGATTAAAAATAATGGAAAGAAATGGTATTGATAAATGGAAGTCAAATATTATTACCAAATGACTGTCAGAGAAATATAGATTATATTCAGTGGAAAGAGGATTTTATTGAGGTGGGGGGAAGATAGTTTACAGTCTAGCAAAATATTTTTTTAAAAGAAAACATAGCAGCTTTACAGGAAAAAAATTACTCTTAAGAAACAACCCAGATTCTGTTAAAACACAGAGACACACAGACATGGTAGTTTCACATTCAAATTTAAATAAAAAGAAAAATCTATTTCGATGGTAACTGTCAATACATTAAACCCCTAATTTATAAGGTATTTACATAGGTAAATCCTCATTATGAATTTTTAAAGAAAATAACATGTCTATTCTTCATATCATCATTTCTCTCTTTGGTTGAAATCTAGTTTAATATACTGCCTATGATTCAGGGATCTTCATAATAAACAAAATAATAATACACATATAAGCACCTTTCTCTAACACTAAGCGATGACAATGCACACTGGCTCAATCAGTTAACTGCTGCTACTTTGGGGTCTATTGATTTAAAAGAAGGAAACAGAATATCATGAAAACAATATTTATAATTAACCAAAAATACAACTGTTTGTCCCACATGTAGTGCACATGAAACCCAGATAAGACAGTTTTAAAAAAGAAGAGTTTTAAACTAAATACTTAATAAAGAGGAATCAAAGATAGCTAGGGGTGCAATCGAGAATATACCATGACTGAAAATCTTTGACACAGAACAACTTTTGAAAGCTTTCTTTCACATGAACACTAAAGTGCTGTAAGTATAAGGGATAAATACCAAAAAGTATACTTAGGCAAACCTGAGTCAGCTGTCATTTTGAAACAGTGTAGTCTGAAATTATTCCATACTTGCATATTTTTTCCATATGCCACACTCCCCAGATCTAGTCTGGTGTTTTTTTCATTTGATATAGGGATATTAAATAATCTAGTGTATCTCTTTTTAAATCAAATCTTTTGAGAGTTATAGGTAACTAGTGAAAACAAGATTCTTACTTATAACCTCAAGCTAGTATTTAATGCAAGGGGGAGGGGGTACATTATCAAGGAAGAAGCTCAGGAAAAAAATTAAAGTCCCGTTGGTTAGGTGAAGCTCTTTCCCACTAAACAGACTACAATGCCATCTACTGGGAACATGAAGTTCAACTTCACTTTAAGCAGCAAAGGCTAGTTTAAAAGGCAGATAGATATAACTGGAGAGACATCCAGTCCTACACCCTTCACTGTTCAAAAAAGAAAAGAAAAATATAGATATCGCCATTGAAACATCAGTTCGTATTACAGATCATTATGTTCTTCCTCTGACATCTCCTCCCAGCATTTTGCTTCTTAATTTCTAGCTAAAGCCTCTCTTTTTCAGCTCCTTCCAACTACTCTTGAGTAACAAGTTAACAACACCCAGAAAAATAATCACCAGCAGTGAGCGACCTTGGGGTCCTTTCCTGCAATCTCTAGCTTGTGATTTTTACAGGCAGTTTGTGTTAGAATACTCTCTGCAAAAGATTTTATAGTCCCTAAAATCACAATGGAAAAGACAAGGGTCCTGGTCAAAAGGGGATACACAAGGGTGAAGACACAGAGAGAGCCTGATATCATGAGAATAAAGTCTCTTTTTCTGTCTCCTTGTGCTATATGGGATGCAGAAGCTAAGGCATCTTTAAAAAAAAAATCTGTCAAGTTTTTGCAAGCCAGTCTCACATTTTCTACCAATGCATCCTTTGCTCATTTGTACACTTTTTTAAAATTCTGGCTGGCTTGTATGGTTTTTAAAAGTGAGAAATGGAATGGATTCAGGATTACCATTTCCTACTCTCTATACAAAATTGTTCAAGTTGAGGAAAGCAATATTTAGAAGAAAGGACTATCACCTCAATTAAATAAGAATTTATTTTACAAGCACTATCAAAAAGAAAATGAGTTCCTACCTAAGAGCTGCTGTCCACATGTTTCAAGATAGGTATAGGCATGAGTAAACACAGACATTCTCAACTTCCACAATACTCACATTTGGGGGAAGATAATTCTTTCTCATAGGGGGCTGTCCGGTGCATTGCAGGCTGGTGACCAGCATCCCAGTCTCTACTCCATAGATGTCACTGACACCTCCACACACAGCTGTGATAATCAATGCCAGATGTCCCCTGGGAACAAAATCATCCTCCCTCTACCCCCAATTGATAACAACTGTTGTGGGATACAAAATTCAATTTTATATAAATTAGTTCTCACATGTTTCTCTGTCTGGCTGGTTCATGTTGATACATGACATAATATTTTTTAAAAGGTACAAGAATGTGGTGGAATAGGTACAAAGGGAAGAGGAGTAATCTCTATTCAGCAATTTATTTAACCTCAGAGCTAATCAGGGCTCCTGACCTTTCCAAAAAGCTCCCTAGAAAATTCTAGAGAGGGAGCTAAAGGGGAGAGTTGTCTCATGGATGGTAGCTGTCAAGTGGTTTAGATGGAGGATGGGGAGAAGAATGGGGAGTTTACACAAATTGATTAAATTAAAGGGTTTTACTATCCAAAGGCAAAAGGGAAACTGACAAATAGGTCATCTTTATATCTGAAGTCTTTCCTAGCCCCCCTCTTAAATAGACAATTTTAACAGAGGAGGTGTAAATTTTTAATTTTAAAATTGGGAACAGAATTTGAAACTTCACTGTGGAATTTTTTAAAAAACTGTCCCCTCGGTGAGAAAAGATAAGCTAGAAATAAAGGTCAGAGGAGACACTGGAATGTGGGAGATATAGAAATACATTCAAGAGTACTAGTGAAGTTAAAATTGTAGCCAAGTTTAGGATTAGAACAGTGTAGATCCTTATGAACTTGAAACGGTAATAACTATGAGTAGAATCTTTTAAGTAGTATCCGAGGACATGTGTGCAAAGTTTCCATTTAAACTTCTTCAACAGAATACTGAGTTATTCTGCAGTAACTAATGGACTATACTAGGTGTACATTGTCTCTTTCTCTTGCCTTTTACCAGGGATAGCCAAGATTGGCTGGTGGGAAGCTTCAATCAGGTAGTAATCTCTCCATAGTCCTCACACTGAAAAAATGTAAACAACTCCTATCTCTGCTCCCCTTGTGTGTTTTTTTACCAGTACTTTGGTGATAATAAGAAAGAGAAAATAACACATTTTTAACATTTGACATTTTTAATACTCTGAAATCTGGCTTTTCCTCATTGCAGGAAAAATGTGGGACTGAGAAGAAACTGGAGGCAAAGCAAACATAGTCACTCTCAAAACTGCAGTCATTGGTACCACGCTCTATATTACCAGTGGCTTCTGTGGAATGCTTCTTTCTTTAAATGGGCTGGACCACACATACACACTCATTCAGAGTAAGTCTATAGATGAACTGTCTTCTGTGTTTTTAAAGAAACGCAGCTTGTGCGGTCTGCTGATAGCTCAGAAACAAGGAACTGTTTTCACATCTCATTCACATAATGGATAGAGCTACAATGCAGAGCATACAAGCCCCCAGGAAAGCATTCTGTTTGTCACAATATGCAAGAAAACTCTCTTACATTTCTGCATTTAGTTTCCTAAACTAAGCTAGATTTCCAGAGCAGTATTCGTGGATTACATGGCACTGGACCCAGGAAGGTTTATTGGTCAAGATCATTCATGCATGCAGTTCCCCACTCTGCCTGTGATTACCACACTTGTAAATTTCAGCACCTCTATATACTCTCAGTATTTGTTAGGGCTCCTGCTACTAAAGTGGCCTTTTGTTTTTTAAAAAAATAAAATCAAAATCTGACTATGACCTGTTAAGACTGTCCAGGAATGTGTATCTGAAGGATTTTCTTTAAGTTCTCTATAAATATTACCTGAGTAGTGTCCCCTGAAGGGCACTCCCACCTGGCAGCCTGCCCGCTGTTCCACTCCAGACAGAGACACTCCTTTGGACTCTTGTAGAGGGGTTACTCTGCACAAAACGCTAGTGGAATCCAGCCTCTTTTAGTCTCTTAACTTTTATCGTCAGTTGCTAAATTAGCTAATGATTAATTAGTTAATGTTTTCAAAGCACTTTGAAGATGAAAAGCACTGCCTAAGTGCTAAGTGTAAAACAACATTAGTTATTCAACTCTGCGAAGACTAATTAGCTTTTAAAAAAATGTTCCCCCCAAACTGATCAATAATGCTTCTGGTATTATAGTAGGAATGTTTGTCCTACAGATCACTAAGACCCACCTCACGTTTTAAGGCTTTTATGCCTGGAGACATGCAGAAATCCTGACCGAGGTTTATTGCTTAGTAACCCCTTGGCTTTCAACGTGGCTGGAGTTGGGCTAGTGATGTCATCTATACAAAACACAGCATTTTTGCTGTCAAAAAGGCTTTAAAGGATTATTTAACAAAGCTAAAAGTAAAGAACTAAACTCTAGGAAAGTGGTACAGAAACATGATCAGTGAACTTATATTTAAGAAGAATTAAGCTTTTAAAGTTTTTTTTTTCCTCCTCTAAAAAGCTCTTTAACAGTGGTTCTCCAGGTGGCCTCTCAATTTATTGTGAGATTTCACTTTGATGGCTATGAGTCCTCATGGGGGCTATTATGTCAATAATTTCTACAGCAACATTTTATTCCAGGTACAGAAATGACTTAGAAGATAGAGTCGGGGTCTGGAAATTTCGAGATCCCTCTTTAAATTGTCCATGCCAACCACTACAGAATAAAAAAAAAAGATAGCTTTCACCATTTCTCTCCTTTCCAGCCCCACTATTAATGCACAGACTGTTTTATAAGCTTTTTGGATGCTAAGTATCCAAAAAAATCACTTGAAAAAGTTCAGCATTTTATTTCTCCTGTCCACTTCCAAAGACTTGAATAATGTAGAGCTGATGGGAATTATGAAACTGAAACAGGCATCTCCATAAGTGGAGGTTTGAGGGCCATTTGTCCCCTTGGTACAAATACATACTTCTTGCTGTTGTCTACCAGACAGCCTTGGATATAAACACTGGGCATTCGGGGCTTTTTGTGTGAAAATGGCTGAGATTATTGTTTTTAGTAAAGATAGGAATAGTCTTCCAGATTAAAAATACTAAATAATTTCTGTTAGCTTAAAGGCTGTTTTGTTTTGTGGGTTTTTCTTTTTTGGACTGTAATTGCAAAATATTAAGATGTTGATTATTGAAGACATCAAGCAAACACTATTAATACAGGTGGAGCAAAACTAGGTTTACAGTTGTGAGGATGCAAAACACAGAATTTATTCTTATATTATTATTTATTAATCACTGCATTATTTTTCACATGAACAACTGTAAACCTACTTTTGCCCCCCTGTATGCTCTCAAACTATGCAGTATTACCACATTAAACCTTATGCACATAAACCATAAGAACAACTCAGCTTAGAAACTAAAAAGTTAAGCTAAACAAACAAAACAAAATGTTACGCATGGGAACATATGTTCTTTACATATTCATTTACTCCAGGATTGAGTTTAGATGGAGCAAAAAGACTATAATACATTAGACCTTTATATCTGTATATATGTGTAAATATTACACATATTGGCATATATAAAACATGTGTGTGATATATACATCAATCACACATTGCACCCGCATCAATCAAGCATTTGCTTAACAAACAACAAAAAAAGTAGTGATGTATTCACATTCCCAGAACTAAAGGTTTAGTATCAATATCAGTGTCAGCCTTTCCTATATGCACTAAAATATATCTGTCATAAAAGCACAGTAAAATTACTTGAAAACGAAAAAAGGAATAGGTGTAATGAAAAGTGTGTCCAGCTACTAGGTGATTTCTTTGCAATTTCCTAAGTCATAAAAGAGCAGACACCAGAAATAATTTGCAAATCACTGTAACCCAAACCCTAAAAAACATAAAATATGAGCAGAGCTTAGAAGGAGAAGGTGGTCAAGTCAAGGGCAGCTGTTACTTCCAGGATCTCTATAAGGGTGTTGGACCCTAAATAGAGGTAAAGGCAAGAGGATGAACTATGGAAGAGGCATGATTTTGACTGGGAGTAGAAGTTCCTTTGAAATTTTCAAAGATTATTTAAAATTCTTATCGAAATCAAGTTCCCTTCTGAATTTCTTTTTCTTATAATTGAACAAGTGTTAAGCTGTATCGGGCTGTCACAGCTGTTCCAATACATGAGCCACACTTATAGTAACAGCTTTCGTTACACATTTTTGTGGAGTGGTTTCCAGCACACTGTGATTAGAGCTTGCATATTTTTATACTACTTGCATATTGAAAATAAACCCAAGATTTTAGATTATTTTTCTCATAATGCATCTGGCATGTATGGTTTCTAAAAGACAAAGAGGCCATTGTGATTTCATACCTACTGATCTGAATACAACACTTTGTTTTCTTTTTGTATATTTTTCTGTGTTTTGGATCAAAAGGAAAAAAAAAAACTTACATGGGGTCAGTAAAGAAATCCTAAAAAATACTGCAGCCTAACCAAATCTATCCATTGGCCAAATGCTAATGCAATTTTTTCCACTTTCCGAATGTCTTTATGATGACGTATCAAATATCCAAATATTATATGGGTATGGAGGCTATGTCATACAACTACATCAGAGATGTTAGCAAAAGAAACATGAAAAAATCAACAGTCAGAACTCTCAATTATTTTGTTTGTTTCAGATTCAAAAACACTTGTTTGTTTAGCTCTGAGTAACAGTGTATTCCCAACCACAGGTGACTGTGCCCAAAATGACCATGATTCACAACTTCAATTGTTGCTTCCAGAAATATTCCCAAACTGCAAAACACAGAAATTCTGAAATGCCTATATTTAAACAGAAATAAACAGACTATGCTTCAGAAATCTATACAAAGAATAATCATCTTTCTACCTAAGTAAAAATAACTGTTTGTCTAAATAAGTTGTAGAATTAAATATCCACATGCCAGTGTTTTTAAAATTATAAAAGAAATAGCCATCTGTTGCTTATTGTCCTTTTCAAAGAATTAGATCTTATCTGCAAATGCCTTATCTTTTCCCAATCCCCACAGTACACGCATTGTCTAAATTTTGCTTCTTGTTGCTCAAACCCTCTAAATTAGTAGATTCAAAATTAGCCAGTTATACCAATGCTTTTCACTTTAAATTTTAATAATAAACAGAGACATCTCCTTTCCTTTTTTCCCCCTAGACCCTCCCTCTTTTCTGAAACCTGAAGGCTGCTGCTGAAAGGATTGAAAATCTGGAAAGAGTTTGGGGTGGACTGGCCAACCCCCTTTCATTTCCTTCAGATGTTTACAATCTAGCACCTTTCTGAAGACAAAGATGGGAAAAAAGCTATTTTTCCCTTTGACTGAATGGTGAGACAGGGGGGTATTAAAAACTGATCAATGTAATTTTTTTCTCAGAAGTATTTGCACATCTGTGAAATAATGTAATTTATAAAAAATTCTTTTTATATGACATTCATGATTATAGCCTGATCTGGAGAATTATTCAAATATAAAATTAAATGTTCAAAAACTCACTGTGCTGTGGATGGCTGAGTTTATCCCAGCTGTGCATCAAACTTACATAATTCTATTAAAACTATAAAAGTGAGCCTTTCTAGATCTCACTGAATCTCTAAAAAGGGAAGTAGTGTTTTAAAGGAAAGTGTGATGATCTTCTTCTTGTTTATTTCATTTTCTTTTGATAAGCCTGCCAGGGGTCTAAAGATATTCTACCAGACTGTTCAAAAACAATAACAACAACAAAAAGGTGATGGAGAAGGCTACTGGGTAATAAAGAAAATGCTGTGTAAAGTACATTGCATGTTATTATTACAGAAAAAACCGTGACTTAAAGGAAGTTTACAAATCTTTAAAGTAAATTCTTTGGTTTGGGTGAAATTGCTTGAGATACATTAAGAGCCATCCATAATTTACCTGGACTGCCCTGTTAAAAAGGGTATGCTAGTTTCACTCCAAGACCCTCATCCTCCACCACCATCCAAACACAGCAAGTGCCCCCATTTACTGAGAGAAATTTGCCCTCTAAATTCACTGTTTATCAAAAACAAACTCTCCCTGGCCAAGTGGAAGAGGAAAGTCTCATTCCCACTTACATATCTCTGCACTGTCAGCTACAAATATACCTGCCAGTGAGGGAGGAATTCTGTGCAACGTTTGTCAAAATTCAAATTCAACCTGTTTTCTTACGCAATCACAAATAACAACGATATTTAAAGTAATCTGAGCCCAGAAAATAAGAGACTCTTATATTAAATCTCTCTGAAATTATAGACTAAAACCCATGCTCCAAGTACTGGTTTCCACATCTATATTTTTAATAAACTGCACATCTAAAATATTTATTGTGAATTAATAATTTAGAAATAAAGCAGAATTCACTTATAGATTAATATCAAATTTTAAGTAGAAAGAAAAACACAATTCTTAATCATTTGTATTGCACAAATTAATAGGTTGTCTCAAAAAAAAAAGCTCACATTAGGAAGAAAGGGATGTACAGTCACTGTTTTTAAAAACACAGGCAAAATCTGGGTGAAGATACTGTTTCTGCTGCCTAAGACAGACGGACTTTAATAACACTTAACAGAACGATGCCCATAATGATCTCAGAAAGCACTTCTTATGCCTCATCCATCATGCTGAGGAGAAACTGAAGCCTCCGACAGCATTAGGAATTATTCTAGATCTTGTCAGTAATTCGCAGCTCCTCCGTAGTATCACAACACAAATGTACGTGTGTGAGACACTGACCATTAATCTAGGAGTTTTTTCTGCTCACAACAGCGTGCTGAGAATGTATCAATTGTTTCATAGAGAAATGGCAGATATGAAGCCACACTAAATAAAACAAGAAAAACCAGGGAAATAGTATATGGATAGATAAACAAACAGTGTGTTAAGGAATGAAAATGTTTTCTATCACTAAGAGAGAAATCAAAGTAATGTCCCTAATGCATGTTATAGGTGAGTTGGAAACTGTAAGTGTCCTGGCTGGAGAGCCAGACTCTCACTGATTAAAAGTTTCTATAAAGTTGCAACATTCTGTCAATATCCTCAAGTAATATGCCCGCCTGTATGCGATAAGAAAATGATTGGTTTCTTTTTTCTACTAAAGAGAAATGCAAAAAGGTCCACTTTCTGTCCTTCAGGCAGAAAATCAAAGTGAGCACCTGGGTCGTTTGTTTCACTCATTTTAACTTCTCAAAGGGTTCAATAAATGGAGGAAGGAGATCCTGAGGATGAATAAAATAACCAGCTTATTCACAGATACCTCTAGCTTAGACAGTATGTCAGTGGCAAAACAAATGTGAACTCCCAACCCTCATGACAAAACAAACAACAGAGTTTGGCAGCATCTTCCTCAAAATAAGCTCTGTTCTTAATAGTACGATGACCACTCTAAAATAGACTCTGCTCCAGAGAAAAAGGTTTATAAATATTTGCAAACCAAACTCTTAAAACATTCCTCTGAGTCCACTCCAAATCAATTTCTATACATGCACTGTAAAGATGAAAGCTGCCTGGATGTCTGGTTTATGATAAATTAAGATGGTCTAACTCCTAGCAATCATATACCCCATGCAGATGTATTTCTGTGAAGTTCTGTGATCTACTCAACAACCAAATAAAGCAGGCTCTTGTCAAATGAAATGAAATGAAGTGGGTGCTTCTTAGAGTGAAACAGGGCTGAGAAAGAATTTTAAGAAGGTGAGAAAATGTAGATATGAACTAAGAAATACTAATAATACTAAATTTAAAGTTTTCTAAAGCAAAATGAAGGTTTTTCTTCATAGTTGCCTGAACTGGGTTAAATAACTACCAACAGACCAAAACCACTTGGAAATTGGTGTACAGTGTAAACAGAGTTCCATCTTACTTTCAACACTCAAATACAAAACATTATATTAAAAAAAAACTTATTGTCCCTTTGGAATGATGAACAAATTTCTAAAGAAGACACAAGTGCTAAGAACACAGTTCAGGTTGGGCCACTTGACTCACTTCCCCCAGCCCCAGCTCAGAATAACAGTGTATTATTCACAAGTAACAAACTCAAGGGCAGGGACAGAAACAGAGCTCTAAGGCAGTGGACATTGTCCCGTCTCCTCCTTCCCCATCTGCTGTCAGCCCACCTTCCCTCACCTCACTTCCTCCCCCCACTGAAAGCTACAAAGCAAAAATGTCACTGAGAGCATTACCATGGTCTGCAATGGACAGATATTTATACTGAATAATGCTCACGTCAGGAATGAGTAAAACCAGGTTTAAAATTGAGGTTTTTCCAAAATAATGAAGAGGAAATGTCATGCTAGCAGCGGTAACAGCATAAATTGTGCTTATTCATTCACTATCCTTTTCTCCTCCCCTTTCCCCATAGAAACATAATTTTTATTTTTCAAATCTACATACATAGAAGAGAACACGGGTTTTGTCACAGTTGCTGCTCTTTCAAACCTAAGACTAGAGACAAGGATGAATTTCGAAGATTTTTTTGAAAAAAATAAAAAGATGGCAAAGAGAACACATATCTTTTGCGGTTTCAATTCAAAGAAAAAAGGTAAATAGGATTCCTCAAGCAAAATTACCTGGAGCTTTAACTTTTATTTTATCTAATTGAACTAGAGAGAAAATACCAGCTAAAAATGTCACCTGCTCAACAGTAAATACACTGTTCCTCCTCCTCCTCCTAGCACAGAAGCTGGAGGAAGGAAAGAAAAGGTGTTTACATTTCAATTGTTCAGATGCTGTCCTGAAAAGGATTACAAAAGAACACTCCGAGATATTTCTGTGGGCAGTTTTCTGAGGAGATACCAGGACTGGAGGAGGCAAGTGGGGGCTAATTGTAACTGGAGACAATTCGGCAAGGGTGGGTGGGTTCCTCCTTGGAGGTCTCGTTGCAGTGCAGGCAGATTTCAGGTAGAAAAACAATACCCATAAGGATCCCTGTCCCCCTACAAAAAAAAAAAAAAATCCTGCAAACCTCTGGTGTCTGGTACAAAGCCTGCATACTCTCTAGTGCTGAGATAAAGGCCCAATCTGTTCATCAAACACCTCCAGGCTCTGCCATCTAATAGGAACAAATTGGCAATGACTGCCCAAGCTAGTAACACAGGCCACTGATTTGTAGATTGATACGGATGCCTAATGATCCCCTTGGGCAGATCAATAGGAACAATCCTCATCCCTGCCTTTCTTCTTTATTGGCCTAGAAGACTAGGCAAGGAGAAAGCAGGAGGTGGAGGAGGCCGCAGTGCTACCTGGGGACAGATGGAGAATAAGAATACAGGTGTTGATGTGCGGAAGGGAAGCCACTCCAGACCAGCATTCAAGAACTTTTCTCTGACTGTCTTGATTCATTCTGTGTATTTGGCAGGCAAAGGGTGTAAGAACAGCACAAAAGACGCTTTTCTATTAATAGTGGTCATGCACAACATTCACTGAGACCTAGCTTATGGTAAACATGGTGGCTACCTTCATTTGGGAAAGAAGAGAAATGATGCAAGGCCAAGTACCACTCCAAGAAGATGAACCTGGTGAACAGAAAATGCCAAAGGTGTAGATGAGAGCAAGTGAAAGAAGGTGAAGATGTGATGCTCCATCGTAGGAAGTTAGGACAGAACGAATTTGAGTGACTATGATCAAAGAGGGACAACAATAATGGACATTGTTTTAAATATCATAAAAAGGAGGCAAGTGAATTAATACACTGTATTGCTCCCACATGCTGAAAGCACCCTTCTGCCCCCGCTGCAGTTGGTCAGCTAGTTCTCACATATGGGTGTTATTATCCGAACCTTCTGCCTTTCTCTTTAGTGCACTAAGCAGGTTTTCCAGAAGTTGACTGCACTTTGCTCTCCTGCAGACCAACGCTCTCCACCCCCAGAGTTAGGGCTTGCTTTCCATTTGTGTATTATTCTTGTGAATAAAATTATCCAATTAGGAAATCCATTTAAAGTCCTTAACAATAACAGGGAAAAACTAATGGAGTTGCTTTAGATTTTCTTTTTCAATAAATTAATGTTAGTGATGTTCTGTGGATTCTTAAGTGCTCATTTATATCATCAGGGTTATTGCACACATAACAATTAGTCCGAAATTTCTATACTGATTTGTCTATATTGTAGGAAGTCTGTCCTCCTGAAGAAGCAGTAGACCAGACTAATCAGAGGAAAACTTACTGGGAGACAGAATGAATTTGGTTTCTAAAACAAATAAATCAATGAAGTCTAAATCTTTGTACTTTGTGTGTTTATATTCTTTTTCTTCTTTTAATTATGGGAGAGTTTTTTTTAAAAAACCTCCCCTTGCCTCCCCTACAAATCTTTTAAAGCTACTCCAAGCACATTTGCAGGTGTTGCATACAAAACAACCAAAAGGAGGAAGGGAGGGAAATGTTCAGTTTTTTACTCCAGCATTCAGACCTGCTAGCCGCCTGAGAATTTGCTTTGTTCAGTCATCAGTCTGGTTTGGTTTTGTTATTAAAGGGAGATAACACTGAATGCCAGAGATGAAATTGCGTTTTCTTTATTGTCGAGGGTTGAAACCCTTGCCACACCACCGATTCGGTGAAAGATTTTTCTTTTTGTAATAGTAGAAATGTTTTTAATCTCACCTCCTCTTTTTTTTGCATACGCAAAATACAACCGAGGCTACATGAAAACCTTGGTATCCCAGCCCACTGTGTAACATCACAAATTAGTCATCTCTTTACTGTGTGTTGCATCCTCCTTTTTAAATAAAAGCAAACGTGGAATGGTGTTAAATTTTCACAGTAAAGTGTTTGCACTGATGGACCAAACAATCACGTGCACTGGAGCTCCAGCACTGACCACTTAAAATTCAAATTTCACACTAACGATAAGTGTAATCATGGCAATCAGCATCACCACCACCGTCACCATCATCACAATAAAAAGATGCATTCTGTTCGCTGGTGACATCAATCAACTGTGTGGTGAAGATCAGAAGCTGCGCTCCTCTCTTGCTCTCACTCCCTGTCTTGCTGGTTCCCCCCTCCCCACCTCACTGCCTTCCCCCCACCCACCCACCCACTTTCACCCCCGCTAGAGAAGTGATCACATTTAATTCATTGCATCATTATGTCATCTCCATACTAATCTCTGCCCTCACACCTCCGCCACTTTGACATGCAAATGAGCTAGGAAAAAAAAGCCTCACATTAATATAAAAAAGTCACAGCAATCATGTCTGATTTCCTGCCTTCCAGCCCCACACACTCCCTCCAATCCCCATCACTCCCCCCATCTCTCTTTCCAGCACGCTGTGCTGGTGATCACAAGAAACAACAGCAATCTGTTGAAGATCAGACGCTAAGACAGGGAGGTGGGGAGAAGGATACAACACATACACGTGTCAGCAACGCGGCCCAGGCAGTCCTATTTGCATATTCACATGAGTTCCATTCTCAGATTGCTTAAGCAGGGAAGAAGTTAGATAGCTCCCCCACCCACCTACCCTCCCAGAACCATAAAGAAACAGCTTTAGAGAAGAGGAAGAGGAGAGGGAGAGAGAGAAAGAGGGAGGAGGGAGGAGGGAAGGAGGGAGGCAGAAAGGGAAAGGGAGAAAGGGAGAGGGAGAGAGAGAGAACATCTGAACGTAAAGGACAAGAGAGAGAACATGAGGAGGGAAGGAGAGGTGAAAGAGACAATGCACAGAAAGAGGGAAGGAAAGAAAAGAGAAGAGAAGAAAGGCTGTCCACATCTGCCTTACCTCAGCTAGCTTGCTTTCTGTTGCTCTTAAAAGGAATTCCCTGTGGTTCCTTTAGAATTTTTGAGAACCATCCTTCAGGGTTTTTACTTCTCTCTCTCCTTTCTCTCTCTCTCTCTCTCTCTCTCTCTCTCTCTCTCTCTCTCTCTCTCTCTCTCTCTCTCTCTTCCTCCTCCTCCTCTTTCTGTGTTGTGACTGGGTTTATAAAAAAAATAAAAAGACATCTCCATGTTCAGCTAGCAGTCAAGAAGGCATCATGAAGTCCAGGGCTACAGGGGGAGGGAAGAGAGGAGGGGAGGGTCACAGCTTAATGCTTTACAAAGGAGAACCTGAAGTCTCTGTTTTTAAAACATCCCTTGCACATACAACGACTAACCAAGACAAAAACATATGTACTATATGTATACACGGAGGCATATGTACATTTTCACCAGTAACCCAGATGTCAAAAATGTTAAGACTGTGATGCAAACAAATGTAGAAAAATTATGAGTCATTGTGAAAACCCCACTGCGGATCCACTTTGCTGCACTCTGATTGCGGAGGGGGCCAGGCAGCTAGGAGCTCTATTTGCTGAATCACATTTGTGGCAATACCTGGGTAATAAGGGACTCGCTTGAGATGGGGTTTCAGCTTCTGCAATGAATTTCCCAGCTTTGGTCAGTTTTCATCAGTACTTTTGTGGTAAGGAATATATGTGAACATGTCCACAAATTTTCTTGCTTTCTTTTTCTTGCAACAAAAAAAGGAGGGGAAAAGAAAAATGCAGTTAAATAATATATATGCAAGCTGATGTAACCAATAATAGCTGTCTTTAAATATACCTTATGAAGTATAAAGTAGGTATGAATTAAAAATATAGAATGATTCATGCAAAATGCACCTGATTTCCTAGTGGCCTACTGTATAATATTATCCTAATTGACTTTAGTAGCTCCCATGAAATGTTACTATCCCTCCAAGGAACCTGCCTTCCAAAGACAAGTGAACCACTGAAGCACTGATGAACAGCAGCTGATTCAAAGAAATTAAGTGCTAGTCTGTTAAGTGAAAGGAATAAAAACATCTTCAAAATACAACGAATAGTGTATAGTTCAATTCCATTTTCAACCTGTTCATTTCAACTAGCAAAGACAAAAAGGCATCCAATGTTGTGAGAAACTTTAATAAAAATATAATTCTAAAAGCTGGCCAGAGGGATGTTTTTGCAAGTTGGTTTTGAATATTAATCCTAAATTTAAATAGTATGAACAATGTTTCACAGCAAAACAAAAAAAATATGGTGAAGTTTAAAGTACCTAAAATTTATGAAAGTAAGCATTCAATAACTAATTGGGGCATTATTAAAAGCAGGGTAATGATGAAAGCAATATAAAGATGTGTATTACAGCACAGATATCTACCACGCACCAGGTTCCAAATGTGGGTCATTACCTAGACCATGACACATATCATATATGAGAGAATAAAATTAAATGACTACAACTGACTTCAGAGGAAGGAAGGAAGGGGGGGAGGGAAGGAGGAAAGGAGTTTAAAAGATGTTAGCATTCACACTAACAGTTAACTTAGGGATCAGTTGTTGAGTATGGTTAAGGAAATGCTAAATAAAATTGTTTCTTTATTTGAAACAGAACTCTTGGCAGACACACATCAGAAAAATTAATTTTTCTGTGTCTCTCTCACAAAAATGATATGTTTTACATTCATTGCCTGAATTCAAAAAGGAGAAAGAAAAGGTAATTTTAAGAATCTGACCTCAACATACAAGTTACAGCTCTCTACCCAAAATTGATGAAAAACATCTATGACAAGACTCATCAATGAATCCCTGAAATAAAGAGAAAGAGAAAATAACCAAAACATTAGACTCAGGAACATTATATTTCAATATTATCATATGAATTAAATGTAATCCTTGAAGCGACTAGTCCCTGGGGTCACATATTAGGCCTGTCCCCACCCCTGCCCCCTTTTTTTATTTAATAGAGGTCACCCAGGCTGAAAAGCAAAACCCAAATGAAAAGCATCTTCAGTGTGCTTATAACATGAGCTGCAAGGGGTCAGGCAGCGTCTTGTATGGCCTCATAAAAAATACATAACCAGACAGCCTAATAGTATTTCTTTGCATTCATTTTTGGATGGAGGATGGGGAGTGGGGGCTGGGGAAGAGAAAAGGTTGATGTTGGTGGCTATGATGAAAACAAAATAAAAGACAGCACAAAAATATATTTTTAAAAAGAGGGTAGTCCATCTTTTCCTTTTGTGAAAACGTATCAGGTGCAATTCTGAAATGTGATTGATTTGTAAAATATGTTGCTCTCATTTTTAAAGATAATTACAGATGCTTAAATGGTATGTCTATATTCTCTCTTATTTTTTTCCAGCTAGTTATGTTAATTAAAAACTTACTTATGCTGGGTCCCTTTTCCAGTTAATATTTTCAGCACTGCAAACACTCATTTAAACACAGATTTATAAACTACACTTACTTCCAATGATTACTAAAAATAAAGCAATAATGAGGAAAAAACACTGATAGGTTTCTGTTTTAACTCAACAGACAATATATGCAGACGTACTACTAGAGGAGAAGACTGGGCAGCTAGGGAGAGAGAGAATGGGAACAGACAAGGAGCAAGAAAGAGGGCAATAACACAACTGGACAACAAATAAAAATAAACAGTTCTCAATGCTGGGGAGATGAGAGAAGCTCTAAATATATTCCTCCCCCTCCCCCTCGCATCTTTCCTCCCAAATATAGCGCAGAGATGAGTGACCCTGCTGGGGAAGACGGAGGCGGAGAGGTGACCCCGCACTAACCAGCCTGTTAGAACTAATAAGGTGTTCTCCTAAAGCACTCCACTGACATTAGGGCAGTGCGGAGATCACTCTCCTTGTTATTGCCCATCCTCAGCTTGAAATTTACTCCTCCTTTGCATTATTAAAGAGACAGCTCAGGTCCTCTACAGGACAGAGAAGATTTGGTGAAGATAAATAACCACATCGTTTTTATTTAAATGTTCTATCTATACTCAGTAATCCAGTATTAAAAATCTACGACTTTACACCATAGCCATGTGAATCATCTGCCACTGGGGACACCCACTGAGATAGTGAAGGGGCAAGGAGAGAAGCCTGATTTTATGTTGTGTATTCCCTTCCCTCCCCCACTCCATTTGGGGACCAAAGAACAGGGAATATTATTTGAAGATGACTAATTGGGGATAGTAAGTTCAGCATAGCATCATGATTCATGGTGGGGACTCACCTATGAAGTTTTCATAAGTAAGATTCTATAACCAAAATTTCCCACATGGTTCTTCATGGCTCTTAATCATGGAAAAAGTGATAAACTTTTAGGGGTTTTACACAATATATTTAAGAATATACTTTAATGGTCTATAATAATTTAGTTTGCTTAAAGAGCTTGCCATTATCAAGTCTTAAAGGGTTGTGGAAGTCAAAAGATACCGCCTCCATCTAGTCCAGCTACCCCCACATGGAGTACAGAGGTGCTTGGCTCCTGGCATAAACTCCAGAGCAGAGACTTAAGTTACAATTTTGAGCAAAAGTCTGAAAACAAATGGCTTTCTTCCAAGATATTACTATGCCAACATCAGAAAACGTATTTTTCCAAATAACAATCATCACAACAATTGATTATAGAGAATTAAACAATGGGCAAATGGACACAGGGGCTATTTTATTAACTGCAGCCTAGGATGTTTTGAGTGGTGGTGCTGATAAATACAGTTTTCATTGGATAAAAGTTTAAAATTGGTCAGAATATTTCTCCAAATCTACTTGAGAGGCACCTCTTTGAGAATGTGCCCAGGTGCAACATGGTTCCACCAAGGATGAGTGATTGCAGCCACCACTAGTGAGAACAAAGAACTGGACAATAGAGTAATAGCTGATACGTTAGTTAAGACTTTATTTTCCTTATAATCCTAAAATGTTGCTTGAAAAATCTAAATTATATTCCCATTTCCAAGTTATATTCCCATTTCATGGGAAATCCAAGTTATATTCCCATTTCATGAAGATGCATATCTAGACCAGAGTAAATTCCAAAATGCTTTCTAATCTTTTACAATCTTTCATATGCTATCTCTTCTTCTTCACCATAAGTTAGCCAGTAAATGTATTACCCTGCAAACATAAAACCTTCCACTCCTATTGGTAGTAATAGATTGATTTAAAATAATCTCCAACAAGATGATAGCATAGCCTTGGGTAATAATGTAATCTGATAAATTTAACAATAGAGGAGAAGGACTACAAATCAATAAATATATACTGAATAAATGAACAGCTGACAATTAATCAATTGAAGATAGCCAAGGATCCTTTCATTACAATCTATAGGAAAAACAATCATGACAAAAGCAACTTTACAAATGGACACATATCTTTGAATGGAATTCTACTGGAATGACCAGTAAAGATCTTATGTTAGAATATACTCCACTTAATCTTCCGCCTAAATTTGTACCAATAACCAAAATGAATTATTCAATACTGCTTGGGGAAATTTTTATTTATGCTGAAAATCTACTGCACTAGGGTACTCTCTGAATTTTTTGTCATTTTGTCATTTTGTTTGGCCAATGGCTTATTTCCAATACATAGTTTGTTAGTTCAGGTTCAATACCTTCTGCTACAAAATGATATCCCTGGAATAGATATTTACTATAATTGAACTTACACATAAATAATCACTATACAAATATTGGTATATCATAAAAGAAGGAACATTAAGAATCATCTTCCAAAGAGATTTCTGAGAAATAACTGGATAGGCTTACTTAGGCTAAATAATAGCCTTAGAACACAATATGTGTACATATTTTGGGATGAATTAATTGGTGAGTCACCAATCAAAAACCAGAACCAGGTCAACTGCACTTGCTTGTGCAGGGCATAGTACCATTATTTAATTATATGCATTCAGATGGCAAGATGCTAGATGTTTCAGTCAAAACATATGAATGGAAAAGCACAGAGTAAAAGGGGATGGACTCACATGAATAAGTATGAAGGACACATGGACAATAACTAAGATGGGGGGCGGAGATGGGAGGGGGGTGGGGAGTACTGGGGGGGTGCAGGGCTGGGAATACAAGAAAGAAAACTGTACTTGAACAAAAGTTAAATAAAAAAAACAAAAACATATGAATGGTACACTGAGAGCTGGGAACCCTGTGTTCTAGCCCTGGCTCACCCCCTGGGCTACTGTATGAACTTGGAAATGCCATTTTACTTTTCTTAGTTCAAGTTTCCTCATATGTAAAATGAGCAAACCATGGGGCTCTTGTTGATAACATCTATTTCCATTCCTTTGTAAAATAACTAAATTAAATAATTGCAATTCCCTTTCTTTTTAAATTGGATGGTTTGAGAGCCTCCAAGTATATGTGGAATGAGCATAAAGTCAGTGGTGATGAATATGCTCTGGACCCAGGCCCACAGGCAGCTGCTATGGGTCCTTGACCATCAGTTAAGACCACAATCTTAAACTATCTTGTTCATGGTCATGTGAAGATTAATGTATAATTATCACACATCTTTGGGTAATACCAAAAACAAAAAAAGTGGGAAAGAAACTGAATGAAGCTTCCGGAGGAAATTAAAGCTAGTAATTGCAAAAATTATCTCAATGGGTTCATTGAATGTTTATCTGATCAAAATTCTTGTATAGCATATCAATATATGTCTAGCAATTGAAAAATATTAAAATGAAATATATGCACACAGTTATATCCAACTTGGCTTTTCACTGGATCTTTTCAGTCAATATTTCTTTGGAAAAGGGAAATTGCAACCTCCCTAATATCATTAAGGCACAAAAATTATAAAAATAAATTAAATTAATTTTATAGCATAAAATCTAAGAATTTCAAATATGAGATCATGAAAGCAGTTTTGCCTCTCTTCTTGTTAATGTACATTTCAAGTGCAGTCTACATATGAAAGTGTCATTTTTTTGATAAATCATTGTTTCCTTTTGTGACTTTCAAGTATTTACCACTCATTAAATGAAAAAAGGCAAAAATTGTTTACATATACCACTATTAATGAGTGAGTTAAAATTTCTACTATAGTCCTTAATAATGTACTACTCTAAGATAAAATAGTTGCACTTAAAAATTACCTTTTCATAATATGTCACAAAAAAACAATGACCTGATTTTGAAAATTCCTAAGAGAGTTGACAAGACTATAAATTACTATGAAAGAGGTCTATGGGTCAGAAGAGGTTGGGAAATGCTGATCTCTGCAGTCTATTTCAGCTTTAAAATTCTATGTTTTAAATGAGACACCTCTGACTTTTCTAAATTAGTGAGAAGTAAACTTGCAGAGACTACCAAAACCCTCATCTCTCCCATCAGATACTTCCAAATTTACATGACTATAGTATA
The DNA here is from genome assembly GCF_014824575.4 of Sturnira hondurensis. Classification (NCBI taxonomy): domain Eukaryota; kingdom Metazoa; phylum Chordata; class Mammalia; order Chiroptera; family Phyllostomidae; genus Sturnira; species Sturnira hondurensis. The sequence continues at coordinate 5,316,565 of NW_028087376.1, forward strand.
TGAAGTCTAAAATCTTAAACATAGGAAAATCTGGAAATGAGAAAAACAAGTAAGTACATTTAAAATGAACATATTCTTTGTATTTTTTATCTTTCTTCATTATCTATTTGCTGTGTTAGTAATTTACTTTATTCAATGTGCCCACTGAGGTTTAAAATTTGTGAAACATTAGCCTGCATACCCTGTTATACCCTTGTAATACACTGGATTAAAAATGTGCCTAGATTTCCAAATGAAATTCTCAGGAAAAAACAAAACAGGGTCTCAAGACGCCCACATCATTCAACTCATAGATCAGAAGATGAGTGAGGATGCTACCTAGCGAGGAGGACACTCAGGGCCACTCGGCTCCTCAGAGGAGAGTATGGATCTTAAAGAAACTTACACTCTCTACCAAGGATTTAGGTCCCAGAGAGGACTGGGTTATAATTGGTCCTGGACTTTAGTAATATGTAACAGGGGTACCATCGTTTTTCCATAAAGAACCAGAGAGGAAACATTTTAGGTTTTACACACCATACAGTCTCTGTCAGAATTATTCAACTGCCACCATAGTGAAAAGGCAGCCATAGGCACAGCATGGCTGTGTTTCAATAAAATTTTATTGACAAAAACAGGTGGCAGGCAACACTCAGCCTGTAGTTTACCAAGATCTGATGCATAATAACTTCTTAAATGACACAACTGAAGGATGGAATGTGGGTGGAGGTATCTAACAAAAGTTAAAGAATTGGAGAATCCTAAAGGCTACAAATACATAAGATTTTAAACCCACTTGATTAGCATTTAAAATCTCTATTTAGTGTAACAATATGTATGTATGTATACACATATGGTTTACCCTTTTCAAGTGCTATCAACTTACACTGTTTCCTCACAACTAAACCCTTGGTTAGGCAGTTCAAGTAGTATTAGTCCCACTTTATAGGTAAGGAAATTGAGGCTGAGAGATCCTGGCTTTTCAAAGATTTATGAGCTAGTAAGTGGTAGAGCTAGTACTGGTCTTTGGGTTTTCTGATACTCCAGACTGTTCTTTCAAATGAAATTACTGTTTAAAACACATACACACACAGAGAGTTTGTTTTCAAGACAAATCAATGTCACAGAGTAAAAAGTTTACTACAAGAATTAGGGTATTTATGAGAACCTTAGGAAACAACTAAAATATAAAAATAGCAAAAAAGTATCAAGTGACAAATTTAGTAGAGTTCAGTCATTGAAGTTTCTTGTGCTAAACTAAATAATTTGCAATGTTACCTCAATTATAATAAAATACTTTGGAAACCACTGTCTTTTAAAACAAATACTTTCATGATTTTCTTTTGAAAAATCAACTCTACATGTAGTCAGGGTAGCAGATACACCAATTTACAGTGAAATTTTCTTCATTTTCAATTCCTTTATACCCTGTCCCTCAAAGCATTCATTCAAACAGCATACTCATGTGCTGCACAGAAGTTTGACAAAATTGAAAAATCCAAACACAAAATTATCATGCTATAGCTATCATGATGTTTATGTGGAATTCTACAAACTATAAAGACAAAATTTCTCTTTTGCAGTGATAATCACCCATTTTCACATAACATAGATTCTTCAGTTATTTAATAAATTGAGCTTTTGTTTTGTTTTCATGAAAATGACAGCGTGGTAGATTAATGTGTTCCTTTAACCATCAGCATCTAATAATTAAAAAAAAAAATTCCAACTTGCCCTGACTGGTGTAGCTCAGTGGATTGAGCGTGGGCCTGCGAACCACACAATCGCAGTTCGATTCCCAGTCAGGGCACATGCCTGGGTTGCAGGACAGTTCCCAGCAGGGGACTCATGAGAGGCAACCATACATTGATATTTCTCTCCTTCCTTCCCCTCTAAAGATAAATAAATAAAATCTTTAAAAAAAATTTGTAAACCCCTCCAACTTAATATATAATGAAAGGTTCTTGCCCAGTAACTTTATTTTTTTTAATTTATTTTTTAAATATATTTTATTGATTATACCATTACAGTTGTTCTATTCCCCCCCTTCATTCCCCTCCACCCGCACACTCCCTCCCCCACCATTCTCCCCCCCATTAGTTTATAACCACGTGTCTCAAGTTCTTTAGATTCTATATTTCCCCCACTATTCTTGCCCTCTCCCCTATCCATTTTCTGCCTACCATCTATGCTATTTTCTGTGCCTTCTCCCCCCTTCTCCTCCTCCCACTCCCCTGTTTCTTACCCTCCATGTGTTCTTCATTTCTATGGTTCCACTCCTGATCTAGCTGTCCTCTAGGTTTGCTTTTGTTTTAGGTGTGGTTGTTAATAACTGTGAGTTTGCTATCCTTTCACTATTAATATTTTTCATCTTCTTTTTCTTATATAAGTCCCTTTAGCATTTCATATAATAAGGGCTTGGTGATGATGAACTCCTTGAACTTGACCTTATCTGAGAAGCACTTTATCTGTCCTTCCATTCTAAATGAAAGTTTTGCTGGATAAAGCAATCTTGGCTGTAAGTCTTTGGATTTCATGACTTGGAATACTTCTTTCCAGCCCCTTCTTGCCTGGAAGGTCTCTTTTGAGAAATCCACTGACAGTCTGATGAGCACTCCTTTGTAGGTGACTGTCCCCTTATCCCTTGCTACTTCTAGGATTCTCTCCTTCATTTTAGTCTTGGCTAATGTAATTATGATGTGCCTTGGTGTGTTCCTTCTCGGGTCCAACTTCTTTGGGACTCTCTGAGCTTCCTGGATTTCCTGGAAGTCTATTTCCTTTGCCAGACTGGGGAAGTTCTCCTTTATTATTTGTTCAAATAAGTTTTCCACTTGTGGCTGTTTCTTTCCCCCTTCTGGTACCCCTATAATCCGGATGTTGGAACGTTTAAAGATGTCCTGGAGGTTCCTAAGCCTCTCATTTTTTTTGAATTCTCATTTCTTCATTCCTTTCTGGTGGGATGTTTTGTTCTTCCTTCTGGTCCATTCCATTGATTTGAGTCCCAGTTTCCTTTCCATTGCTATTGGTTTCCTGGACATCTCCCTTCATTCCAATTAGTTTAGCCTTCATATGTTCCTCTAATTTGTGACTGTACTCTACCAATTCTGTGAGCATCCTGATAAATAGTGTCTTGAATTGTGCTTCTGAGAGGCTGGCAATTTCTCGGTTGCTTAGAGTTGTTGGCTCTGGGACTTTGAGTTCTTCTTGCGCCATCTTTTGGGCTGTTCGTGCCTGTTCCGTAGCAGGATCAGAGCCCTAAAGTGTTCACTAGAGCAGGGCAACTCAGTCGCTGGGTTGTGACGTTGTATGTGGGGGTGGGGTCAAAGAGGGACAATGGCTTCCCTCTGCCGCCAGCCACCGTGGCCCCCACCAGCACCGCAGCCACCACTGTCACCAGGCCCACGCATTTTGTTCCACTGCGCGCGAGTGTGGCACCGCCATCAGCCCTCCACCACTGGGTTCGCCCCCTGGGGCCTGCATGGTCCGTCTCACTGTGCGCAAATGTGCGACCACGGTCAGTCTGCCCCACACCCCGACTGGTTCCGGGCTTCCTGCGTGCCTAGGTCGGAGGATCTGTCCTGCCCGACCCAGCTCCGCTGCTGGCTCCGCCTCTCTTACCGTCCCCGTTGAACGGTTCATAGTTGTCAGACTTCCGTATAATTCCGTTTTCTGGTCTTTGGGTGTGTCCTATTTCTCCAAACCTTTGTTGTATTCAAACTTGGTTGTGCGAGACGGCACAGTGTTTCCACCTATGCCTCCATCTTGGCGGAAGTCCTCAAAGGATATCCTTGCCCAGTAACTTTATAAGACACCGAAGAAACCAGAGTTTCATGGACAGAGTAATGGAGGAAAACAGTGGGAAAACTGAATCATCACACAGCACACACTAACAAAGAGAAGCCAAATCCCACAGCTTTACCATAACATTTGACTGTAATATTTCCACCTAAAATTAATATGAGACTCTCATATTTAACATAAGAACTTGTAACAATTCATGTCAAGAAATATAAAAAGTAGTGAAAATTTTTTCATTAAAGTGCATTAAAATTTTTTTTCAATATTGTACTTCAAGTAGCACTATCAAATTGATTGCCTCATGAAAATGATGGATCACTGGTTCAAAATGAATTCAGTGTATAAAGAGAAGAATAACCATGACAATAAAAATTATTAAAATGATAATCCTATCAGACTACAATCCAAAGAAGCAACATAATAAGTAAAATTCCAAATACGAAAATACATTTTTCCAATGATTAAATTCACCATCAACACTTTAGTTTCAGCAAAACATCACATAGCACATTAAATTAATGTTAAGTTAAGCTTTAATCGTTTTTATAGTAAATTTATATAGTAATCTGTAAGTTTAGGTTAGTTTTATAGCTATATAAAAGCTATACACATAGCAAATTATTTCCTAATTTAATGTTTGTCCAAATTTAAATAGTATACTATGTAAAATGGCTGAAAATTATTTCCATCAATAACAGGAGTCCAACAACCAAATTTAGTTCTTTAAGAGAAAAGTTTGGCATGCACAGCCCCTTCCTATCAGGCAGGCTTTTCCTCTCCAATGAGGGCTGAACCTGTCAGAGCTCATGGAAGCTGATTAATCAAAAGCCATCATCAGCATGATTCTTGAGGAGTCCTGGAGTAGGTCTGACCAGTCACCAAACTCTTCCACTTGTGTCCCTCTGCCCGCAAGGATTCCATTTGCCTATTTAATGCATTTCAGCATACCTAATGACAACATAGTTACTATTTTATGAGCTTTTCTTACCATGACCATCTTTTGAAAGTATCTTGAAACACACTATGTCTCCTAATTTATTTATATATGCTATAATGAGGTTTCTAAAAAATATAAGGTGAAATTAGAAATTGCTCTGAATTTTAAGAGAAACTCAGTTCAACACAATTCAGTACACACCAGCATTTACCAGGTAAAAGACATTTACAAAAAATAGATATCGAGAGCTGAATTGGATAGGGGTCTTGACACCAAAAAGCAGAGGCAGTTTTACTAAGGGCACATTTCATTCACTACCCAGTGGATATTATTCTATTTCAGGCCAGCAAAGTGGGGAAAGGTTATTTTTTTAATCTGGTAGTAATATTGTCCATATAAATACAATAGACTATTTGTGATTTTTTTTTAAATCTTAGCAGCAATAGGGACAAATAGCAAAAGTTCACGAGTACTTACTGTACTAGATATGGTCCTAAGCAAGTTGCATCTATTATCCCATTTAATTCTCACAACAACTTTATGAGACAAGTATAATTGTTATCTCCATTTTAAAATGGAGGACCTACAGTAAGAAATGGATTAGCATTTATAGCTTGCAAAACACATCTAAGATTGTACCATTAGGTGGAAAGACAAAGCTGCCACATTTTAGGTAAAAAATAACTGCATATCAACAATTATTAATAAGTGTAGTAGTTAATACACAGTGAAAAATTTTAATATGGAAGTATAGTCTAAATATTATCTTACTGCATATATCAACCAGGCCTCAATTAGCCCATTTCCAGGTAACTAGTTCATCTATTGACTATTATTGGTGGATACTTAATAGAGAGTCATCTTCTTCTACACAGAGTTCTGACATAGAGGATGAAGATACTTTATAGCTTAATTAATTAGGAAGTCTGCAATAATCTGAATATCTTTATTTTTCTTAATACAGTCAAGGAAGTTTTCTTGTTTTTTATGCCATAGCTCCTCCTTTGGTCTGATTAAGTCTTTGGTTTTGTACTCTGCACCAACTCTGTACATGTGAAATTTTTTAATGGTGGAAAAATACAATAAAATAATTTACAAAGACAGTAAAAGGCATAAATAACACTGTACTTTCATGTACTTTCCCTTCTCTTATCTCTGTGTCTAATATAAGGTATCTTTTGTCAACACAAAATTTCTCACAAAGAACTCATATAAGCATAAAATAAATAATATAAAATATACTTCTAAAAACATACATAGGCAAGCTAAAAATAAACATCTAAACCTCAGAACATTTCAGTGCTCTGATCAATTTTCAACTTAACAGATTATTCTCAAAACAGTTTACTAGAAAATCCTCCAGAATTGTGGCAAGGCCACATTAAACCTTCAAGGCCACATTAAACCTTCCAAGACAAGTGAAAAAATATGGTTATAGTTTCAAGACTTCTGGAAAAAAGGAGTTCATATTAACCATTAATATGTTGGTATGATTTTAACAATTATCAAATTACCCTTTATATGTAGCCTAAATTCTTAATGTTATTTTCCTGTCATTTATTTTTTTTTTAGTGGACATGAACTAGAATTAAATGGAGAGTGGGCAAGACCCTTAGTCTTCTAAAGAGATATACCTGATGAAAAGCTGTTTGGTGCATGTAGCATTTCATTAACCTAATATCTGAATAACTGTTTAGATAATGGATAGTACAAATACTATCAAAACAATGTCCAAAATTTCATATATTGAATCAGAATCACCTATTGTAATCATTAACTAAAACCTCAACAGAGAAACTCTACCAAGCATTTCTCAGGAATGGGCAAGAAAGAGCTAGAGTCTTTATAGTTGGGGAAGTTTCACACATACCTGGATGTCAGGCCTGATAGAGCCTATATTCAAAAACGCAACTTCTGTCCCTATTCCAGCCTTGTAGTAGACAGTATCACACAAAAGTTTTATAAGAGCTTTGGCTTAAACTGTTAAAGTAAAGAAATCACATGTAGATTACTCACCCGAGTGAGCACCTGAAGCCCCAGGACTACAGTGGAAATATACTGATTCTGGCATGAAAAGTTAATTCACTACTTCACTGCTCTCCTGCCAGGTAGTTTTCTTGGTTCTCCTAACATTCTATTGATTTCCATTGATTTAACTTGCTTGATTCTAAGGTGTATCTTGAAATGGGCACTTCATTGGTTTTCATTTTAATCGGCTGCAACAGAGTCTACTTAAAATGTGGCACAGAATTAAATAGCTTAAAGACTAACTATGGGTACTCAGACTTTCACTTCTAAAACTAAAAGCTTCCATTAAACACCCTGGAAAATAAAGTCAGTGCTTGATTTTCCTAGATCATCATTCATGTAGCACAGTGGTGTATTAAATATTAAACATTTTGGATAAAACATCAATATTCTTTGTTTTACATCAAAACTTATGTGCCTGTAAAATGTCACCATCACATCTTCCCCTGCTCTCTTTCTTTGCATTTTGATATTGACAAAATAAAACTGTGATCGTTACATTTTTGGCACACTGCAGAGTGACTGCTACCAAAATTATGTAACCACTCTAAAACCCGTTCCTCTAAGCACCATGACCTAATTCGTCAAGTCCCCTAAAGGAACTAAGGCATGTGGGAAACAGATGGAGAAAAGCATAGCTGAGTAGGAATGGAAAAGAAATTTCAAATGAAAAGAACTGGAATAAGAAGGAAACCTGGGTAGAAATCAGAATCAAGCAACCTGATTGGAACAGAACTTTGAGTAAGAGAAGGATAAAAAATCAGAGAAAGAATGGAAAAAGACACAGAAGCAGGATCAGAAGAGAGGTTGAGAGGTAAAATCCCAAGAGTAACAAGGTACAGTGGTATAAGTTATCATGGCCATTCAATTTTATAATAATCAAAAATGGATTTTTATCTTAGTTTTCAGAATGTTCAGTATATGGGTTCTCTAAATAATGGGGTCTTAACCTGGATGCTTAAGCCTTAATACAATCATTGATGAGTCTCAGGAAGGGCAAGTATCCTTCAAAAATACTTTGCAAAAGTTGAGGTAGGGGTGTGTAAGTATGTGTGTGTGTGTGGGGGGGGGGTTCTCAAAGGAATCCATAACCCCAAATAAGTTAAGAACCACTGTCCTAGAAGCTAAATGCACTGTACATCCATTTTTCTCTAGCATTCATGAAAGAATATCACAGTGACTTCCACAAGTCATTCCTCTTGCAGCTTTTCTTATGTGTCAAAGGAGTTATTTGAATTAGTTTACCAACGGGGAGAGGAGCACTTATGGTCATGTTCACTAAGATGAATACTTTCCCTCAATTCCCTACACTGAACACAACATACAAGCATACATTCAGGGGCATTGATGAATGATGTACTCTACAAAGTTAAGGCAGGGCGTCTTTCAGTCAAGGAAAAGCTACCTGACACTTCCAATACAAAGGAAGGGTGTTAGCCCAGAAAAAAGAATGAATACTATACTTAATGAACATAATAAGAACTGAAAACTTTGGACATGAGTTCTTTTAGAATGCTGCAGAATAATTCAAATGCTTCCATTACTATCAGCTAACTAAAGACAGGGGAATGAGCATGAGTATATATACCACTCATACTAAGGTTGGAAATTTCTTGTGACTCACACTCCATCACCTCTCTCTGGAAGTATTTATATTACACCAGTCATGGCAGATACAATACTGGTTAATTTGTATGGTAGCTGCTATTGTTTCTGTATCTTCCCTGACCATAATTAAAACTGTGTGCACTGAATCTGTCAGTTAAACAAATATTTGTCACCAACAATTAACACTTAGATACACATACTCATGTACATGTGCACAAATATCTACACACCTGGAGAAAGGAAACATATTCAAAGGTTTGGAAAACCAGATGTAGAAATGGTACATTTCTTCCAAATCAACTTTGCTATAGTTTTCAGTTTAATAGTTAACCCTCGAGTGATCCCATTTTCTTGATTTATTCTATTAAAAGCACTGAAGCTCTGTTCAGGCTCTCACTTTATATTATCTTACAGCATACCTTCCCAAAGAAACCTCACTGCACAGTAGGAAATGTGTATGTCAAAGGTACAGATCCATCAGCTGTTCTGCATGCCACACTAAACTAGTTTTCAACACCACTGGAGCCCTCTCCAAAGAAGGTGCACATATTTAATGTCTAGGCCTTTCAAAATGTTTGAACAAGAGATCAAGCCTTGTATTTCACACTCTCACCAATCTGAAATATTCACGTGGAGATAGGGTGGGTCTGGGAGGTCCAGGAGTTATCATCAGAAAATATCTGATAACATAAAAACTCTCGCTATCCCTAACTTAATTCTTGCCAAGATTCACAAACCAAGATGATTGAAGCTTCACCAATGTAGAAACACAGATGAAAACCAGTAGGCTTCTGGCGAGAAAAATTAATCTGAATCACATATGCAAATATCATTCTTTAAGCTTTCAAAAAAACATTCCATTTTGATTTTTCACATTTGTTTTAACCTAACCAGAAATTCCACTAAGATAAATTTTAGATATAGGTTGACTAGAACCAAATCACAAAGGCAGAGCTGAGTCTCACAATTCATTTTCATCAGAGCAAACATTTTGCCTGGGATCTGCTTTCATTTAATTCTAATAATAAAATGTTATTTTTATCTTTATACTTTTACTTATTATTTCTTGTCATGTTATAACTCTGTGGAGATAATCTAGTAACAGCTAACAGATAGTACCTTTCTCAAAAGTTTGAGGCCCAGACTGGTGTGGCTCAGTGCATTGAATGCCAGCCTGCAAACCAAGGGTTGCTGGTTTGATTCCAAGTCCGGGCACAAGCCTGAGTTGCAGGCCAGGTCCCTGGTAGAGGGCATGCAAGAGACAGCCACACATTTATGTTTCTCCCCTTCTCTTTCTCCCTCCTTTCCTCCCTCTCTCTAAAAATGAATAAATTCTTTTAAAAAGTAAAAAGTTTGTGGATTTTCAAACACTGCATTTCTCTACCTTATATAGTAACTATTGGCTGAAAAACTTTTTTGAAAATATGGTTACAAATTATATTTCTAATGGATTTAGATTTTTTATTTTTGGCATCCACAAAATTTGTTTGTGTATTTATTTATAAAGCATCATAGCCAGCCTGAGAAAATCTAAATATTGACTTCAGCAGACACCATTTTTATTAGCATGATCCCAAAACACCTTTTTGTATTTACTTCTGAAAACTTCAAACAGCTCTTTCCTTTTTCTTTTCTCTGCAGCTTCAATTGCTTCCTACTCTTGAAGGGAAAAAATCTTAACTTTAAGAATTCAAATAGAACTATTTCAGTGATTTAAAATCAGCTCACTGATTCAATTAAACTCTAAATGTCATCTCTAGTATCACAAGTGGAACTATCCAAGAAAATACAGCAGGATTCCTCCAAAGTTATGGGATTAAGGGAGTGGCTTGGTTTTTCTCTGCCTTCATCATCCTCAGTCCTTAGGGAGCTATGCAGCAGAGTGATTTTTTTTATAGCAGGCTGTAGCATTCATGCTAAGGACTAAAAAATCTACCAGAAAACCCTTTCATATACCACCTAGCATGTGGAAGATGAGTCCAACTGGAAGATAAAAACAGCCCAAAAAACTGCTAAACTGCTCTTCATAAACGAACATACAGTTAGGGAGAACAAGAGAAGAAATGAGAGCGGGTGTAGAATAGAATAAGAAGTAACTTCAGAGAAAAGTATTGTAGTCATAAATTTCTGGTGTTAAGAGATCAGAAAACTTCCTCAAATATATTCACACAATATTCATTATTAAGTTGCTTGGGTCACTGCAAAGTAAACTTCCTTTGCTTCCAAGCCTTCAACAAAGTTCCTCAAACATGTCTTATGCAAGTAATAGGGGCAGGAGTAGAGGGAGGGGACAGGGCAGAGAGGGCAGGCAAGAGCTTACTTCCATATCTACGTTGCTGTGGCATGCAGAGATTTCCAGAAAAAAAAGGAAGCCTAATAGCCTGATAGAGTATGGATAATGTGGAGACTGAGAAGTCACTGGAAGAAAGCCCCCAGAGCTAGGACAGGCAAAAAAACAAAACAAAAAAAAATACCCAAAACAAACAAATGAAAAACAAACCCAAGCCCCAGATATTAACTGCATTTTTAGTGAAAGCTTTGAGTCTCCAACAGAACTTGTTGTAAAACCACCAATTTAAATCTCAAAAGACAAAGTAATGTCAGCTGACATCTGGGTAATCCTTACAGTTCTTGTGTGATTAAACTCCTCTCAAAGCTCCTGTGAATCAACAACTTCTTCACTAAAGCAAAGGAACTCCACTTGACCTTATTTCAAGAGGTCAGTTTTGAAGTATGTACTTGTCTTCTGCTACATATATGAATTCTTCTTTTTTTCAGATTTTTACAGTTTTTATTTTTTGTCCTTGAACTGAGAAATCCCAGTTACCACAATGTTGGCTTTTAACCTACCAAAGGAAGCTCAGGTTGACCCCCAAGTCCTGCCCATTTTTCTGGCAGCCCCCAAGTTACAAAACTGAGGCAGTGATGGGAGCAACAGTGATGTCTAAGGGACAGCTTTGTGCTCACCACACGTGAGTGCTGCAAAACCAAATATTTCATTTTAATCAATCTCAAGACAGAATTAGACTTATTTTCGGCTTACAGCTGAAAATAAGAAATAAATGTATTGTGCTTTCTGTCCCATGTATCCCCTAGTATTTCTTGCTTATAATAATATGGAGATAAAGATTCATTGTGTGTGTAAAATTGGTTTTCCAACAAATCCTGTTGCTCTTAAAATAAAAATAAGATTCCTAGGGTAAAAAAAAAATGAATGTGCAAAAGAAAACAACCAAAGCCAGGAGGAAGTAATAGAGAAAAGAAAACAAACAGTAAAGATCCATTGAAAAACAACATGTGTAATCTAGCAAGATATCTTTCTCCACAAACTGAGATTTGGTGGGTTTGAACTGTACTGTGACTCCTCTCTGGAACAAACCACAGAGGAAAGACATTGGTCCACTTGGGCTTCTCTCCAGGCAGCTTTCTTGGAAGCTTAGAATAGCAGACAGTCTGAAGTAGGAAATGGGAAGGTATGTGTGAGACGCAATCTTGCGAATGACCCAATGGGCTGGCTGCAACTGCACAGGTCCTGCATGGCACAGAAGGTCTGCAAAACACACCAGACTGGTGGCTGCTAGAAGATTCTGTTCTAAAAGTGGAACATTTAGGGTTTCAGGGACAGGCTTGGATACACAGCAAGCTTGAACAGAGTAAGACAAATGTCTTGTACTTATATAGCCAGCTTACAGGAAGCTAACAGAAAAAAATTGTGTGTAAATAGGCAGAGAGAAAAGGTGACTAGTGGCTGTTTGGCAAAAAGGCAAGCCCTAGGTTCCTAAAACAGCATCTTTGGAGCTCTGCCTATGCCTTTTACTTATTTATTTACTTATCTACCTACCTACCTACCCANGCGAATGACCCAATGGGCTGGCTGCAACTGCACAGGTCCTGCATGGCACAGAAGGTCTGCAAAACACACCAGACTGTTTGGTGGCTGCTAGAAGATTCTGTTCTAAAAGTGGAACATTTAGGGTTTCAGGGACAGGCTTGGATACACAGCAAGCTTGAACAGAGTAAGACAAATGGCTTGTACTTATATAGCCAGCTTACAGGAAGCTAACAGAAAAAAATTGTGTGTAAATAGGCAGAGAGAAAAGGTGACTAGTGGCTGTTTGGCAAAAAGGCAAGCCCTAGGTTCCTAAAACAGCATCTTTGGAGCTCTGCCTATGCCTTTTACTTATTTATTTACTTATCTACCTACCTACCTACCCACTTAAAAAGCACCCTAAGGGACTGCCAAAACTCAGTCTTCTCCCCCTTTACCTTGATGCAGAGTGAATTAAATGGCAAAAGAGTTGAAATATAAAACCATATTCACAATGTTTACTTCTTTTAGACCCATCCTAGTTTATTTTAGGCTGTGTATTTTACAGTAACAAATATGTGATTTAAATGTGAATCCCAGCAATTACTGAATGACTGTTGTTTTTGAAAAGCAATAGGTAGATTCGACTAGGCTTCTCCCTTACCAAATTGCATTGGGGGAAAAAATAAATGCCATTGGAAAGTTGCCAGGACAGTGAAGACACAGTGGCCCTTGAATCTGCCTGTTTATATAGACAATGACTCTCCCAAGTGAATGGTGCTCTTTAAATGGAGTCCATGAACTTTGGGAGGGACAATTGTCCCCAACACTATTCTCAATACTTGTGTGCATGTGCATCTTTCTGAACTCCCAAAGAGGTCTGTGTTCCCAGCAGCCATTGAGAACTATACCTGCCAGTCACAAAGCACCACCTATGATTCCCTTGATAGAAAATGTCCTGAACGGGCAAATCCATAGAGATAGAAAGGAGGTGAGTAGGGAAGGCAGTTGGGAGGAAATGGAGAGTTGGGAGCTAATGAGTATGAGATTTCTTTTTGGGATAATGAAACTGTTCTAAAATTGATTAAAGTCATGGTTGAAAAACTCTGTGAATATACCAGAATTATGTGAATATGCCTTTGAATTATGTACTTTAAATGGATGTGAATTACATCTCAATAAAGCTGCTTTAAAAGGACAGTTATAAAACCCTTACCCACCAGAAATGTACAATGTAGCCCTTCCTGAATAATAACAACACCTGGAGGGAGCTCATCATACTAAAACAATGGAGAAAATGCCAAGGACAGTAAATATAAGAGTTCCCTTATTATCAGTACTAACCTCAGAAGAAAGAGACTTATTTGGATCTTTGATGACTTTGGTTTTAATTTATTTTCCTCTGCAGCAACTGGACCAAATACTACATTAATTGAATTCTCCATGGGTCATGTGCCAACAAGTGAGTGGCGACATCTGAAAATGAACATGGTAACAAGGGAAATTCTGCAAGCCCCAGTGGGTCAGTGCGTGGTTAACTGCACCACTGGCACCAGCTCCTCTGATTCTTTTGCTTCTGGTTATCAAATCTCTCATCAGTTAAAGTCCATGAGTTTTCAATATTCTAAGATAGAAAGGAGGTTGTAGTGTTCAGATAAAGATAATTTGAAAAATGAAAATATTTAGCAACATTTTCTGGTATAAAATATTATCCTTCCTTAGGCAGAAATGTATACATAATAGTACAGAATATTATTTGTATTGAGGCTGGGTGGGGTATTTGTTACAAGTTGTGCAATACCCCTATACCATATGTTTTCCCATGTGGACAAAATTTATTTGTAGTTTGTCCTATGAAATAAATTTAAATACCAACAAATTGATGGTGATTTTTTAAAACTAAATACTTATAAATGTTTTTTAAATTAAGCATTACTGATGAAAACATTAAAATCAAGAAATATAATTCTCCAGCTTATAGCCACCAGGAGAGAAATTTTAGTACAAACACAATGAAACTCCTAATTTAGGATTCACTTTCTAGTCCAATGTTAACATATTGGGGAGGGAGAGAGAAAAGAGCATGACTTTTAAAAGCTAGTGATCTGACATAAAGTTGAATGAACTGTACCACTTTCTTTAGGGAAAAGAGGCAGGACAATAGGCAGTTTTCTCATAGCAATTTTCATTTTTTAATCATTTACAGCAAAGCCCAACTGGTGTGATTAACATTCACCCATCTGTCTGAACACAAAAGCTCTCAACTTTCAACATTTAAGTTCTACAGAGAGTTTTAATGTGTTATCAATTAAACATTTTTTCCTTCCACTGTGATTTTGGACTTAGAGATAAGTCTGATTTATTTTTATCGGGGTTGGAGAAGAGGGGGAGGTAGAATGGGAAGAGAGAATCTAAATTACCACTCTATCAAAGCAAAAGGTAAATGTCATCAGGTTACAACTCTGTAGAATTGACACCCTGTAGCCACACAACCACAGGAAGCTAAGATCAACAATGTACAGATTAAAATGCATTTTCTACATATCAGCCACACAAAAAGACAGGGTATAATAATGGACACATATACACTATATATACACAGACATATGGCTGGTTGAGTAGGGATATGCACTAAGTAATTTATCCTGAATTATTTCCACTTAGATGCAAAAAAGAAAAGAAACCAGGTTTTGCTGTCCCAGCAAGGGTATGACGGCAATAATTTACAATTTCCTTTCATCTCATTCTGTCATCCTCCCTCCCTCTGCCTCTCACTGTATCTGCTTCTTCACTCACCATCCTTCCTCCATTTCCTGATAACTTCTCATCACGTTAGTACATACAGAATATAAAATGGTGGTGTGTGGAAGAATTTTTTTTTAAAGATAGATAAAAGAAAAGAGGAACAATATGATTGGAAGGAGAATGGGAGAAAAAGAAAGATTGAGAGAGACAGAGAGAATGTCAATGCCCAAGTCTGGCATTTGCCTATTTAAATTCAGTCCTGCAGCCCTGGATGAGCTGAGCGATAGATGGGCTGCGTTATGAATTTCTGATCAGACAACTGATAGGTTATGAGAGAGGACATAATCCCATTGAGAAGCCTTTTCTTCCAAGCTCAGGCAAGTAATAGCCTACCCTTGAGAGATAGCTCCTTGCTTTGCCCTTTGTGTATGTGCGCACATGTATATATTTTTCCTTTTTAAAAATAAGTCAAAATAAGCATTTTATGATGATAAATGAGTAGTAATAATTGACGGTTATCAGCATCTAAACAAAGATATGCCATAGCAAATTAGACACACTTGCCAAATAAACTATATTCCCCCCCTTTTTAAACCTAATTAAAATTCTCCCCTTTGCCCATCTCATTTTAGTGCCCATACTGATAACCTGACAAGATTGAAAACAACAACTCTGGTGTTTGGGGTACATTCTCTGATTTACTTCCCTTTCAGTATTTTGTGTTTACCTTGAAAAAGAAATACCATGCAAATACAGTGGGCAGTATAATTCATGTACAACATTCAAAGGAAGAAACCAATTCTTAAAGGTTCTCTTTTTAATTTCCACACACATGAAACAATGCTTTGTATTGCTTTGTGTAATAATTATAGGCAGTTAATTACTTTAGCTCTAGTTAAGCATTACACTAACCAAGAGGTTTGCAGGTTAATTGAAACCAGTCCATTAGAAACAGGGTATTAAGTATCCAAGCCAGGACTCTGCAACAGCTTATGGCTACTACATGGTAAAAAGTTAAAACTATAAATCTGGTCTCCGGGGCAGCTGAAATCAAGCCTATTAAGCCTCTCGGCACTGGATACACCCCCACAAAAAAACCTCCAGGTTCAATTTACAAGCAGAAGTTAAAGTCACTCAAAATTATATGAATCTAATGGAGAGCATAACAAACAAGAGACATCCTTAGAAATAAAAGCAGAGAATGCTTAAAATGTAATAGTCGTCATCACATGTAAAGGAAGACAGACCTCATCCCTACCCCATTTTGAGTGACATCACATGAGTTGAACAGAATCTTGTGCTCTTGGTTTTCCTTCTTCTGCCAAAAGGCATCACAGCACCTAATGGAAATGTATTGCTAAAGAGAAGGGAGAGGAAGGGGCACAGTTATATGGTTTCCATAATGTTCATCTTATGGCACTGATCCACTGCAGGGAAAACCAACATTCCGTGTAACCTAGAATCCTCTAAGCCAGTTTTTAGCTGTATGTTTAAAACAACCTTCCTTTCATGATTTAGGGCAGTTTTTCTTCTACTTGTAAATGTACTAATTATTCACTATGATCTGCAAGATCAAAATTGTGAAGGTCTATCAGTACCTTCCAAAATATAGTATTTTCACTTATGTCACAGCCACACATCAGGGTGACTTCAGTTCTCTTTACCCTCTAAGCCATAATAGATCCATTAAGCAAGTGGACTGGGGGTGGGGCATAATCTGAGAGTGCAAATTATTTACCTGATTTAGATTCATTACAGTCAGGCATGCTGCCTGCATTTCACCATCTTTTTAAAATGGGGAACTTGCCCTCAAAGAATATTATGTAAATCTTTCTGTCACAGATTATTGCCTCTATACATGACTTCTACACCGTGCATCTGCTTTGTGTGCAAGTTTATTACATACACATACACAATTTCCCATTTTTAACCTCCAGTCCTTCCCATTCTCCTCCTTCCCCCAACACTCATTATGGGGAAAATTGCCTCAAACAGGACACTACTGGTTTTCTTCCATTCAATTTACATAATTGCTGTTTTGTTGCGCTTTTCTTGTGTAGAAATTTTGCTCCCCAAAGGAAGGCATTAATGTTTAAATGGCAAAATGGAGTTTCACTCAGGGTTATAAATGTAGGGGTGCTCCTAGCAATGTGTTATGGGGCATTCCAAACCCACCAGTGTACAAGTCATTTCCAAGACTTACAGTCAGTGTTTTCCATGTCAGCCAATGACACTAAACTTTCTAGAACACAAAAATAGCTGTTTTAGGACTGATACCTCATTAATTGTCAATATAACACAGTGTCAAATGTATAATGAACTGACTTAACTTTCATCAATAATGATAATTAATATCAACATTTGTATATGTGTAAAGGAAGAAAAAACTACTTTTTTTTTAAAAGGAGCAACTTTTAATAGAAGTAACCTTGTGTAAAAGAGGTTTACATTCTCTTTTCAGCAGTTTCTACATTAGGTACTATAAGAAAAATAAAAAAGGACTTTCAACCGTGAAACTATTACAGAAGTGTATAAATATATACATATAGTTGAAAGAAAAATCATAAAAGAAACACCCACATAACCTCAAACCAGGTTAAAAAGCAAAACTTTGCCAATATCTTAGAAACCAACCCTCCTCCCCCCTTTCTCCCTATCTTGAGCTCGACCCCACAAAATGTCTCCACTCTCCTAACTTTTAAGATAGTCATTCCCTGTGTTTTTACCGTACAATCTTTTCTACCTGTATGTTAATCCCAACAAGATTTTAGTTTTGACAGTTATACACTAATACAATCATCATTCTTCAGATTATCTCATTTGCTGAACATAAGATTTACTGATTTTGTCATGTGCAGCCATGGCCCACTCCTTCTCATTCATGTGCAGCATCCCATTTTACGAATATATCAGTCTTTACCGATCCGATTCTGCTGACAGACATTTTGATTATTTCTAATTTGGGGCTAAGATAAACAACACTAATGTGAACATTCTTGTTCACATTTCCTGGTTCCTGAGCAAGCCAGGAGTGAGGATGCAGAATCTTAGTATATGAGTGAGCTCAACTTTATCAAGTAAACCAAACTGTTTTTCAATATGGTCATCTCAATTAAGATTCCTGCCAGCAAAGTTCCCAATGGTCTTCCTTTTCACCAACTTTTAAAAATGCTGCTAACTAAGGTGTTGGGTATGTATTAATATCTTTTTCTGATTTTAATTTGTAGTGATCTGGTTACCAGTGGGGTGAAGCTTTTTTTTTATGTATTTACTGGACAATTGGTTTTGCTCTTTTATGAAGGATCCAGATTTCGCATCTATTATTTTTACTGGATTAGTCTTTTTCTAATTCATTTGCCAGAATTTTTTATATGTTCTTGATAGTACTCTTTTGGCAGTTATATATGCTTCAAATATCTTTCTTTTCAAAGAAATTTTCCCTATCCTGAGGTCATGAAAGTATTCTCTTATTTTCTAAAAGCTTTATTCCTTTGCCTATTACATGTTTAGGTCTTTATTTCCTGTGGAATTGAATATTTTGTATACTGTGAGTTAGAGTTCCAATTTCATTCCTTTTTTAATATAAATAATCAATTGTCGCAACACCATTTACTGAAAAGTCTCTTCTTTTCCCACTGATTTATAAAACTATTTATGTTATCTATCTAATATATACATATGGATTGTTTCACTTCTTGGCTTTCTATTCTGTTCCATTGGCCTATTTATACCTTTACTGTTACTACATTGTCTCCATGTGGCCTAATAACAAAACTTGACATCAATAAGGAAGTACCATCTATGTTTCCCTTTAAAAGGCTCTTGGAAATTCTTCAGCCCTTGCCTTTCTATATACATTTCTTTCATGTAAGTTGATATTTTAATTGAGACTGCATTTCACTAAATTTTTAGATCACTTGTGAGGAATTGCTATCTTTTATGAACTTGCTACATTTCTCCATTTATTTAGGTCTTTTGCAATGTTGTTCAATAGGTTTTTAATTTTAAGATTAGAAATATTATAAATCTTTAGTTATATTTATCCTATATTTATCCTTTAGTTATATTTATCCATATTCTTGATACCCTTAAAAATGCTATGTTTTTAAAGTTTATTTTCTATTTGTTGTTTTTATATAAAAATGTGATTCATTTTTCCATTTTGATTTTGTATCCAAAAACCTTGTTATTATTAATTTTAATATTTTTCAATGGACTCTTTTGTATTTTTTACATTCATAGCCACATCTTCTATGAAGAAATATAGTTTTATTTTCTCTTTACAATTCTATTTGTAATTTAATTAGATTTTAATTTAATTTAAAATTAAATTAAATTTCTTTTTAAATTCCTTTAATTTCTTTTTCCTACCTTACTGCAGTGGCTACAGTGTCTAATGCCAGGTTGAATGGAAGTAATAATAGATAGATTTATCTTTTTCCAGACCTCAAAAGGAAAGTTTTTTATTGCTTATCATTAAGAACAATGCTTGTCGCAAACTTTTTAGATATTAGTTATCAAATAAGGAGTGTTTCTATTCCTAGTTTCCTAAAAATTCTCACATAAGATATAACAAATTTTTTAAATTATTTTTCTATACCTACTAAGATGATTTTATTGTTTTTCTCTGTTAAGTAATTATGTATATATCACATAACATATAATACTCATATAGTAACTAATTTTCTAATGTTAACCCAACACCACATTTCAGAAACAAGCCCCATACATAAAATAGTATTCTTTATACAAGGCGCAGGATTTGGTTTGCTAATATTTTTTCCTTGACTTTACATCACTGTTTCTTAAATAGATAAGCTCTGATTTTTTATTCTCTTACTATTCTTGTTCAGTTTTGCCACCAAGTTTATGCTAGCCTCATAATTTAGATTTCGTAATTATAGTCATACAACTAATGGCAGAAAACTAGTGGTGCCTTGAACATGTTAAGCCATGTTCTCTTTCTTGTCTTCCTCTTCCTACCTGATCAGTCAAGGTTCAGACAGAACACAGAAACTACACAGATTAATGTAACAGAGAAAATGTAATGTAAAGAATTTTAACTGGTTATAAAGAGCTTTTAACCAGTTAACTGAAAAGACAAAAAGAACCCCACAGTATCAAATAAATACCAACCAGCCCTAAGACTGGGAGGATAAAGAGAAAGGGTTGGAATTATTAAAACTAAGGGGTTTGAAGAAAGGGCCAAACGCAGGTCTCTGAGGCAGGGATGCTGGGTGGCTTGTGGTGGTGTATCTGAGTGAGGCATGATAAAACCAGTTATGAGCCCTGGCAGGTGTAGCTCAGTGGATTGAGCGCGAGCCTGCGAACCAGACTATCACGGTTCGATTCCCAGTCAGGGCACATGCTTGGGTTGCAGGCCAGTTTCCGGCAGGGGCCAGTTCCCTGCAGGGGATGCACGAGAGGCAACCATACATTGATGTTTCCTTCCTCTCTCCTTCCCTTCCCCTCTAAAGATAAATAAATAAAATATTTTAAAAAAAACAGTTATGAAGATGTTAGGAAAGTTGCATGGAAGTTCCTATAGTAAGAAACTCCTGTGGACAGAGTGAAAAAATGATGCTGGAGTGATACAGGGAAAAGCTGGCAGAAAGTCCAAAAGAGCCAGACAAAAAGAGCATGCCATTTCTTCCTCTTCAGCCTTTCAGTACAATGCTAGTGGTCACTATTGTCAGAGCTTAACAGAGAACCCATCGGCAAGGCAAAAATAGAATTTGCAGGGTTCCTGCCCCCAGAATCACAAAGCAATATAAAGTTGGGTTTGGAACATTATTAAAATGGCACATGACAGCAGGTGATGCATGCCAGAGAAGACAAAAATTTTCTTACCAATGATAGAGGCCACCTCCATTACTTAGAAGCTTAAAGCCATGCTGAGCATCTGGGGTAAGATGAGAAATCCTATGTGTCATGTAACTCAAAGCTAAAATTCTAATCATTACTCCATGTGGTAGATTGCAAATTGGCCACAAAATACACCCTTTCCCATATCCAAGCTCCTTTATAAAAAATGCCTTTGCAGGTTCTCTTATCCAGGGTAAAGTCTACTTCTCCTTTTCTTAATCTGGCCTTGAACATCAGCTATGTCAATAGGTGGTTTAGTCAATGGAATATTAGCAAACATGATGCGTTCAGAGGCTCAAAAAGTGCATTTCCCCTCTTGCTGCTGAGCACCATTACCACCAAAAACATGGATTAGCCTACTGGTAAATGAAAGACCACGTGGAAAGAGGCCTCATTAGTCTCAGCAATTCTAGCTATTTCACCAGAGGCCACCAATATGTAAAGTCATCCTGGACCATGCAGGCCCAATCAAGCCAGAACAAGCCACATGAATTGCCCAGGTAATGCACAATTTTTTTAATTTTTAAAATTATAAATATTTGGTATTTTTAAGTGACTAAGTCATGGAGTGGTTGGTTACACACCAAAAGCTAACTAATACAAACCATATACAACCAAGTGCTGCCACAATTCTCCATTTAGTGGATACAAAGGAATCAAGATTCTATTCTTACTCCACAGCCATAAGATACTAACAAAGCATCTTATGCTTTCCTTTGAAAATCGATCACTCCCAGGAACATCTAAGAATATCCAAAGGGAGAGTTTTGTGTGTGCTTGCAAATTATTTTTTCTACAGACACTATATAGCATCTGACATATTGTGTTCTGGCTTGCATGCTTGTAAAGCCACTTGGGTGAGTATCACTGTTCTCAGTGTCTTTGGAGTCTATCATGAGAAAGCTAATACCTGAATCAAGGAGACTTCCTCCAGGTGCTCCCAGAGTTGACAGTTTCTTAGTATTCAAAGCACAGCAATGGGTTCCAGAAAAAAGTAGGGAAAATTTCCCTCTCCCAAACTCTGTGCTCTACTTTTTTCTCCTAAGCACTAATAAGCATAGGTTACCGAACACACAGAATCTCAAGCTCTCCTGGAAACATCACTTTCAACTTTTGTTAGCAACTGTAAAACAAGAGGCACACATCTTCAAATGAACCAACAACCATTTTTTAGGATAGTGCTATCTCAGTCCACTTATAAAAAAATTTCCACAATAGAAATACTGTCTCTAAGAGGCACTCTACCTATTCCATAAAATCAACATTAAATTTTCCGGCAGGACTTTCTAAACAGCAGACAAGTGGAAAATTTTAATGGACCATGGGTATAGTTTTTTAAATAAACAAATAAGAACAAATGGTAAAATTATGTAAGGAACACTTTGTTAAATTTAAAACACTATCCATTTTTCTGATCTCATGTCTATTTGTTCTTACTAAGCTGCTCTTTGTTTAATAAAATTATTGTGATAACTATTTTTTTTCCATTTTTAACATGCTCCCTTGGTAAAACTAAAAAGTTGGATCCTCATATTTTTCCAGGAACATAAAATCAAAAGTCTAGGAAACATCAATGCACAGTGATTTAATTTAATTTGTTGGAACCTCTGGACAAATATCTCTCTGTTTTTATTTGGCTTATTCAGGCATATTTCCTAGAAAAAAAAGGGAACAGCATCCAAGTATCCTTCTCTTGAAAATTAGAAAACTATGTTCCAATTTGAAGTGGCTTTTTTTTTCAGTCTCCACCATTTCCACAAAGATTTCAGGGATGTTAGGACTAAGTTTTAGCCATAGTTCAGGTTTAAGATACCCTATGTTTTTTCTCATCTTCAGAAAGTTCTACACAAAAGCTTCTAAGAATGGTAGCTCATCCCTGAGATAAAGAGATGGAAAGAATATTGCCTTCTCTCTGGGGAACAATTCCTTAACAAAGAGACTAGCTCTGTTTTACCCAATGCTGACGCATCAGTAATCAAACTCAAATCAGAAAATGGAATCACTCACTGTACAATCTCTAACACAGAAATTTAATACAGGGAGGTTTTTTCTGGAAAGGTATTAAAAGGACAGAGGGAATTAAAAAGGTGGTAATCCAAAGACCAGTGACTAACTAGAGAAGGCAACTATTACTTCTAAGTCTGGTCAATGGAGGTGGTTGTATTTCCAAAGCCTAGAAGTAGTGAAGAGGACTGAACTCAATGCCAGGACTAAGAAGGAACATCTCATCACTAAATCTGGAACTGCTGAGGGGTTGCTGAATGTTGGTGATGGGACTAAGGAAAAAATCCCAGATGGCATGTGCATGATCTGCCAAAAAATTCAATATTCTATAGCTGCCCACAGTTGCTGAAGAAATGTCAATCGAAGCTGAAAGTGAAAAGTAACTAGCTTCTCCCTAGATTGTCTCCCAGTCCCTGCCATGACTACTAGTTGGTAAGACCTAACAGAAGCCAATTGACAGGGGCACTTGGAAGAAGTCACTTGCAAAGCCCTGACATCCCTGTTACACGCAACATCAGAACGCAGAAGGGTGAGAAAAGTGGGGAGAGTTAACCAGCAAATCACTGACAACTGCAATGTGTCTGCTGGTTTTTCTTTTAACTTTTAATACTTGAAATTTCCTAAGACAGTAGAACTTAAATGTTCACAAGACACATACAGATACATATGTGAGGTGATAGATGTATTAGTTAACTTGACGGGGTTAATCCTCTCACAAAGTCTACGCATAGCAAATCACCCTGATATGCACGTTGAATATCAAAGGCAGGAATTAGGCATCAGTGCAATATGTACATAGTATATTTCTATGTTATTTTTTTACCATGTGTCTGCAAATTGGGTAGACTGGTTCTTTCCACTTATTTTTTATTTCAAATGTGGTTTAGCCATCTAGTTCCTATGCCTTTTCATGTACATGTTAGAATATTCATCATTATCAACAAAAATCTTGTTGGGACTTTGATAGGAACTGTATTAATCCTATACACCAAACTGGGAAGAACTGACATCTTTACTATGTTGAGTCTTCAATGCTATGAACACACTATTTATCTGCACATATTTAGATCTTTGATTTATTTTTTAAAGTTCTTAGCATACAAGTTCTGTACATGTTTTGTTGGTATAAATCTAAATATTCCATATTTTGTAAACTGTGGTGGTATTTAAGTTAAGACTATTTTTGAGCAGCTTTAGGTTTATATAACAACTGAACAGAAAATACAGGGAGTTCCCATATACCCCCTCAGGCTGCCCTGACAGTTCCCCTATATAGATATCTTGCATTATCATAGTACTAGAGTTGTTATGGTTGATAAGCCAACATTAACATATTATAAACAAAAGGCTATAGTTTACATTAGAGTTCACTGTTTGTATTGTATATCTTATGACTTTTGACAAATGTGTAATGACATGTATCCACCATTACAGTATCATACAGAATACTTTCATTCCCCTAAAAAAATCCCATGTGCTTCATTTGTCATCCTTCCTACCTTCCCTCCAACCCTTGGCAATTGCTGATCTTTTTACTGTTTCCATAGTTTTGCCTTCTCTTTTATGTTGTATAGTTGAAATCATACAATAGTAAACTTGTAAGATTGACTGCTTCCACTTAGCAATATGAATTTAAGTTTTTCCATGACCTTTCTTGGCTTCATAGCTCTTTATCACTGAATAATATTCCATCATATGAATATTCCACAATTTATGTATTCATTTACTTGGACATCTTGGTTGCTTCCAAGTGTTGACAATTTCTGAATAAAGCTGCTATAAATATTTGTGTGCAGGTTTTTAAGTGGATATAAGTTTTCAACTCATTTGGGTAAATACAAAGGAGCATGACCGCTGGATCACATGATAAAATATGTTTAGTTTTATAAGAAATTGCCAAATTGTCTTTCAAAGTGGCTGTACCATTTTGCATTCCTACCAGAAACAAATAAGAGTTGATGTTACTTCACATCCTCACCAGCACTTGATGTTATTAGTGTTTTGGATTTTAGTCATTCTACTAGGTGTATAGTGGCATCTCCTTGTTGTTTTAATTTGCAGTTCCCTAATGACTTTTTCTAATTATGATGAGCATCGTTTCTTTCTTTTTTTGCCTTGTATACATCTTTTTTTGGTGAGGTGTCTGTTCAGATCGTTTGCCCATTATTTACTCAGGTGGTTTATTTCCTTGTTGTTCAATTTTAAGAGTTCTTTGTATATTTTGCATATCAGATCATTATTAGAATGTGTTTTGCCAATATTTTTCCCAATCTGTGGCTTGCCTTTTCATTCTCTCAATGATATTTTAAATTTCAGTTTCCACATGTTCATTGCTAAACTATAAAAATATAATTTATTTTTCATTTTGATATTATATCAAGAGATCTGAATTAATTTACTAGTACTCTGAGATTTCTTTTTAAACTGATTCTTGAAATATTCCACATAGACAATCTTGTCACCTGGAAATAGAATTTTATTTATTCTGTTCTTGTTAAACCACCCCCCTTTTTTTTCTTGGCTTACTGCCCTGACTATAACTTTCAGTACTATTCTTGAGTAGCAATAGTAAGAGTGAGCATTGTTGCTCTGTTCCTGATAAGTATTCAGTCATTCACCATTAAGTATGATGTTAGCTATAGTTTTCTAGTAGATATTCTTTATCAAATTAAAGGAGTTATCTATTTTCAGTTTCATGAGATTTTTTTTCACCATGAATGGGTGTTAAATTTGGTCAAATGCTTTTCCTGCATTAATTAATCTATGCATTCTTTACCCCATCAATATGGTGAATTGGATTCATTGATTTTAAAATATTACATCAGTCTTGCATCCTTGAAACAAACTCTACTTTGTTGTGGTACATAATTATTTTAGTACATTCCTGAATTCTATTTCCTAGTATTTTTGTAAGAAATTTTTATATCTATATTCATGAGGGCTGTTGGTCTATAATTCTTTTATTCTTTCCTCTTTTTTAAGATTTATTTTTAGAGAGAGAGGAAGGAGAAAGAGAGGGAGAGACACATCAATGTGTGGTTGCCTCTTGTGTGCCCCACAATGGGGACCTGGCCTGCAACTCAGGTATATGCACTGACTGGGAATCAAACCAGCAATGCTTTGGTTCACAAGCCTGCGCTCAGTCCACTGAGCTACACCAGCCAGGGTCTTTTTTTTTTTTTTTTGGTATTCTCTTTTTCTAAGTCTGATATCAGGGCAACACAGAATGAGTTGGAAAATATTTCCTTCTATTTTCTTTAAGAGACTATATAGAATTAGAATTAATTCTTCTTTAAACATTTGGTAAAATTGACTAGTGAAACCATCAGGGCCTGGATATTTCTTTTTCAGGACATTTTAGATCACAAACTCAATTTCTGTAAGAGTAAAGAACTATTAAAATTATCTATTTCATAGTATGTGTGTTATTAATTTATTATCAAATTTCTGAGTTGTCCATACTATTTTCCTATTATCCGTTTGATGTCTGTGGGGTCTAGTGACATCTCTGTTTTATTCCTGATATTAGTAATTTGTGTCTTCTCTCTTTTTTCCCTTGTCAGTCTTGGTAAGGTTTGTCAATTTTATTGATCACTTCAAAGAACTGGCTTTTTGTTTTATTGATTTTCTCTACTGTTTTACTGCTTTTTATTGCATTGATTTCTGCTTGGGTATTTATTATTTCCTTCCTTTTGCTTGCTTTGGATTTATTTTGATTTTCCTTTTCATTGAGGTGAGGGCCTAGATCATTGATTTTGATCTTTTTTCCTCTTGTTTAATATAAGCCTTCAGTGCTATACCTTTTCCTCTCAGCATTGCCTTAGCTATGTCCCATAAGACTGACATGTTGTACTTATATTTTCATTCAGTTCCTTGCTATTTTTTTTACTGTCCTTGATATTCCTCTTTGATGCATGGATTAGGTAGAAATGTTTTGTTTAGTTTCTACATATTTGGAGATTTTCTTATCTTCCTGCTATCGACTTCTGTTTTGATTCCACCGTAGAGAACAAAATATATAATTTAAATTCTTGTAAATTTGTTGAGGTTTGCTTGATGGTGCAGAACATGTTCTGTCTCAGGAAAAAAATGTGTATTCTGCTATGTTGGGTGGAGTGCTCTATAAATGTCAACTGTATCCTGTTGGTTGATGATGTAGCATTCTTTCATACTCTTGCTGATTTTCTGTTCAGTTGGGTTGTTCTTGACCTGTACTGTAAAAAGGGTATGGAAGTCTTCAATTACAATTAGAGATTTGTCTTTTCCTCCTTTTGACTCAATCAGTTTTTGCTTCACACATTTTACAGCTGTATTACTTTGTACCTACACATTTAGGATTGCTATTTCTTCTTGGTGGATTGATCTGTTCATTATGTAAAGTGGCTCTCTAACTCCAACAATTGTATTTGCCCTAAAGTTTACTTTACCTGATATTAATTTAGCCACTTCTGGTTTCCTTTTCATTAATGTTTACATAGTATATCTTTTTTCTATCCTCTTAGTTTAAACTACTTTTATCATATTTGAATGTTTCTTTCAGATAGCATATAGTTGGGTAATTTTAAAATAAACTCTTCCAATCTCTTTTTTAATTGATGTACATAGATTATTTACATTTAATATAATTATTGACATACTAGAATTTGTCTACCATTTTCTTTTTTTATTTTCTGTTTGATCCCTCTAAATTACTTTTCTGTGTTTCTCAGTTTCCCTCCACATGCCTTCCTTTGAGTTACTTAAACAGGTTTTTTTCATCTACTTTGACTTACCTTTAGTTTTTGGTTTTTGTTGTGGAGTGTATCTCTCTGTGTAGCTTTTTTAGTGTATGCTCTAGGTATTAAATTCTACATACACAATTTATCACAGTCTACTGACATTTTACCAGCCAAGTGGTTTAAAAACCTTGTGTTCCTGCACATTCCTTTAGCATCCCTATTTTAAAAATAGTTGTCTTTTTTCTTTTTTTATTTAATTCTTATTCAAGTACAGTTTTCTGTTTTATATTCCCTGCCCTGCCCCCCCTAAAATAGTTGTCTTAAATATTATCTTTACAGACATTGAGAAACAAATTGGACATTGTTTTATCGTTTTTCTTCAAACATGAAATATAATTTAGAAAACTCCAAAGCCTATTGTATTTATACTCATGTTTCCGCTATATCTAGTGTTCTTTTTTTCTTCCTGCTGTTCCAAGATCTCTCCTTTTTCAAAATTTCCTGTTCAGAATACATCCTTCAACCATCCTTTTAAGATATGTCTTCTGGCAACAACACCCCTTAGTTTTTATTTATCTGAGAATTGTTTGATTTCCTCTTCATTCCTGAAAAGTTTGAGTCCACTGTTCTTTCCTTTCAAAACTTGAAAAATCTCATGCCACTTCACTCTAGACCCCATTGTTTCCTAAGAGAAATAGTCTGTCATTGAAATTATCTTTTCTATAGCTAGTGCATCATTCCTCTCTGGCTGCTTTCAAGTTACTTTCTTTGTCTTTAGTTTTTAAAAGTTCAACTATAACGTTTTAATGTGGATTAACTTGGGTTTATCCTGTTCACAGTTCACAGTTACTCAGCTTCTTGGATGTGTAGGTCCATGTCTTTTGCCAAATTTGGAGGATTTTCAAACATCATTTCTTTGAATCATACTTTATAAGCCCTGCCCTCAATCCCCTCTCCTTCTGAGACCTCAATGACATAAACGTTAGATTTGTTTTCTAGTCCCATATATCGCTGAAGCTTCATTTTGTTCAGTCTCTTTCCTCTGCATTGTTTGGATTGGGTAATTTCTATAGGTCTGGTTTCAAAGTTGCTGATTTTTTTTCCTTTCTCCTCTCCATTCTGCTTTTGAGCCCATCCATTAAGTTTTTTATTTTCATTATTGTATTTTTTTAGTTCTAAAATTTTATTTGGTTCTTCTTTATATTTTTTATTTCTGTACTGAGACTATTTCTTTGCTGAGACTTTCAATACTTTCATTTGTTTGAAACACATTTCTAATTGTTCACAAAAGTGTTTTAGGATGGCTGCTTTAAAACCTCCATCAGGTAAAGCTAATACCTGTTATCTCAGGGGCAGTGTCTATTGACTGACTTTTCTCATTTAAACTGAGACACACCTGGTCCTAGGTAGGAGGAGGGATTTTTTTTTATTGATAACTGGACATGCTGGATATAATAAGACCCTGGGTATTATTTAACTCTTCTGTTTTAGTAGGGCTCCCTTGATACCACTCTGACAGAGAAGGGAAAACATCATCCCATTGGTGTCAAGTAGGAACAGAAGTCCAAGTTCTCCACTCAGCCTCCATTGACACCAAGAGAGTTTCTTGTTGTTGTTGGCTTTGAGTAGGGGTTAAGACTTCTCACCAAGTGTCTGACACCACCACAGTGGGGAGGATAGAGGGGTGTCCTAATACCACTGCATAAATCCAGGCTCCTTGCGTGATCTTTACTGATGGAAGTTGGGAGTGAATAGGGTACCTTGTTACAGCCTGGCAAGGGTGGATGTATAAGCTCTCCACTTGGCCTTTGTTGGTGGGAGATGGATAAGGCCAGACAGTTTTCTGTGATGTGTGGATAGAGTACAACACTTGCTGTTATGAGATAAATTGTGCCATCCAACAATTTATATGTTGAAGTCCTAACCCCCACTACCTCAGAATGTCATCTTATTTAGAGATAAAGATCTTCATAGAAGTGATCAAGTTAAAATGAGGTCATTAAGGTGGACCCTAAACCAATACGACTGGTTTCCTTATCAGAAGGGGAAGTTTGGACACTGAAGCATGCATAAAGGGAAGACAATGTGGCAAGACAGAGAGAAGATGGCCACCTACAAGCCAAGCATAGAGGACTGGAATGGATTCCTCCCTCACAACTGTCAGATGAAACCAATCCTGCCAACACCTTAATTTTAGACTTCTAGCCTTCAGAACTGTGAGACAATACACTTCTGCTTTTTAAACTATCCAGCCCAGCCCTAGCAAATTGACATACTCTCTGAAAGTTTTCTATCTTGAAAGGCTATCTCTTTCCTGTTCCTTTGGCTAGAGAAAGCAGTCTTCTTGGGTCTTTCTCTTTTCCTGTGCACATTTGCATTTCCAGGCTGCCAGCTTTTCCAGTACCCAGTCTGGAATAAATGAGGCAAAAAAAAAGAAAAGAAAAAAAAAAAAACAGGAAACTCACCACCATACCCTTCCTTGGATCCAAGGTCCCTTGCCAGTCTGCCTTCTTCACTCTACTTTTCAGGGCCTCATGTTTGTTTCACATGTAATGTCCAGGGTTTTTAGCAGTACTTAATTCATGGGGGAAATGCATAAAATACGTTTACTTCATCTTTTCAGAAGCAGAAGTTCACAATGTGTTTTCAATGTCTGGTTAATATAAAAGATATTTCAAAAATGTAAATGTTTGGAGAAAGGAGAAACCTCCAGACCAATAAGAGGGCCTTTATGGATACTATATTTATTTAAATTTTTATCTTAGAAAAAATTAAAAAGAATATATGTACACCATGTCACAAGATGAAAATAGTTGAGTTCAGAGGAAGTTATTAATTATATAAACTATATTTTCTATCTGGTTAATGAATTGTATTACTAAAAAATGCCTCATTTATATAGTACTATCTTTTCAGATTACAAAGTTATTTTACCTCTCATTTAAGCTCACAGATCTGTGAAGTACACAGGGATGATAATTCACAATTTGTAGGTGAGACTTGGTAAGTCTGCAAAGCTGCCTAAAGTCATTAGCCAATAAGAAAAGGAACCAGAGCTCAAGCCCATGTCTTTTGAGATCCAGCACAGAACATTCTCCATCTTATCTCATTAAAATCACTCTTGCTTATAACAGTGGCCAAAAGTTCCCACATCATCAATTGAAAAAAGCTTGACAACAATCCCCTAAACTCTCTTTTTTAATTTTTATTGAATTTATTGAGGTGACATTAGTTAAAAAAATTATATAGATTTCAGGGGTACATTTCTATAATACATCATCTGTACATTGTACTGTATGTTCACCACCTCAAAGCTTTATAAAATCTTTCATAATGACTCTGGGAAGGGTTATGGCATCTCCTTTGGTTTCATATTTTTTTTAATTCAGTAAAAACCATGGCAACTATTGGTTACATAGGCTATCCTAAATAATCTAAAGTGCCCTAAGGTGCCTTGGGGTATACTCTAAGGATGGGATACAGGACTCAAGGCTTCTCTCCCCTGCTTAGTCACAAAGCCTCTGCTAAAATCTGCTTTATATGTTGGAGTTCCTTATAGAAAAAAAACATGGTTTTCAACAGCTTATCCAAGGAGAAGACTATTCACTTAAGGGCAGTTCTTTCTGGAATAGAAGACATCACGTTTGTGCTTGGCTAGGTTTATAAAGAGAGCAATCATAAATAATAGATCAAGTGGTCTAGTCTTCACTCTTCTGCTTTTCCCTGACAAGAAATCCCCAAAGTATTTATTCCATCTAATAATTATTTATTGAGCACAAACTTTGGAGTGGTTTCTGATAGGTTACAGAGAAGCACATGTTAGAATTCATTTTGTCAGAAAGATTGAAATCTAATGGGAAGACAGGGAGAACATCCAGGAAGCAATAACACAGGCAGAATAGGATGTGTAATAATAAATATGCAAATATTACACTATCAGATATCATATTGTACAGGAAAATAATTTCAAAAGTAATAACTATTATTTATTAGAAATAAAAATAACTGGCACCTGCTTGGGCCAGTTATTCTGCTATATCCATTAGCTCAAATTCTTACAAGAATTTTGCAAAGTAGAACTTACTATCCCCATTTTACAGATGTAGAAACTGAGGTTCCTGGAGGTTAAGCAACTTGCTTTAACTGGAAGTTAAAAGTTGCTTAATTCAGACTCTGTAATTCAGAGTCACTGGAATTACAATTTAAATCAAAGGGTATTAGTTGCCTAAGTCTGTAACCCCAAAAGGCTTTCACAAAAAGAAAAAGATTATAAGGATAGAGGGGTGTCTCATGAACCCAAGGGCTGTAACACAGCTAGGTCTGGAAAGGAACTAGAATGAGAAAGAGAAATGCAGTCAGAAACCTGGCAGTCCTTTCTTCATACCACTCACCTCAACTTCTCTCTGAATCCTTCTCCCTTCTCTGCAAAGTCATCTTCTCTTATCCATTGCTCCCATAGTGGGTATGGGTAGTTGTGTCACAGTACTGAATTTATATGTTTCAGGTTTACCTACTTAAAAAGAGAAATTATGGCTTTCTCTGGGTTCTAACTCCTAGTTTTCAGAAAAGAACATATGTTTAGGCCAGTGGCCACCCTCATCCTGTGAACGGTGAGGGGAAGGATGTTGGTAGCATGAAGAACTAACTACATGGTGTTCATGGAGGAGGGAAATATTATACATCATAGAATGTGGGTCATTGAAAGATAAGCAAATAACGCATATTTCCTACAGAACATCTCTCAGGCTCACAGAATTTAAGAGCTAATGAGATCCTTATTGCTAAAGGTTGTCATGTACCTATTCCTGTCAGGATCAGTAAAAAAAAAAAAAGAAGAAGAAACTTTGCAAAAAAAATAAATAAACAACACTATCCCATCACTACTCTTCTCTGAAAGACCTTAACATCAGGAATGTTTTAGTTCTACTATATCACTAATTTTTCCTGACATTAAAATTATACCCTCAGAAAAGCCATGCATATATCAATTATAAAAGAAGCTAGGGAACAACATACATATATGGGATTAGCTTTGCTATGCTTGGATATATAAATGAATAAAAATATGCAAATACTAGATCAAAAGTTACCCTTTCCAACCTTTTCTTTCATTGGTAGGTAAAATCTAGTTATATGTGCCATATAGCTATAACAAAGCTCAACCTACTCATTTTTAGGATCAAATTTAAATCTTATAAAGTTCTTTCCAAAATCTCCGATAAGAATTAATTTTCATACACATATGTACATTAATTACAGTAAAGATCATACTTACTGGTGAAACAGTGAAAGCATCCCTTTGAGGATCAGAAACAAGATAAGAATACCCACTATCACCTCATCTATTCATCATGTACTGAAGATTCTAGTCAGTAGAGTATGAAAACAAAATAAATAAAAACTATAAAAACTGGAAAGAAACAATATTGTCATTATATGCAAGAAATATGATTGATGCAAGAAATATATAGAAACTCCAAAAGAATTTAGAGATACAACAATTAAGTTAAAGATAAACTTTATACATTTCTTTACACAAACAACAAAAACTATTATTTGAAAAGCAACCATATGACTTCTTATTCTGCCATTATGGCTATCTAAAAATCCTGAGGGAGCCTCAAAATTAAGAACAACTATATTTTGAATAGGGCACATAATTAAGACTTCACTGGTCTCGCAAGTGACTCAAAGGGCAGGAATTCACACTCTCCACCAAAAACCTTTAGTTGAGGTCAAAAGGACAGAGAGTGAGGAGGTACAAGTTCACCCCAAAAGCAATTCCAGTTAAAGCACTCCATGATGATACTGCAATTAGGACTGGGAAGAGTAAGTTGAACCTGAGTCTTCCGTGCCAAAACAAGACATCCGAGACTGGTGTCAGATTAGGGGCATCTCTTGGCTACAGAAAGAAAAACATCTTTTCTAAAGAAGTATGTCCACAAACTAGGTCTGAAGGAATTCCACTAATTAAGATCAAGCAATAGGGCTCACAAGAAAAAAATTAATAAGCACTTTCAAAGGCAAGACACTATTAAAGAGAGCCACAGAAATAACAAATGTGAGGGTTAGACCCTCAAAAGATATAAACATTGGGACTTTCAGATATAGAATAAAGACCACCTATGGACAAAAATGTTTAAAAAAATAAGAGTACAGTTACAAGGATAAGAAAGAAATGAGAGGGCATCAAGAATTAGCAGATAATTTTGAAAGAAAAATAAATAGAACTCTTGGCATTAAAATGTGTTGTTTAAATAAAATACTTAATGGATAGGTTAAATAGAATCATTATGGCTGTAGAAGGAATTCATGAAATGGAAAATGCATATGAAGAAATTATTAGGAATTTAAGGTCAAACCCAAATAGAATATAAAAGAGCTATTAAGAGGTTAGAGGAGAAAATAATTGGGTCTAAAATATATCTAAGTAGAATATTAGTGAGTAAAAGTAAAGAAAATGGAAGAAAAAAATTTTTTCAAAGGTAAAGGTTGTCAATTTTCCAGTGGTGATAAAAAAAGCATCATTCCAATAGTTCAAGAAGTATAACATATCCCAAATGGGATAGATAGAAACCCCTGCCTGGACACAAGGTAGTGAAACTATAGAATACCAAAGACCAAAAGAATAGATTAAGAAAAATCAGTGAGAAAGGATTTAAAAAAATGACAGATACTCCAATACTCATGGTAGATACAAGAAGGTAGCAGAATAATTCTTCAAAGTGATGAGAAAATAATTTTCAATCCTGAATTGTTCAGTCAACAAAATTACATTTCAAGAACGGTAGTTAAGTAAATAGTTGTGAGTCTATAGAAACTAAGAATCTTACTATAAAGAGGCCTGTGTCTGGCCAATAACAGCAGATGAAATTGAAGAAGTAATCAAAAAACTCCCATCACACAAAAGCCCTGGACCAGATGGTTTCACAGGAGAATTCTACAAAGAATACGAATTTTGAGGAAGAACTAACCCCTGTTCTTCACAGACTATTCCAAAAAATCAAAAAGGAGGGAAAATTCCCCAACTCTTTTTATGAAGCCAGCATCATCCTAATTCCAAAGTCAGGTAGAGACACAACAAAGAAAGAAAACTTCAGGCCAATATCGCTGATGAACATAGACGCTAAACTCTTCAATAAAATATTGGCAAATCGCATCCAACAATACATCAAAAAGATCATACACCACGACCAAGTGGGATTCCTCCCAGGGATGCAAGGATGGTTCAACATTCGTAAATCAGTAAATGCAATACACCGCATAAACAAAAGCAAGCTCAAAAACCACATGATCATATCAATAGATGCAGAAAAAGCTTTTGATAAGGTACAACACCCATTTATGATAAAGGTACTCAGAAAAATGGGAATAGAGGGAGCATTCCTCAATATAATTAAGGCTATATATGAAAGACCTACAGCCAACATCATACTCAATGGGCAAAAGTTAAAAGTTTTTCCACTAAGATCAGGAACAAGACAAGGTTGTCCACTTTCACCACTTCTATTCAAAATAGTATTGGAAGTTCTAGCCACAGCGATCAGACAAGAAAAGGAAATAAAAGGCACCCACATTGGAAAGGAGGAAACAAAACTGTCATTGTTTGCAGATGACATGATAGTGTATATGGAAAATCCTATAGCCTCTACCAAAAAACTGCTCGAACTAATAAATGAATTTGGCAAAACAGCGGGATACAAAGTCAATATCCAGAAATCAAAGTCATTTTTGTGTACCAACAATGAAACAGCAGAAGCAGAAATCAAGAAAAAAATCCCATTTGATACAGCAAGAACAAAAATAAAATATCTGAGAATAAACCTAACCAAGGAGGTAAAAGACCTGTATAAAGAAAACTACACAACACTGAAGAAAGAAATCAAGGAAGACACAAACAAATGGGAACATATACCGTGTTCATGGATTGGAAGAATTAACATCATCAAAATGCCCATACTACCCAAAGCAATTTACAGATTCAATGCAATACCTATTAAAGTGCCAGTGGCATATTTCACAGACATAGAACAAACACTTCAAAAATTTATATGGAACCATAAAAGACCCCAAATAGCAGCAGCCACAATTTTGAGAAAGAAGAACAAAGTAGGAGGGATCAAAATACCTGATATCAAACGGTATTACAGGGCCACTGTAATCAAAACAGCCTGGTACTGGCATAAAAACAGGCACATAGACCAATGGAATAGAACAGAGAGCCCAGAAATAAACCCAACTCTCTACAGTCAATTAATATTCGACAAAGGGGGCAGTAACATAAAATGGAGTAAAGATAGCCTCTTCAACAAATGGTGTTGGGAGAACTGGACAGCTACATGCAAAAAAATGAAACTCGAGCACCAACTTACACCATACACCAAAATAAATTCAAGGTGGATAAAAGACTTAAATATAAGCCGGGAAACCATTAAATCCCTAGAGGAAAACATTGGCAGGAAAATCTCAGATATTCCACACTGCAAGATTTATACTGATACGTCCCCTAGAGCAAGGAACATAAAGGAAAGAATAAACAAATGGGATCTCATCAAAATTAAAAGCTTCTGCATGGCTAAGGAAAACAGTATCAAGATACAAAGAGAAGCAACAGCTTGGGAAAACATATTTGCCAATGATACCTCAGATAAGGGTTTAATCTCCAAAATATACAAAGAACTCATTCGGCTCCACTCAAAGAAGACAAGCAACCCAATCAAAAAATGGGCAGAGGACTTGAACAGACATTTCTCCAAGGAGGACATACAGAGAATCCAGAGACACATGAAAAGATGCTCGATATCACTAGCTATCAGAGAGATGCAAATTAAAACCACAATGAGATACCACTTAACACCAGTCAGATTGGCTATCATAAACAAAGAAACAAACAACAAGTGCTGGAGAGGTTGTGGGGAAAAGGGGACTCTAGTTCACTGTTGGTGGGATTGCAGACTGGTACAACCACTATGGAAAACAGTATGGAATTTTCTAAGAAAACTAAAAATGAACGTACCTTTTGACCCAGCAATTCCACTCTTGGGAGTATATCCTAAGAACCCTGAAACACCAATCCAAAAGAACCTATGCACCCCGATGTTCATAGCAGCACAATTCACAATAGCCAAGAGTTGGAAGCACCCTAGATGCCCATCGGTCAATGACTGGATCAAAAAACTATGGTACATTTACACAGTGGAATTCTATGCTGCAGAAAGGAAGAAGGAGCTCCTACGCTTTGCAACATCATGGATGGAACTGGAAAGCATTATGCTGAGCGAAATAAGCCAGGTGGTGAAAGACAAATACCATATGATATCACCGTTAACAGGATTCTAAACAACAAAACAAACAAGCAAGCAAAATGTAACCAAAGACACTGAAATACAGAACGTGCTGACAGGGTCCAGAGGGGAGAGGGGAGAGGGGAGAGAATCACAGGGGAAAAGGGGAAGGACTCACATGAACAAGTATAAAGGACACATGGACAATAACTAAGGTGGGGGGCGGAAATGGGAGGGAGGTGGGAAGCACTGGGGGTGCAGGGCTGGGAATACAAGACAGAAAACTGTACTTGAACAAGAATTAAATAAAAAATAAAATAAAAATAAATAAAATATTTTAGGAAATAAATTTAAAAAAATAAAAGAGGCCTGTGTCTAAGAACTGCTAAATGTTTGAAAAGAAGGAAAATAATTTACAAAATAAAGTTTGAAGTACAGAAATAATTGGTAAGCAAATAAAATATGACCATGGATTTAAATCAAGCAAATATTGTCTCTATAAAATATTAATGATGTTATTAATTTGTGCTTTAAAATAAAAAGGTAGAACTGAACTATTAAACAGCAACTGTACATGATTCTCGAGGGTTAAGATAAAAGTTCTGAGAACTTGACTTGTTGTAGAGTAGATTAAGATATTATTTACCTTTAAAAATCAATACCAATCAACCAGAAAAATTAAGGTAAGAAGGAAAAAGAAGCAAGAAAATAACAAGAGACAAATAGAAAATGGAGAGGGCATGAGGTAAATATGTCCAAAGATAAAAATGATTACCAAAAAACTGAAACAAGGATGTTACTAATTAATAATTAATAGATATGAGAAAAGAGCCCTGACTGGTGTGGCTCAGTGGACTGAGTACTAGCCTTCAAACCAAAGACCCAGTTTGATTCCCAGTCAGGGCACATGCCTGGGATATGGGCCAGGTCCCCAGTATGCAAGAAACAACCACATATTGATGTTTCTCTCCCTCTTTCTCTCCCTTGCCCTCTCTCTAAAAATAAATAAATAAAATCTTTTTTTAAGAAAAGAGAAAAGATATTTGCAAAAATCCTATATCCAGAGGCTTCTGGCCATGACAGAGTGATTGCTATAAGACTTGCCCCCTTCCCACTATAAACAATAAGAAAACTGGATAGAATACATGAAGAATTAACAGAATGAGAGAAAAAATATGATCATCACATGATCATATTTTGATCACAGGATCAAATGTGATCCTCTGCATCACATTTGATGCAGAAAGAGTATTTGGCAAAGTGGAACACACTTTCATAATACAAACACTCATCAAACTATAAATAGAAGGAAACTACCTCTCTGTAAACAATATTTGGGTTATAGCATATTTCCAATATATAACATATATTTTACATATTTATATATATTATAATTTAATATGTATTAATATTATATATAATATTATACAGTGGCAAAAGTATATTAATAATAATTACTAATACAAGAATAAACTATTTTGCATACTCACAACTGTAAACCTACATTTGCTCACCCTCGTGTAATATTATTTTTTTATTAAATTTACTGGAATGACATTGGTTAATATTTTTTAATATTTTACATATGATAGAAATATGCTATACCTCAATTTTAGCCCCCAGATTCAAATCCTTCCTCTTCAACTTACTCTCACCCTCTTTGTGTGGTCTGCCTGACCATTGACTGAATTCCCTAATGTTTAAAAAGAACATATATTCTAAGTCTGTAGAGTACATCAAGAAGTTGTCTGAGAACTTATTAAGAAGAGACTCAGATATCTCTTCTCCAGTGATCTATCCACCCATGAATTTATTCATTTATTAGAGGTCACAGATCCTGTTCTAGCCTCTGGAGTGCCATGATGAACAAGAGAGATGGTATTCCCAGACTCATCAAGCCAACATTTGGATGGTGATGAAATGTAAAAGAAAATATCACCATCATACTAATGTTTTATTCAACATGAAATAAATATTTCAAAACAAATTGGGTAAGTTTTTGAAACAAATTTAATAGGCTTGTAGATTTCTGGTGACATGAGATCATAGGATCACAAAATCCTGGAGCAAAAAGGCACCTTTGAGAGTATCAAATCCAACAGCATATTCTTTTTTTTTATTTAATTATTTTTCAAGCACAGTTTTCTATTACTCCCATCCCATACCACCCCCGTGCTCCCTCCCTCCCTCCCATTTCCACCCTTCTCAGTTGTTGTCCATGTATCCTTTATATATGTTCCTCTAAATCCCTCCCCTCTTTCCCCTGAAATTCCCTCCCCTCTCCCCTCTGGGCACTGTCAGCTTGTTCTCTATTTCAGTGTCTTTGGTTGTATTTTGCTTGCTTGTTTGTTTAGTTGTTTAGCTTCCTGTTAAAGGTGAGATCATATGGTATTTGTCCTTCAACACCTGACTTATTTCACTCAGCATAATGCTTTCCAGTTCCATCCATGATGTTGCAAAGGGTAGGAGCTCCTTCTTTCTTTCTGCAGCATAAAATTCCATTGTGTATACGTACCATAGTTTTTTGATCCATTCATTTACTGACGGGCACCTAGGTTGCTTCCAACTCTTGGCTATTGTAAATTGTGCTGCTATGAACATTGGGGTGCATGTGTTCTTTGGGATTGGTGTTTTAGGGTTCTTAGGATACAATCCTAGCAGTGGAATTGCTGGGTCAAAAGGCACGTCCATTTTTAGTTTTCTGAGAAAATTCCATACTGTTTTCCATAGTGGTTGTACCAGTCTGCAATCCCACCAACAGTGGACCAGAGTCCCCTTTTCCCCACACCCTCTCCAACATTTGTTGTTTATTGCTTTGTTTATGATAGCCATTCTCACCGGTGTAAAGTGGTATCTCATTGTGGTTTTGATTTGCATCTCTCTGATAGCAAGTGATATTGAACATCTCTTCATGTGTCTCTGGATCCTCTGTATGTCCTCCTTGCAGAAGTGTCTTTTTAAGTCCTTTCCCCATTTTTTAATTGGGTTAGTTGTCTTCTTAGAGTGAAGTCGAGTGAGTTCTTTGTATATTTTGGAGATTAAACCTTTGTCTGAGGTATCATTGGCAAATATGTTTTCCCATACAGTTTATTGTCTTTTTATTTTAATGTTCCAACAGCATATTCTTATCCGTGTCTCAGAGACGTTAAAAAAGTTGGACCAGGGATCCAAATTTGGTATTACTATGAAGTAATACGAAATATTACTTATATTATCAAATATATATTATATATATACTTATATATATAATACTTATATTATCAAATATATATATTAAAAGTCATGTTGAAAAGATTTAAAACCATAGCATCATTAACATTCCAAGAAAACTATTTCTATCTCATTCTGGTCTCCCAAGAAAACCAACTTTCAGTTACTCATATTCAAGCCAGCACCAAAACTAATGAATAAAATATAAATTTGGAAACAAAATCAAAAGTCAAAATTTGAAGGAGAACTGAAGAACACAGAAGAGTTCCTTTGAACTCTCAAATCATGAAGAGAAATAGTTGTTTTGTAAATTTTAAATATGGCTCTTAAGTAAGCAGAACTGTATCCCTCCATTTGAGCTCCTCTTTATCCTCTTAGGAGACCACTAACCATTACACATATTTGTCATCTTCCTTTAAAAGATCAAACCTTAATGGGAACAAAAGCAACCCTGAAAGACTAAGTAAGATTTTCTGGGTCACAGGTTAAGTTCATTGGATGCAAATTTAAGTTCTGTGGATAAGATTCATTTAAAATATTAGATGGTATTTTTACACCATAAAAAACTTTTTTTCCACACAATAATCCAAGTAGTTCCCAGCACCTGCCTATTCACCACTTAACTACATAATACATTCCATTTTTTCCTTTAAGGTGAAATTACTTAAGAGAAACAAAGGAAGAAAAAAACTACCACTACAGTTTTGGTTCCAGTATTACTTTGAAGTTTTCCATTAACCAGAGTCTTTTTACAGCATGTGAAACAGCAAATATTAAAATAATAATAACAATAAACCTCTAATATTCAAAATAGCAGGTTTTTATACCAATCTGGAGAAAATTTGTCAGTGATTAGGTTCTCTAGGAATAGTGAGCTCTCCTATTTTTCTGTGATTTCTGAAAATATTTATTCCCCCAGTTTGGTAGTACTCAACCTTTCCCATTTTTCTTAGGAAGAACCCATTAAATAACAAATTATTTATCTCACCCCTTGAGGTGGCCTCCAAAAAAAATTTTAAAAATAAACATCAGAATGCTTTGAAATGATGGTAGAACACATTTCAAAAGGAAAAAAAAAACATTACGAGAACATTAGTCTGACCTCAAAAGAGAGAAACACTTATAATCAATTTTCTTTTCATTAATGTAATAAATGCTGTCTGTACTTTGTGTTCCTAAAGAGAACCACTCTGAGATAAAGGATATCTCCCTAACCTTTTATACTGAACCGGTGGTTTCCCAAATGTAATATGCATGAAGAGCGCACGTGAGCCCTCTTAAATCCAAGAACCAAACCCTGCCTGTGTAATAAATCTCACCACCACTCTACTATTAGACAGGGGATTAAAACTAATCTAGCAATCCCCAAACCAAGCACTGAGTGGATTAAAATGCAAAACGCATGGGAGCAAGAAGATGCTTAATGCTAAATAACAAACATTTCAATCACAGGAATCATTTTTATCTTCTTGTTTATGCTAAGTAGATACTATTAGATTTAATATATGTATTAACACAAGGGGAGGAAAGGAACAGTTTTTTCAAGACCTAGGTAATTGGTATAGCTGGCCAAAAAGAAAATGCAAACAAAAATGAGTTTAATAAAAGGACTATACTGTGATGTTTACATTGTTTACTTAAGGTCAACTGAGTGACACTTGACTTGTAAATTTTCCTTTAAGCCAAATCAGTCCATGCTGAAGGGTTGAATCAAGAAAGAAAATAATTTCCAGAGACCCTAAAACTGGAGCAGACTCCCTGTGTGTAATGCCCATGTAATATTTAAATAAGCAAATGTTTTAAGAAACATCCACTTTAGCCAAAATTATTGTCACAGCACAAAATGGGAAGCCCCCATTGCAGTGAACCCAGAAGATGCCCTTATGATCTTTGAAAGCTGTCACTGATTGCAAATATAGATAAGTGACCATGTGCAGACTCTTGTTAGCACAGTCTATCCAAAGAACATAATACACACACACATCTGGCATCTCCTAACAGCTGTGAAACACATTATACACAAAATCATTCACTTAGCTCCAACTGCAATCCACATACTGCTGGAAGGAATCCGTAAAGTTTATCTGAAATACTGTTGTACCTTTCAACTCTGTCATCCTCTTCAATTTTCCACTTCTGGGTCCTGTTATTCCCTTTCTCAGACATCTGCATTTCAATTTGAATCCCTTCCAGGACCCTTTCTACCCCTCCCTCATCTATAAAATAAAGCATCATTCAAGACTCTCCTGCTGTACCATTCTAAGTGATTACTAACAAGTCAGCACCAGACATTCTTATGTAAAACAATTGATACAAATGGTTATAACTTTGAAAGAGAGCTTGTCCTGGGACACTTTCCTCATCCCCAGCATTTGTTTCCCTGACACAAAACATGGGTGCAAAACATGGAGTATTATACCTATGTAAGGTACAAAATGGTAAACAGGCACAGGTACATACAATGCTTGGACTAACCTAGGCATTCATAACTGGTTTTTAGTCCCCAAGCACTGGTGTTCATTTCATTTCCTCTCAATCAAGTCTTTTTGGTTAAGAAAGCTTTACATATAACACAATAGTAAGAGGAGTTAAGAGGCATAACCAAAAGTTATAATAATGACAGAAAGATTTCTCAATTCAAAAATTGTAACGCATAAGTTTCAGCAGTGAAATTGCTAAGTCATCATATGTTTGAAAGAGTGGAAAACAAAGCAGAGTTTACTTAGATGTAGTTGTAATTTCCTCAAAAAAGCAAGTTTTTTTAAATTATTTTTTTAATATTTTTTATTTAATTCTTGTTCAAGTACAGCTTTCTGTCTTATATTCCCAACCCTGCCCGCCCTCCGCCCCATGCTCCCCGCCTCCCCCCTATTTCCACCCCCACCCTTAGTTGTTGTCCATGTGTCCTTTATACTTGTTCATGTGAGTCCATCCCCTTTTCCCCTATGATTCTCTCCCCTCTCCCCTCTGGATCCTGTCAGCCTGTTCCGCAATTGAGTGTCATTGGTCATATTTTGCTTGCTTGTTTGTTTTGTTTAGATCCCTGTTAACGGTGATATCATATGGTATTTGTCTTTCACCACCTGGCTATATCTTTTTCTATTTGTAAAGGGCCATAAGAATTGCTAAATCTTAGGGAAACAATCAAAGATAAATTTGGTATTGGGAAAATCTTTAAGCCTGGCTGAGTCAAAATTATGTGTTTTAATTTATAAAGAAATTTTTGTAAACATATGCTAATGTTTCTAATTTTTATGGCATATCTATTTCATCAGTGAAGATGATCAATAGCCAGGGTGCAATGGGCCTCCAAAAGTCACCCTGTCCACAAGCAGATGAACTTCTAAACAAGCAGCTCGTTTTTGCTAGAGTGGTTTGCAAATCCTAAGCAGTTGGTTGGTGTTGGTCCATAAGATTTTCACTGTTCTTCACTGAGTTATCATAAAGCTAAATTTACTTAACACACAGGCACTTCTTTATTCTAGAATATCTCTCTCCCACGTTTTCAATGTTCAAATGCCTTTCCTTTTATGAAATAATGGTTATATTAAATGATAGATGGTTGTTTTGTGTTCTGTTTGTTGAGTTTTTTTTTTTAATTTGGAAGCATCTTTCTTAGACAAAACTGGCGAAATTCTTAAATTTAATTATCTATGAAGTCCAAATTTCTGGGATTTTTATGGAATAAGAAAAATGTACTAGCGTACATTCCACCTCTTTTCTTTAAAAATGCTAATTAACTTCAGTGGTCTAGTAATCTAACAAGGTGATGACAACGAATTTTTGTGTTGGCTTAGCTTTAGCTAACTTGAATTTAATAACCAAAACCAACCATCCCAGAATTCAGTTTTCTTGTCTAGACCCTGCCTGATTGATGGATCAGCTCATTCAGTGGGTATGTTCTATGTTCTATGATTGGGATAAAAAACAACA
Source organism: Sturnira hondurensis (assembly GCF_014824575.4). Taxonomy (NCBI): domain Eukaryota; kingdom Metazoa; phylum Chordata; class Mammalia; order Chiroptera; family Phyllostomidae; genus Sturnira; species Sturnira hondurensis. The sequence goes on from NW_028087376.1 coordinate 5,360,482, forward strand.
AAAAAAGTATGGAATTCAGATGCCTTAAATCCCCCCACATAAGCAATCTTTAAAATATAGGCCTGTCACTCCTGACTATTAGCTTCCCCATCCTCTTTTTTACATTTTCCTAATTCTTGTTCACAAAAACTGCCAGTTTTCTGACCTTCTTACTGTTTGGGTTATCCAGATCCAAAAGGTGTATAGAATTTCTCCACATTCCTATTTGCCTGCTATGAATTTTATTGAATGTACACTGCAGCTGACCCCATATATAATGGACCTAGAAAATATTCACTAGAAACTCAAATGCCTATTTCTCATCTTTATGTGATTGTGCATGCAAGTGTGCATGAATGTGTGGTATCTTATGATGCTGTTTATAACAAGGTGCCATTAGTCACTTAGAAGACACATAGTATTTTATTTTCAGGATTCTCTGAAAAGCTGGTGAAGTTTAATCTCCACTATTTTTAGGCACTGTCACTCTCTCCTGACACATTGGCTTTTATATGGTATAATGCCAAAAATGATAGCAGCGTGGTGCTTTTGGACCAGTGTGTGGGCATTCCTCATCATTGCCTACCTTGGACACCAAATCATTCAACGTGAGGAAAATCAATGCCTGTAGGCATCTCTAGTTGAAATTCCAATTAGAAAAGAAAATGAAGGACTACTGTACAGATGATTAAAATTTGGAAGATTCCAAATAATACTAGGAGGAAGAATTTCTGATGACCTTTGGATCCCTTAAATATTCCAGATGATACTGCACTTACAATATCTCATTAGCCCTTAGGGAGACAATTTTTATTATCATTGAAGGTATAGGTGAAAATCAGCCAAAGTAAAAGGCATTACATGAAACTGGTCTGAACAAATACATGTTAGATTCCCATTCTCATGCCAAAAAATGACATCCAGTATCAATTAGGATGATCAGAAAGGACTGCTAGAATATGTGGCTCTTTGACATGCTTTTTAATCAGATGTCCCCAGAATTCATCTCTCATGAATCACAAAGCTAAAAATGATTTCCAGCAACTGCAGAATTCATTTGCCTCCCTCTGAGAGAAGCTATACAGAAAGCATTGAGATAAAACCACCTGCCCTTTTCTTTCAAATGCCCTGAAAATGTGCCACAACTCAGCTTTGATTCTATGTTCCAATGTATCACTGCTCTCACTGGCAGGAGAGAATTTCTCTACATGTGGATGTCTAACCTAAATCCTTCATGCTGCAATTTACATCTGATCCTTTTGTTTAAAATGACTGTTTCTTCTTACACCTGCTCCCCATTAAATGACTATTACATACTTCTGGGTAATCATATTCCAGAGGGGGAAAGGCATAAACTACTGCAGCTGAAGGCAGCAGTGTATATTTCCACACAGATGTGTGAGTCATCAACAAATTGTGAAATCCTTGTGAGTAGTAGCACATGGGAAAGATTGTCTTTTACAGATGCCAGCTCTGCTCTGATAGCATGTTATAAGAAAATAGAGTACAGGAGTGCAGTTAGAAACAGTAACACTGGACCTACACACACACACACCATTTATGCACTTTAGTTGTGAAAAAAAAAGTGAATTTATAAGCCTTGCATTCAAAGCACCACTAAGTTCCTAAAGCTTGGATACAATGTCTTATGCTTATGTTATATAAAGCAGGCTATAGTCACAACTGCATGAAACCAAACTAACTTGCTAATTCTTCAAAAACCAAACCTGTTAATCTGGTTGTCTTATGCATCATGGTCACAATATCCAGTAAGTGGTATGCTTTATATTTTAACTATTTTGAAATAACTAGATACAGTATTAATTAGAAGACTGTATTGTTTTGCCTCCTGGGACATAGGCAAGCAGCCCTATCTGATAAGTTGCTCACTCACTACATGCCTAGGTAAGTTATGTCTTTGAAACTCAAAGTATGATCACAGATGAGCAGCATCTGCATCTCTATGAGGCATGTAAAAAACACAGGCTCTCATGTCTCCTCTTCAGACTGAATCAAAATCTTCATTTGCAGCAAGATCCTTGGGCAGTTTAGGATATGTGCAAATTTGAGGAGCACTGATCTATTTAATTTCTCAGTGTCTCTATTTCCTCATCTATAAAATGAATATTAACCAACGCTTGCTACTTACTTGCTTCAGATCAAAGGAGGATTAATGTCATAGGTTTTTTTCCTCCCTGAAATAGTCTCTGCATAAACAGAACATGAGAGAACAGTTTCATTTGTTGGCACAGACAATAACTGAACATTTTCTGGAAGAAGAACCAGGATTCCTTCCTAGATAATACATCTGTCCTTCATCCAAACTTCACTTCATGGTATAATGGCTTCAGAAACAGTACAGCAGTTCAACCAACTGCTTTTGGAGAAATAACTGAGGCTGATCCCAATGAAAACAGTTTTCCTGCTCCCTGTCTTGGCTGTCAAACACAAACACAAACACTCTGTGGGTTCAATCAGCCCAGCTGGGTGTCTGCTGCTGAGCCATCTGTGGAACAACTTGCAGAACAGGAGCTTGACTCTGCCCGAGACAAAAGCAAGAGTGAACAGGGAGAAGGGCTATAGCCTAACTCCAGGGATTCCCCACTTATGCCTGCCTTGTCTAATTCCTTCTCTCAGAAGGGACAACAATGGGAGAAACAGATCAAGTTTTCATGCATCAAGAAGGCTCTCATGGCTGGCAGGTCAAACCATAACCAGACACTCACGGGACTCTACAGTGTTCATGTTTTACCCCCACCTCAAGAGGGACAGGGACAGGAAGAGCCACCCCCATGGCCCTCAAGTTCAGAAATCAAGAGGGCGTTGAATAACTACCTGTACCCATGATCCTGAGCCCCCCGAAGTTTGTCCAGACATTAGACAAAATCCTTTAGGCTAAGGAAGGAAAGAAAAACAGACTCAGGCCTTGACTGGTCTCCCAGTTGTCAGTTCGCTTATATCTAAAGCCCCGGGTTAGACAGAGTACATTCCCTCTCTGCCAAAGAAACAGCAGAAGACTGGTTTCTTCAGGTTAATAATACCTGAACAACAACGTCAAAAATGTGAGACTAGTCCTACTAACTTTGCAATCAGGTAGACAAGATACGGTAATAAAGGAATCCCTAAATACAGGAAAGAAGAGACTCACTGAACCCTGAGCATACACACACAGAAAACAATGCATATGCACACCAGGCTTCAATAGGTCTGTCCCACAGCCACCTCCCTCCAACCATCTTGGTCCAGCCCACAGAGCAGCCCCTCAGCACACTGACCTGAATGGTGAGAGACATCCTAACATGACCACCAGCCTGAGCCCACATCAGTTCTCCCTTCAATCACCTTATCATTTACACTTTACTTTTCTCTTCTTCATTCTGTTCTGCCAGATCTCAAAGCTAAAAAAGGAGGCAATTTGGGAAAATGTAATGCAATCATCAACAAAAACAAGAACAAAGGGCTGAAGCTCAGAGGAAAACACTCTCAGATAAACCAAATGACCTGAAGAATTTGAGTAAAAGAAACTACTTCTTTTACTCAATGTTTTTTTGTTGTTGTTTTTTGTTTTCTCTTCATTTCTCTCACTCTTATTCCCCCAACAAGACAGAAATCAACATACAAAGGAAGAGAGAGTGGATACATGAGAGCCTTGTGGCTGCAACCATAAACAGAAGGCATCAGGGCTGGTATTTACTGTTCAGTGGCATTCCACATGCTCCCTGGAAATTACACAGCTAAAATAATGGTCAGTGTTGACACTACCATTTTGTCCAAAGCTCTGTGGGAAGAGTAGTCTTTTTAGAGTTCAAAGTTTATGGAGGTAGGTTTGAGTCCTGCTATTTATCACCTCTGAGTTGGGATTCTCCATTTGATTTAGATTCTTTCTTCCAATATAGCATACAGAAAGTTTCCCCTGCCACCTTCACGGTGCTAAATACCACCCTCAACCTCCAACCTCCACCCTCCCACCCAAGGCAGTTCATCACATTTTCCAACAGACCTTCATGCAAGTATCTGCCATCCTACGCTCCCTAGGCCATCTCCCCCACACTCCCCAAGATCTATGAGGTATGTTATGGAGACAGAAACAGAAGCTCAGAGAGGTTAGTGGTGTGCTACCAGTGACAAGAAAAACAACAGTCAGATACATACAACCAAGTCTAGCTGGCTCCAAAGCCTGTAACCTTTCTAGTTCACCATGCTATCATCTAAAGCGGACAAAAGTTTTCCCCTCAGTATCAGTGATGTACTTTTTCATCCACCAAAGTGCTTCCCTGTGCCAGCCTGATATTGGGCATGCTGCATTCACCCTGGTCTCCCAGAGCTAATGCTTCCATCTTTGCTATGTCAGAGGAGGGAGGAGAGCATGGTGTTTACAAGCAAGCACTTTGAAAAGGGGAAAAAAAACCTTGGATTTGAATCTCAAATCACTCACACTTCAGCTCTTTGTACCTGTTTCCATTCCCATGAAGTTGGCAATAATAATCTATTTCATGAAGATAAGGTACAAAAACATATATATATAATCTAAACTTAGAATCTAAAACTGTGCCTGGCACAAAGAATATACACAGTACATAAAAATCATTCACCTTCTTCTTTTCCTTCTCTTCCTCCTCCTCAAACTCAAAGATTGTGGTGGTAGGACTTTACTCAGAGAGCAAGAGAAAGCTCACATCATACCACTCAAAGCACTGCCTTTTTGCTTCACGTGTTGAATCTGTCCCACTCCACCTTTAGCTCTCACTGGACTTGAGACAAAAGGGATCTAATGCATTCCTGGCAGTTTTTCAAAGCATGGCAGAAGTGAGTCGGGTTTATAAGATTAATTCTTTACTCTCCAGGCAGTGGGTCAAATCAGAACCTTCACTCAACCAACTCAATGGATAATCTCCTTTTATTACTTTCAATCAACCTAAGTGTCTGCAATCTGTACAATGGCCACTAATTTAGTGGAAAAAATCATTTGTAGTGCATGATTATAAAAAGATGAGATAGAACACAAGATCCAGACTGGATAAGCATCCTATAAGTTTGCTCCTATCTCATTGCATATAAAGCTTCTCTGACCCAAACGGCATTAAGGGCATACAGCTATTCTGCTAAGCTAAAAATCAAAGAAAGAAATGGATATTGTTCACAGATCAGCTCCTTATTTAAATAAGAGAAACAGCCTATCAGTTAAATTCAGATCCTTTGTCACACTCACATGGAGCCATCCATTGCTCATAGATGTTTAATATGAAAAGGTTTCATTGTGTGAAAACCAGAACCCTTTTTTTTAAGATAATAAAATTCTAGTTACACAACTGGACAACATCACAAAGCTGTCTGAATTGTGGAAACCACTCTCTTCCTGTGATGGATAATAGGGCATGGGGTTTTGCTTGCTTTGATTAATTCCAGAATATTGCAGAGAACCTGCATAATCCCTAAGATAGTAAAGGAGAGAAGGAGAGGCGATGGACAATGATAAAAGCACGGTAATGGAGCAGAGGCTGTGTTCCGTTTGCTGTAGAAAAGCCTCCCCCCCCCCAAACTAATTTCATTTCAGCAAGAACTAACCACAATAGGGTCAACACAGAAAAATGTCCTTTGGCTCTGGGGCTTAAATTATATGCACAGAGGCTCAGCAATGCAAAACAAAAACTATGAGATGTCGCCATGACTGTGATCAGATATATAACCAGAAAGTGCACATTTCCCTTTTTTCAAATCACAGCAGCCATTATTTATACAAGTACTGAATATGGAAAAGGCTCTGACAAATTTACAGTGGTGTTTGGATGGATGAGGATGGTGGATGATGGATGAGGGAGACAGAGGATTCCCTTATTAAAGCATCAAATTCTTTCCTAAATATCGAATAGACATCTTAGCTATAACCACACTACTTCATGCTCAAAATTATACCAACCAAACATGTTAAATGTTTCTCTAATAGACATAGGCAGCATTTTCTCCTAATAAATATTGTTAATTTGTACTATGGCATTAAGTACTTTTCCTTTTCTGCATAATGTGGACTTCAGTGTATACACCTATCAAATAAAAATAAATGTGACAATCTACAAACATTTAGAATGCCAGCAAAAACTGACTAGTATCTCAAGCACATTATTCTATTCTTAAATTTTAGCAAATAATTTCAGTAGATATAATCTTTCAAATGTATTTTTGGTGTCTTTCTTGACAGGACAGTAGCTCTTAAGGAAAACTCACTATTCGCTTTATGATTATTTTTATACTGCTCCCAGATAAAAATATACAGAAAGTTGGAAGCCCTACAGTGCCCACTAGTGGACATACTAGAATCATAGATGCATCCTGTCTTCATGGAGTAAAAATCAGAAAAGAGTAAAAAATAAAAAGCATTTACTTTAAAAACCATTTATGTGACCATTCACTTCTTATTTTACCTGCAATGATAACAGAGGCACGTACAAAGAGAAAAACTTTCTTCTGCAAGCCTCAACATCTCCTTCATTTGATCCTATTGTAAAGTAAACTGTACACAAAGAAATGACTTTAGTGGCATGGAAGATATTTTTTTAATAAATAAAATGGTCTATGTCTAATGGATCTTACCCCAGACAGAGTTAAAATCTAACATTTGAAATTTTTTTCTCAATAAAAATGACTCTTTACAATTCTATCCAATCCTACCCCAATCAAATTACTCCTTCCTCCCCTGCAAATTGTTAGCATAGCATTTTTTAACAGTAACAGATCCTGTCCATTCAAAGCCCACAATGACATCACTGGGGACCAGTCTTTTAGCATTAGCACAATGTAATGTATGACCCAATGACAATCTGATTATAATTTACCAGGCAACGATGTTTACATATTGAAAGTGTTACCAGTTCTTTTCTTTTTTAATGAAAAACAAGTCTCATTTTGCATTTTAATGTTTCTGTTTAAGTACAGTGGTGATTAAGTCCCATGAAAATATTACATCTTTGACAGATAAGCCAAAAGTTATTACTTTAACTTGATTTCTGAGTAATTCATAGAGTACTTATATGAAGTTTGTTTGAAAAGAAATATATAAAACAAAAACATCTATAAAACTTCATTCATAAAACTGTAAAATAACAAAATGTTCCTAATTTGAGTTAACCCAAGACATCTTACTTAGCATGAGTGTGCTGAAAGAACTAAACACAAACCTCGAAAACCAAGGCTATAAAGTAATTGTTTTTAAGATTCTAAAAGCTCCTAGACCTAAAACTAGACATTTTACCCTAACAGATGTGAATTGTAACAGGAGGAATCTACATTACAGAGAATCAGTGGTGAATAATAGAGCAGACCAGTAGCCCTGCACATGAGTTTACTTCTCAATTCTAGTTCTCTCTAGTCAGACTGCCCCAACCAGGCCCTGACACCAGCAGCTTTCAAACTTATCCATGGCGCACAATGTGGTACCCCTTGCTGTAAAAAATGCCATGAAGGGAAAATAGAGAGTGGTTGAGGGAAGCTTTCTAAGAAAAGATCTTTCAGGAAACAAAAGAAAAGGAAAGGAAATTGTATGTGCAATTGGTTTTGCTTTGCTTTTCTTGATAAAGAGCTAATTGTTTAGATTAAACGCCAGCAAAATTAACTTCTCCCTCAGATAGGTTAAGAGAAAGTTAAGCCCAGGGAGAGAAGTTGGCAGAACAGTGACAGGAAGAGGAAGCACTGAGCTGCCTCCTCTTCACTTTGCCTTCGCATTTTGTTCCTGATTTGGAGCAATTAACCAGTCATTTTCACAGGGAATATAACTAAGGAAACACCAAAATACAGCCAAGGGGTAGAGGAGTCAGTGTACATCTCAGTAGCATTCCCAACATTCCCAAAATGCCATTCCCAATTGCAAGTGGGGTTCTTTGAAGAAACAAAAACAAAAAGTAAATGAACCGTGAATAATGCCAATAAACTGGCCTTCCTAACTTCAGGAGAAAGTCCAACCGGACTTGTGCAAAAATAATCAAATTTTACCTCTGCACCAGCCTGCAATATAGGTACCAAAAATACAACAGTTTTACTTTTCCTTTAAAATCATACACCACTCTCCCACACGAAGACACTTTTTTAAAATGGGAATATGTTTGTAATCAGTGGGTGCTGTTTGACTAATGTTTGATACAGATTTTTTTTCATATACTTAAAGGATATTTTACTGATCAAAGAGCCTGCCAGTCCAACTTCTGTTTTCAAAACCCACACTAAGAATTTATCTTCTTGGGATGTCTTTTTGTACTTACTATATGCCAAAATAAAGGTAATTTTTTACGAGTAATGCCCTGGGGACTATTCTTAAATTGTCTTATATGGAATACTAATTACATTGATATTAATAGGCACTCTTCGGGAAAATGAAGAGTTCACTAGACAAGTAGGTTTGGGAAATATTGGCTTAAATAAGATTAAACAGCTAAAAAACCCATCTTTTTAATACAAACATTTTAAGAACCTTGAGTATACTAATGGACACCATCGACCTCCAGTAAGTTAGACAGACTGTCACAGGAAGTTCATTTCAAGAGAATGCACACGTAGGAAAATATCAATTTGAAACCAAGATCATGCAATTTGATAATAAGACTACTAACATGGTAATGGAGAAGCAGGTAACCCCAAAGAGCCGAGTACTGTATCAGACTTACTGATAGAACCTCTTTTACTCCCCCAAAAAACCCTACAAGGTTCCCTACTTAACAAATGAAGAAACTGGTATACTAGGGATTTAAACAGGCTAGTAAGTGGTGGAGATGGGATTTTAATACAAGCAGTTTTGTTCAAAGACTATGTTCCAAAGTACAGATACATTGTCACTAGAACACAGAAAGCAACTAGGCCCAAGAAATAACTGTGCAGTCATAGTGACAGAGGCCCTCAGGCCTCTTCCTCAGACCTCTCCCTCAGACATGCTACCCTACCCTCATCATAGCAGCCAGACTCCACTAGCCAATGGGCTGATCAGAAGGTGGGTGTGGGTCCTACATTCACAGTGCCCTTGTCCATGGCTATGAAAGCGACTCTATCCATCATCACCATTGACATGCCAGGCCTTTTGCTGGGCTCAGAAGATAGGAGAAGCCAGCATGAGCTTCTAGAAAAGCATGTTTGACTGATCCCTACACACAGGAGCCAGAAAAGAAAGGCCTGAAGATGCATAAAAGGCCTGAGTATGTGGAGAGCTATACTTTGTTCATGGACAGTGAGGACCTATTTTAAAATGGAAATTCACCTTAAAATAATCTACAAACTAAACACAGTATGAATCAAATGCCCAGAAGGGTTTCTTAGCAGTGAAAAACTTATTCTAAAATTCATGGGGAAGCAAAAAGTCAAGAATAGCTAAGGCAAGTTTTAGAAAAATTAGATTATTAAAGAGAGGGGAGTCTCACCTCACCACCTAGCAAAGCTTATTATAAAGCTACAATAATTACAACCATTAATATTAGCATAGAGACAGACATGGACAACTTAAAACACTCTCGTAGACATATGGGAACCTGGTAGACAACAGAGCTGCATTGCAAACCAAGAGAGAAATGATGGACTTTTCAACAAAGTGTTAAGACAATCAACCATCCACTTAGTGAGTAGAAAATTAGATTACTTTCTCACAAAATAGAAAACTATATTGTACATAGATTAAACATTTAAACTTGAGAAGGCAAAATCATTCAACTTGAATCAAACATGGGAGAATATCTTTATAACATCCCAGTAGGGAATAATTTCTTAAACAAGGCAAAAAAAGCACAAACCATAAAAGGCTGATAATCTTGGTTGTACTAAAATTTAAAGCCTTACAAAACACACAAGGAACAAAGTAAAAAGACAAGCCACAGAGCAGATGGAGATATTGTCCACACATTTAATTATCACAGTATTCTGATCAAACATATAAAAAATTCTTATATAAGAAAAAGAAACAATAAAAAGTGAGCTGAGGAAATGAATAGACAACAGAAAAACTCCAAATGAGCTGTAAATTTATGAAAAGATATTCAAGCTCACTAGTAACCACAGAAATGTAAATTAAAACATACTAAAATGTCATCTAAAGGCTATCACATTAGTTAAAATAATAACTATGCATAGGAACACCAAGTGTCAGTAAGTAAAGGAGGAAATTAGAACTTTTATATATAAGAAATGTGGGGGGCTTGGGCAATTCCCATAAAAATGAAGCTGTGTACACTCTACTTCTCATGTTCAATCCTAGAGAAATATTTGCATATGCTCTACAAGTCATGTAATGATATATATGCCAGCATACTCCTCACAACAAACAAAATTGGAAAGAAATTAACAGGAATGAATAAACTAATTTATTCATTCAGTGGGATACTATGCAGATAAAAGAACAGATTATTTCTAAAAGTTGAAACATGGATAAATTCAAAGTTATAATGTTAAACAAAATATAGGAATTTATACAGTCATGCCCTGCATAACAATGTTTTGGCCAGCAAACACATAGCCTAGGTATCTAGTAGGCTAGACCATAAAGGTTTGTATAAATACACTCTATGCTGTTTGCACTAGTATGAAACTGCCTAACAACACAATTCTCAGACTGTATTTCTGTCGTTAAGTAGTGCATGACTGTATTTAAAACATTAGATTATTTCTAGCTACATATGTTTTGTATACATACATATACACATATATAGTTGAAGCAAAAATGAAAACATCCTTAGGACTGATATAAACAAAATTAAAATAGCAGTTACCTCTAGAGTAGGAGAAAGGAAATTTGGGTATCTGGAATATCGTACTTTTTTAAGTGAAACAATAAATATAACAAATATTACAAAGATTTGTTAAAGCTAAGTAGTAGATTATGAGTATTATTTTTATATTTTAGTTGAAACATTTAACTATTAAAAACTTTGAAACATTTTAAAGATTCAAGAAAACATGGTCAACACAATTATCTCTGCATTAGGAATAATTTTTACCTCTAGATGTGCCTAAAAGAAATTAAGCTGCTAACCTACAAATCTATGCAATTGATGGTTGGTCTACAGTTTCCAATTTTTCAGAACTGAAAAGGATACAACACTACTTCCTCTAAAATAAGCTTCCAAAACATTACATGAGGCATACTTTATGCCATTTTTATATCAGACACTCCTTCCTTTTGCTTCAACAATTGCCAATCAACCAGTTTACTAAGTTCATTTTATCTTTAGATACAGATGGATATCACAGCTATACAAGTTTGATCCTGTAGTATACATAACATTTTCCTTGGCTAATTTCAATAACTCCTTCAGACCCATAATACCATCCAGATGATCAATAAAAAGGGAGGAAATTTAAATTTTAAAAAATAAAATAAAGATAAAAGAAATCAAGCTGCTTTGACTGAAAAAGAAAAAAATAGCCTCTAACTAAGGTGCCTCAGTGTTAGTGACACTTTGGGAAGATGTAAGAAGAGGCTCTTTGTTTCTAAGAAGTATCTGGACCCCCTCTCCAACTGCACAATGAATGGTCCCAGGGGGAGGGGAGGCAATCGTCTTGGTGAGGGAACAAGAGAGAATGTAAAAAGAATCCCTGCGAACTTGACAACCTGTTAAAGAATGTCATCTCTGGCCCACTAAACTGCTTTAACTTTGTTTCAGCTACAAACTAGCTATGTGTTTTAATGGGTATGTAAGTTTCCAGTTGTTTGTATAGAAATTAATAATTAATAAACAGTAATATAAGAATAAACTGTGTTTCCTATACTCACAACTGTAAACCTACTTTTGCACAACCCTGTATGTATGGCGCTTATGGCAGATTATTTTTCCAAAGATGGTGGCAACAATATACCCCAGTGTTGGTGAGCAGGACTGATGACTATGAATGTAAGAACTTATTCACCTCCAAAAATCTGTGGACCACATCCTGATTGAATTTTTACTTCTCTGTTGTAACCTTCTCTCAGGTGAATACAGTTTACTTTGGTTATCTGCTTTTAAATGGGAAGTATTCTATCTAGGTAACAAAGCAGTCAATTAGCAGAAAGGCTAAAAAGAAAGAAGAGTTTGCCCTGCGTGGTATGGTTCAATAGATTGAGCACCTGCCTGGAACTGAAAGGTCGCTGGTTTGATTCCCAGTCAGGGCACATGTCTGGGATTCGGGCCAGGTCCCGAGTTGGGGACATTCAAGAGGCAACCAATTGATGTTTCTCTCCCTCTCTTTCTCCATCTTTTCCCCTCTCTCTAAAAATAAAATAAAATAGATAAAATAAAATCTCTAAAAAGGAATGAGTTATAATGACTAATCATGGGGTAGCTGGACCAGAAACTAGAGGACCTGCATTTCTCTCCCCAGAGAGCAGGTTTTCTCAACAGTGGCACTACTGACAGCTTGGACTAGATAAGTCTAGTGGGGTCAGGATGGTGCTGTCAAGTGCTCTACAGGGTGTTTAGCAGCATCCCTGGCCTCTGCTCACTAGATGCCTGTCTCATTTCCTCCCCACACCCTGTAGGTGGACAATCAAAAACATCCCCAGTGGGAAGGCAAAATTGTATCCCATTGAGAACCACTGATTTACATAAAATAAGGTGCAGGGGTGATCCTAGATAACCACCCATGGTCGCAAGACAGAGGAGAAATTTGTGATGATGATGATGATATTTTTATCTGTTCTTTCCTCATTCAAGGACAAATTCATTCTCTTTTCTAAACAGGCAGACACAGTATTTAACCTGAATCTTGTGTTTTCAGGACGCGCGCGTGCGTGCGTGCATGCGTGTGTGTGTGTGTGTGTGTGGTTTTAACTAACCACTTAGCTTACAGTTAATAAGCAGAGCAGAAAGAAAATAGCTGTTGGATAACAGGCAGATATTTTCACAATTGCATATGAAATGGGCATTTGTATCATATCCACTATCAGTGATTCACTGTAGATTGAAGAAATTATAATAAAGTACACAGGGTCTTCACAGCACTTATCTTAATTTACCATTTATTGGCTGTTGTTTGATGGAACTTTGATGGAAAATAAGTTTTCATGGCTACAATTAAGTAATATTTTCCAGGAGGCTGGAATAATCACTTCCAAAGTTATAAGCACCTCCTTGAAACTGTGTTTGCAAGGAGAAAATTGGCAATGACATTTAATAAGAGAAGATCACGTCTCTAAAAATTCCTGGTTCAAAATCAACAGATTCAGGGTCTGGGCTATCCAGAGTCCTAAGCTTTGGCCCTCATTTTCACCCCAGGCACCTGAAACAGGCACTATAGCCAATCTGCTGACCATAATACCCACAGCTCAGTAGCAACATGCAACACTGGGTGAGGATGACAGTCAGGGGTGTCCAACCTGTGGCCTGTGGGCCACATGTGGCTCAAGATGGCTATGAATGCGGCCCAACACAAAATCGTAAATTTACCTAAAACATTATGAGATTGTTTTGTGGCTATGTGTTACAATGTTTTTAATGTGTGGCTCAAGACAACTCTTCTTCCAGAGACACAAAAATGTTGGACAGTACTGATTCAGAGAGCCAGCATTCACTGAGTACTTAACATGTTCCAGAGACAATCTCACATACTTCACTAACATTACCTTTTCTTAATCCTTACAATCCTATGACTAGGCACTATAATACTATCATCCCCTTTTCACAGATTAGGAAATTGAGGATAGAGAGCTGAAGAACCTTGTCCAAGGTCACAAGCCCAATATATAACAGAGCCAGCTCTTGGATCATTGTCTGTGTAACCAGAGATGACTCTACTAACTCCTATGCTATTGCACTCCTATTAAATTACTGAGACAGCATCACACCCAATGTCTAGCCCTTGAGCCAAATCATCTACCCCTTTATATACCTTTTATATGAATAAATACTAGGCACTTAAAATATCATATGTTTACTATACACATACATGTATACACATATTACATGGAAACACACATATACCTATGTTGACTTTCACAAACAAATTGAAATTTTTTCTCTTCTCCTAGATGAGAGGTCAGCAAATACTTCCTGTAAAGGGACAAGTAGGAAATATTTTAAGCTTTGTGGGCTGTAAAGTCTTTGTTACAACTACTCAATTTTACCAACACAGTGCAAATGTATTCATAAACAACACAAAAATAAATGAGGGTAACTGAGTTCCCATAAAACTTTATTTACACAAACAGGCAAGGGGCTAGATTTGACCCACAGGCTATAGTTTGCTCACCCCTGTCTTAGACTAATACATCTCAAAGTGTGGCTACAGATTAGAATCACTTGGGCTACTTGTATAAATTAGGGATTCGTGGGTTGCATTCCAGCCCCACTGAATCACGATCCACTTCTTTTTTTTCAACAAGTTCCCTGGATGATTTATGGACATTCGAACATTTGAGGACCACTGTTCCTAGACCCAGTTTTCCCCCAGTCCCCTAAGGAGTTGTCATTCCAGCTATCAAAGATAGAGCATCTATCATTGGAAAAGCAAGACAAGTGATACAGACCAAGAAAAGAAAATTGGCTGCTTGTCAAAGCATCTTTATGATGTCAAAATTCTGACCCATGACCACAGTTCTCCTAGCTGGAAGTTGTCCTTTGGTTTTACTGATTAAAAACAAAAACAAAACAAAAAACTTGTAAACCAGAAAAAACTTCTGTTCCCAGTGGAACCACACTGATCTTCTAATCAACTTGTTGCATATAAACACATGCATAAAGGGCATTTTTGAACTGTGGATACCTCATTTTAAACCTGAAAATTCAGCTGTGCTAAAACTGCTTTTATGTTATTGAGGAAAAATGAGCACAGGGTCTTCAGAAATAAGAGGGATGGAACAATATGTGAATTTGTACAGAATTCTCCAATAACATACACTGCCTGATTCATGAATACATGAATGTAACCTGTTTTATCTTTTCTTGTTTCAGAACTAAAGGTATTCACATAAATCTGGATCTCCTTTTCTTTGGGGAATTAAGGCTGGCACCATCAGTCTCTGCCTTTACCTGTACCAGCATGGGGGGAGAAAAGGCCAACCCTTCACTGTCTTTCCACAAAGGATTGAAAAAAAGTGAGCAGGAGTGAAAAGAAATGAATACTAAGGCACATGCTGTAGCAGAGATGACCAGGTCACCATCCACCTGGGATAACACCCCTCTCCAGCTGACAGCCACCAGTGATCTGGTTTCAGTCACCAGCACCCCAAACTTATTAACTGACTCTGATCTTCTCTCTGTCTAATGCCAGGGGCTTCCTCCACCCCACCTTGCATCATAAGACTAGTTTATAGACCCCTTTGCTTCATCTCATTTTTTATACTTTTCTCTGATCCTACTCTACCGATGACCCAAATGCCTCCAAAGGCACAACCCTGCCAGTGGTGATGGCAGTCCCCCTCTGACAGCTGGGATGTCCGGGCCTGGTTGTAAAGCCTGCCTCAGTACCACCACCAGGGGCCCAGTGGACTGAAACGTGTCTACATATCAAACAGAAGTTGGCTTCTACTGCTTCCTTTTCTTCTCTCAATACACCACCGTTATTTTGAAAGTATATTTTAGAGCTGGGTGATGACATTTAAATAAAGTAATCTCAATGAGGAGTTAGGGATTAATAAAAATGTACCACAGGGCCCACAAGGTAGCACAATTATAACAATCGGGGTTAAACTGGCACTGAGCTCATGATGTATTTTTATTTAAGTGAATCATGTCTTGGGTCTACACTGGCAAGTAAAGTGGACCGTTTAGAGTCAATGTGAACCTGATCTGTTCTGTGTAATCATTAGTCAATTAACCTCTGCAGAACCAGACCATGTGAGCTCTGAGGTCCCTTTCAGTTCTAAAATTCTATGTTCAGGTCTAAGCTTATTTGAGTGGGCACATTTCTCTTACAATTGGCTTTTCTTGTAAATTTCAAAAAATGTTTTTTTATGCTAAAGTAATGCTAAACTGGATATAGACCATGATATCCAGTGGAATGTTTTAGTAGAAGGACCTAAATTATTCTCAGATCTTTTACAAAATGGTATATTCAAAGTTATCTCAAATTGGAGCCTCTTTTGCATATCTAATTTTATTTGAAAATATTTTTAAATAGACATTTTTTAATTTTTACCAAATGTTTCAGGATAAAATGGAATAGTTTTCCTAAGATTAAAAAGGTCAGGTTATTTCTGTATTGGGGCTTTGCCTTCAGGAAGCTTATGATTTCATTGAGAAAGTGGGACAAACTCCCATAAAACAATACAAGAGAGCTTGCAATCAAATACGTGAATTTTTGTATATACTGCTCTAAACTAACTCAGCAAGTAAGAAAATCAAAAGCAGGTCTGCTTGCTTTGCAGATGCGGCTAAAACCCTTCACTTTAGCACCACTGAGACTCTTCCACTGTACAGCTTCAGCATTTATAAAGAAAGGATTCTGTTTTTCCCCAAACTTGTGGCAACACACAAAATTAAATAAAAATACTGCTAGATGGTAAATTATTCATGCTAGAAAATAATGTAGCTGATCCAATGGCCTTTTAAAAAATACCAAATTTGGACTATATACTAATGGTAACAAATAAAATTAAGGGAGACAAAAGAGAAAAATATTGATCCTCTCATTACTCTTCTGAATTAACTTATGTATTTTAACCTTCTTAGAATTCAAACTTACTGGAGCATTTAAACAGAAGACAAATTCATCACTTGGTTCTTTACTATTTCATAATGCCTTGTGATTTTTATTAATCACTCTTCTGTTTAAACAAGCCTTACATTTATAAATAAATTTAATGCATGGTGAAAAATATGTTAAATATGTAGTATTTATTTAGTGCTTTCATGAAAAATTCTCTCATTTAAGCCACAAGGGTGGAAGAACCAATGAAACAAAAGCTGTTTACTAAGCAAGTATTCTATTCTAGATCCAAAATGAGTAGTACAGTAGTTCCATGTGCATATTTACATTTTAATTAATTAAAAGTAAATAAAAATTAGAACTTTACTTTTGGAGTTTTTTTTAAATCACACTAGCTACATTTTAAGTGCTCAGTAGCCAGCCATATGTAGCTAATGGCTACCACATTGGACAATGCAGATGTAGATCATTTCCATCACTGTACCAAGTTCTAGCACATGTACTACCTCATTTAATTCCCCCAATAATCACCTAAAGAAGTCAATACTGTTAATATTCCCATTTACAGGTGAGTAAACTTAGGTGCAATGACTTAGTCAAGGTGAGAGTGAAGCTGATGTTTCAAGTCTAACTAGCCCATTTCTTTCCGATAGAATTTTCTGCAATGAAAATGGAAATGTTCTGCATCTGTACTTTCCAGGTTGGTAGCCATTAGTCCTATGTAGCCATTGACCATTTGAAATGTAGTGGGTTTGACTGAGGAATTAATTTTAATAATTTTAATTAATTTAAATACCAATAGCCACATGGGGCTAATGACTACCAACTTGGACAGCTCAAATTTAGCCCCATTGTCCTTTAACCCCCACTGTATCTAAGGTCCCAGCCATTTCATCATTACTACCAGCAACCTCAGAGGAAAGAAGATCCATTGCAGAGGAAAGAAAGAAAAAGGGTGAGCCCTACTCAAACAGTAGCTTGACAAAAGGTTACTTGAAGCTGAGCCTTCTCTTTGGTCTCAGTCCCTAAAGCCCGCTACGTTGGGGGCAGGGAGGTTGACGGGGGCGGCAAATTAAATCTAGCATGGAATCTATTTTCAACACTTCCTCGATATTCTGGAATTACCTGTTTGCAGGAGAGCCAATAAATGTGTACGTAGCATATGTTTTCCACAGGATGCAATTTTTATAGCACAAGCAGATGAATTACAACATTGGTCAGGATACAATTCTTCAGTGTGTCCAGAGGATCAGGCCGGGGTGAGGTGTGGGAGGGGGCAGCAGACTAGACACATAACTCAATGGAGGTTTGACAAGGAGGGAGAGATAGACTGGCCACCACTCTGCAGACACTTTTCTCCAACTTGAAACCTTTGCTTTATTATGTTTTAAGGTATCTGGAGCAGCCTGTTTGGCTTTCCTTGGGTTGTTTGTTTTGATATCAGTTTTTTATCTGCTTTTTATGCAGTTCTACTGGAAAATCTTGCCATGGAACATTTAACAAGAAGAAGAAGCGAGCTCAAAAATGTCCATTTACACACAAAATTATTGCACATTTCCAGAGGTCTAAGAGTATGTCTTCCTCCAAGTTTTATGATAGGATTGTGATTTCAACCATCCTTCCAAACAGATATTGTATCTCTATTCAGAAAATGCAATTCTAGAAACCTATATCAAACTCTAAGGATGGCTTACACTTTCCATGGCTGAAGTAACAGCAGTAGCTAGTAAAACTGAGAGGAGCAGGCAGCTCTGTAATACAAAAGGGAAATCTGCTCCAGTCTTCCCAGCTTTTCTCAGTTCCCCTCAGCAGAATTCCTCCCAAAAAATAATGTTAAAAGAGAAAACCCAAGCTGTCTTTTTAAATTTCAAGCATAGTGAAGTTTAAATCATCCAAGAGCTTATTCCAGACATTTGGGATATTATTACATTGCTAGGATTAGGACCAATCTTTGGTGGAACAGGTAGGTTTTGCCTCAGAGCTCTGGCATAAACTCCACTCTAGTTTGGCCAATTCTAAAGAATAAACATAGCAACATCTTTTTACAAATCTATCTCACTTCTAAATCAAGAATACCCTCTGAAAGCCAGGATTAAAATAGTTAAATACAGTGACCTATCTTGCATAGTGTATGTCTAAGTTGAATGGATCAGGAGAAAAATATATATATAAAGGCTTCTTCTCCAATCCTACCAGTCTATTACTTTTCAATAGATGCGCATGCACACAAAGAGTTTTCTGAATGTAGGAAAACAAGTTTATAATTACATAATTATGCAGACACCACAATTTTTCTTTTATGTTACCTTTATCTTTAAAAGCCAACAGACAGGGCTGTACTAAAAAGCAATAAAGCATGGGTAATTTAATACCAAATTACATCCATATTGAAAAGTTTACATGCAGTTGAGAGCAGACAGAGGTCAGCTTTTCAACAGGACTGTCTTTAATTGTGGCCATCAGTTTTAGCAATCCTGATCTCCGGATCAAAGACAGATATAATGGGCTTCCTCAACGCTGAATAGCAAAAGCAGACAGCAGGAATGGCGCTATCTGGCACCCAAAGGTCATAAAAAAATTGCCAGAAAAAGAATGTGTCTCATTGCAAAATTATATATCTAAGATAAAATGTATATTTATTAAACCATTCTTCCTCTCCCAGTTTCCAATGAGCTACTTAAGTGAAGAATTTTTTTGTCACTTTGTCACAGGTGCAAGGTTTTCCTGCTTTTCTGCTAATAAATGTGCAAACTTTGTGTAAATCTTTATTAATTTTTCACTTGCTTTCAATCATGATTTCCTGCAACCTGCACATCAATCCCTCTTTCCTCAAGAAAGGGTTAGGTAACTAAGACTGGGTTTCCCCCCACTGTTTTTCCATCCCCCCAAAATCAAATGAGGAGTAAATTATCAACAAATCACATAGAAACAACTTCCCTGGATCTGCAGATCCATTCTACAAATGAAGCCATTTCATCTCTGCTGGCTCTGGGGTGGGGATGTGGCATTGGGGGTGGGGGGCTGATCTTAAGTAGCCAAGGGGGACCAGGACAGGGATGCTAGCTGGCGAAGCGTCCCATGTTTGCATGCACAGACCACTCAAATCTGCACCAAGAGACTACTTGCAAGAATCCATCTTTTTTCACTTAACAAGATACAAAATATAAAACACATTTGCCTCTTATTAAACCTCTTCTGTAAGTGGTTCCAGGTCCACCATTTTTAAAGGAAGGAGAGGGGAGCCAAGGCCCTCTTGGGAATTTCAGTGGAGTGACTGGAGATGAGGTACAGGCTGTGAGCCTTTATTACTTTAATTTTATTTTTTTTCTAAAAGCACAGAAGGAATAACATTTTAAATCATTAGCATTTGCTTTAAGTAGTTATTTCTTCCAACTGCAAGAATCTCCGCTCCCAGCCCCCTTTCCCATTAGCACCACTCCCAGATCCTGCACAGAAGAACTGCCCAGATGGAATTTCTCTCCACCGATCAAATCTGGAAGGTGCTTTTAAAGAATTTCAGGCTCTAAATCGAGGCAGCCATAGAAGAAACTGTAATCACAATTTTTCCTTAAAGCACTTGAAGAATAAGGCTCTTGTATTTATGGCACCTGAGACTGAAAGCTGCCTATGGCATCTCAAAATTATTTCAGAGGCAGCAGTTACTATTATGATAAAACACGGTCTTCTCTGTTAAAAGATGGTGCTCAGAGTAGCTACCATTCAACTCAAAAGGCTTTGTGAGAGTGGCACGTGGGGGCACTTTTAAGAGGTGAAATTAAAAAAAAAACTAAATTTTTTAGAAATAAAAGAAAATGAGTTACCTTATTTAATTTAAGATGACTTATAGTTTTACCAAGAGAACAGCAGAAGATGAAGAAATCTGCAAAACCGGGAAAAGAAACTCAGTTCCAGAGGCCATATTCAGGCAAAAATGTTGATGAGATGGTTTAGCATCTCCTGTGTTGGTTGTTGGTTTGCTATTCATAGACTCAAAGAGATAAATAAATCACTGAATATTTCTGTATTTCAACTTTGCTCTGCCAGCAGAGATCTTACTAGAGGCAAGGTCTGTTTCATCATCTACAAAGCATATGTACCAAAAGTGACATGAGATCAGGGAGGCCTTTATGTTACAGGGTAGAGGTATCCCTGCCACCCACCTTTTCTGTGGTATATAAGGGAGCAACAAACCAAACTGGAAATCTGTAACAGGTCAGTGAGATAGATGATCTGTGTTCTTTTGGTCAGCAATAATCAGGTACGTTAATCAAAGGTGCGGTGTCATGGTACTTTACTTGCAGCAAGGTTTAACTGACACAGTCTGGGGCTAGTTCACTACCCAGACTTCTACAGAGATTGCACTGGTTTGCCTTCTACACTACAGTCACTCCACTTCAATACTATATGATGGAGAGTTGATGGATGGCTCTCCCTTGCCTGTTCATTCTCATCAGCGTTAGAGCCTATTTGCTGGGCACCATGAGGGCACCCGGCACCGTCCAATACACTGTTGCAGTCATAGGGCCTGAAGCAAGGCATACCTTCCATCTACCTCAAAAAGAATTAAGGGCATTCCTGTTGGAAGCAGCATAGAAGTTAATAAAAAGAGCCAAGGGTTGGTGCAAATACAAGACCTCATGCTTGTGCAATGTGTTAAAATAAAGAATTGTAATTATTGAGAGAGCCCAGTGGGAAAAGGGAAATAGTTACCTACAACAGAAAGAGGAGTAACTCTCTGTTACAATTTAACAGAATTGAGGGGAAATGAATTTCTATTACAAAGAGTCAAGAAGCCTGGTCCTGGACAAAGCTGCAGATGCCACAAACTCAGAAGAAAAGACTCAGCATCCTGCCTTTGCCACGGAGACCCCAGTTTCCAATTGGAGAGGACATGTGTGATGGACAAAATCAGTCTAAAAGGACACAGGCCAAACCCTGCCTACTGAAAATAAAGGGACAATTTTATAAAAATCACTTCACATTTTCAGTGACTTGGAAATTTTTCAGTATAAATCAAGTATTCAAAGCTTAAGCCTTAATAATGCAGAATAGAGATTTTTAACTTCAATGTCATCATTAACTGCAGAATCCATGGTATCCCCATTTCTTCACACTCTGAATAGAATGGAATCATGAAGAACCATTGTACAGACCCTGCCTGGTGTAGCTCAATTGGTTGAGCATCCATCATCCTGCAAAGCAAAAGGTTATCAGTTTGATACCTGGTCAAAGCACCAGCCTGGGATGCACATTCAGTCCCTGCATCAGGTCAGGGTGTGTACAAGAGGCAAATGATCAATGCTTCTCTCCCACATCAATGTTTTCTCCCTCTTTTCTCTCCTTCTCTCTAAAACTAATAAAAATCTTTTTTAAAAAAAGAACTATTAAACAGTGATAATGATTGATAAGATCTAATGAACACAGTAAGGATATGGCTTAAATATAAAATAAAAACAAGCAATGAAACAAGAACATGAATTCTGCAAGCTTGTAGTAGTTGGAGATGCATTTCACTTAACTCAACACCAAGCCTCAGTTTCCTTACTTTGGTGGGATACCTTGCAAGATAAATCATGGTACTCAATAAAAGAATGTCCATGCTGGGATCTGCATTATGTCTGAATAATAATAATAATAATAATAATAATAAAGCTAACACTTAGTATGCATGTCAATGCTCTACACATATTATCTCATTTAATTCTCAACCGATCCTGTTAAGATCAGTACTATTGTTATACTTACAGAGGGATAACAAAAGCTACTACCATCTGTAGTACCATCTGAGGATTTAACAGAGATACTCTGTTACACATGAACTGACACAACAAGATCAACCTACCTGGAATTTTTACCGCAAAGGAAATGCCGATCTAAATGCATTCCAAAGCTGACAGTCTTTCATGATGCTTCTGTCTCCCTCAGTTCCAACATCCAATTTACCACCAAGTCCTTTCAATTCTACTTTTTTTAAATTTAATTCTTGTTCAAGTATAGTTTTCTGTCTTATATTCCCAGCCCTGCCCCACCCCCCCAGTGCTCAAGCAAGTTTTCTCAACCTCTTTAAAATACTAAAAATGAATAAGATAAGCATCCAATGCAAGAAGGTAGAAAAGAAGAAGCCAAAGAGAATAGGAGGAAAGAAGCAGTACAGATAAAAGCAGAAATTAGGTAACATAAAACAAATACATCAATCAAATCTAAAGGTTCTTTGGGTTAAACAAATGGTGCAGCTACCCTGGGGCAACTTGGCTGATCTTTGAAGTCACCTGGCCTCACTCACATGTGTAGTGGCTACCATCTTAGTTGTCTAAAGGGACCTCAGCTGGGCCTGCTGGTGTCTGCTCCATACTGTCTATCTATCCTCCTCTAGACCAGGCTTCTTCTCAGGGTGGCCTCAGAATTCCAAAGAGTATCAAGACAGGGGAAAGCCCAAATACACACCAGCATTTTACAAGTTGTTGCTGTGCTACATATGCTATTGTCCCATTGATCAAAGCAAGTTACGTGACCAAGTGCAGCATCAATATGGGTTTGGCTAAAAGGAGGTGGGGATATTACTGCAACAATCTACCACACCAAGTAATCATACTGCTTGTGGTCCCACCAATTTTTTCTCTGCCACCAGACCATAAGTGTTTCTTGAGCCCAGTTACATTAGAATTTGTTATAGCAAATACTCTACAATGTACATTATGTAAAAATATATTAAAAGACTAAAAAGAACTAGAATATTTTTAACTTGCTGCAGAGTTTAAAAGGGAAGGATGCTGAACAATTGTTCACTGATACCCGAATAAGGGAAATTGTGCCCCAAAATGAAAAATTCGAAGGATTGTGGCTATAAACCATTGATGATCATGCCCTGAAGTCAATTTGGAAGGTGAATTCGAGGGATTACCAAGAGTCCTTTCATTCAACCTGAGTAATTCACCAATCTTTGTTAATAATATCGACCATCAACTACTCTGACAGTAAAGAATGTTTTTACATGGAACAACTGTAATGTAAGTGGCTAGCCAGTAACAGCACATGACTCTGTCTCTGGAAGGCCCCATCAAAATGGAATCCAGCCTCAATTTTCTAAAAGTAGAAGACTAGGCAGATCCTTGAGTCACCATCAATGCTTTTCTCAACCAAGAAAGGATAGCATGATGTTAGGAATTTTTCCCCAAAATTATTTTAATGATGAAAAAAAGTCTGCCATGCTCTGAGAAGAACGTAATTTGGAACATACATTTTCCTGGCAGATTTTACATCAGAAAGCTTTGAATTTAAATATGAAAAGCTAGGATTTGCTTTCTAGACAGAATGCAATTCTAAAATGTCATGCAAATTTCTTTTTGGAAGAACAAATGCAAACATTTTGAGAAGAGCTCTAAATATGCACAGGGCTTTTGGGAAACCATGT
The DNA here is from genome assembly GCF_014824575.4 of Sturnira hondurensis. NCBI lineage: Eukaryota > Metazoa > Chordata > Mammalia > Chiroptera > Phyllostomidae > Sturnira > Sturnira hondurensis. The sequence continues at coordinate 5,384,459 of NW_028087376.1, forward strand.
GTAAAATACTATTTTGCCTAAGGCAATCTATCTCCCACATTTGTTGAGAAAGAAAATAATAGCCAATATTCTGTATGACTGTGTTGACGGTATGAATGGTTTTATCTGTATGTTTCTTGTGCAGTGCATGAGGCAATTCTTTGTCAGCTTTTCTGGGAGTTCTGAAAATCATAGGATCCACAAACTGTGCACTAGACCACGTCTATTTTTAATATGTACCCTCCAGCACCTAGTTTAGAACTAAGCATCCTATGGACACTCAAATACTTATTCACTAACTACCACCTTTACCAATATTTCCTCCCTACAACCTCTGCTACTTTCCATACACTGAGATGAAAGGATCTTTTATTTCTTCTTGCCTGCTGTATACACACTCAAGAATAATTCGCTTCGCCCCTCAAATAAACAAAACAAGTAATGGGTTCATTGGTACTGCTTTGGGTTCTGCTAGCTTATTTTCTTGACTTCGCATTTTTTGTTCATTCTTTGGCATATGCACATGTAACAAAAATATTAGACATTTGGTACAGCCTTTCTAGCAGCTCTGTTCAACAGAACCTCGACAATGATGGAAGTGTTCCACAGCTGCACTGTCTAGTATGGTAGCCAGTGGACACATGCTAAATAATTTTTATATATTATTTTATTTTAGTTATTTTTATTTTTAATTAATTTAAATTTAAATAGCCACCTGTGGCCAATAGGATACCATAATACACAATACAGATTTATAGTTTCAGATAAAGAATTTCTGAAAGTCAACACTACTGGTAGAAAGGGAATTGAATTTGAACCCCTACTCTGCTTTTCTCTGTATAAATATGGGCTGATCACTTAGCATGTGTGATCCTAGTCTCTTAATTTGTAAAATGGCAATAATAATATCTATTCACCTGGTTGCTGTGATGATTACAGAGATTAAGACTGTAAAGGGACCAACACATAGCAACTGATCAATGAAAAGTAGCACCCTTCCTTTAAAAAAATCTATGAAATGGGTTTCAGAAAAACCATTTTTCAAAGCAATTGTAATAATAAAATCAGATAATGATTATATTTATAAACCACAGAAAAATAAATATGAAGTATTAATTTCCTCAGCTGAAAAACTTTTAATGTATTTTTCATTTCTTCAATCACCATTATCACCTTAGGTCTTTCTCTTCTTTATTTTGGCATCATCTTTAAAGCTAAGCATGGTATTTCCTTCCAACATTTTAGTGTATCACTTTTCCCAAAAAATCTATCAACCCTGTTGTCTGTAGTTCTCCTCCATATTTGTTTTTGCCCCCTCACATTTTTAAAACATTTTATTTAATTATTCTTAGAGAATGAGGGGAAGAAAGAGAAAGAGAGGGAGAGAAACACCAATGGGTGAGAGAAACATGGATCAGTTTCCTCTAGCACACATTCCAACCAGGGACTGGGCCTGAAACCCAGGCCTGTACCCTAACCAGGAATCGAATCTGTGGCCTTTTGATTTGTGGGATGATGTTCAACTAGCTCAGCCACACCTGTCAGGGCTTGTCTCCTTACATTTTGCTACTCTGACTTTCTCTGTAGTTTCAAGTCCTGAGAAAATACCAGAACTATCTGTCATGTAAACAAGTATAATCTCACAGGATTTCTTTAAATGCTAAAGATGATAGTGACAAGATTTACTGGAATTCAAGTGTTAGTATGCAAAAAGTCCCCCTCTCTAAAAAGAAAATCTTTTTAAAAAACTGTAATTAATAGTTACAAAGTCAATTTGGAAGAAAAAACAGTAAGAATGTGTAAGAAAACCTGAAAAAAATAAAAGCCCAGATGGGGTGGCACTAGCCCCACCTGAAAATAAAATATACCATAAAGCCTCTTATAAAACAAGATAAATCCATAACAGAATAAAAAATCTGGAAATAGGCCCTGGCTGGCATAGCTCAGTGGATTGAGCACAGGCCTGCGAACCAGAGGGTCGCGGTTCAATTCCCAGTCAGGGCACACGCCTGGGTTGCAGGCCAGTTCCCTGCAGGCCAACTCCCAGCAGGGGACGCACGAAAGGCAACCATACATTGATGTCTCTCTCCCTCTCTCCTTCCCCTCTAAAGATAAATAAATAAATAAAATTTAAAAAAAAAATCTGGAAATAGACCCAGTTACAATACAAATTTAGTTTAAAATAAAAGAACTGCCTCAACACTGAGAGGAAAATAGGAACTTGTTAACAAATGATATTGAGATAACTATGACTCAGAAAACATTAGCAAAAAGGGTAGGTAAATTACATAAAAATTTTTTAAGCTTTGTATGTCAAAAACTGTTAGCAAAGTGAGAAGATATAAGATAGAAAACATTAATACTATGTCAAAAGGACTCAGAAGCCATATTGAATAGTCCCAATGGTCAGAGATGGGACAGTTACAGTATCAGTGAAAACATTAGCTGCACTGGTTTGAAATCTATCAAACAAAGGGTGGGACAAAAGTATGCAAAAGTAGGTTTACAGATGTGAGTATACAAAACAGTTTATTCTTTTTTTTTTAAGAGAGAACGAGGGGAAGCGAGGGAGGAAAAGAGGGAGAGAAACAATGATATGTGAGTGAAACATCAACTGGCTGCCTCTCACATGCCCCCATCCAGGGACCTGGCCCGCAACCCAGGCAAGAGCACTTACTGGCAATTGAACACATGACCTTTCAATTCATAGGCTGGTGCTCAATCCACTGAGTCACACCAGCCAAGACCACAGCTTATTCTTGTATTATTTTCTGTATGAACAACTGTGGACCTACTTTTCCCCTACCCTGTATACTTGAATCCATGAGTTTATAATTAAGCTAAAGGGTAAACATTGGCCACTATTGAAGATGCTGGTAAACAACTTATTAATTTGAAACATGGTAAAGAGAAGAACTCATGCATATCCTACATACATTAGAATACATGGTAATCAAATACTAGATATAAGGAAGCTGTACACTCTATAAAAGTATTCTAGCTAATAAATAAAAAAGGGATGTTAGAATTAGAATATCACCATTTCTCAACCCTTAATGAATTAATTTATCTTGGTATTGATCACCAATGCTGGGTGATAAACATTCTAAAATAGACAGCCTGATTTTGTGTACTTCTCAATGAAAAATTAACAACATATAGCAGGAAACTCTTCAGGACAAAGAATCCACTTTCCTGAACAAATAAATTACAATAAATTAAGAAATGGAGGAATGGCTGCATTACAAGTCTCCCCCACCAAAAAAAAAGAGAATACTGAGTATTACTTCTCAGGAGAGTGACTGTCATATTCTCATGCTTCCTTTTAATGCTAATATCTTCCATCTGTTGATTTAAATTTCCTCTATCCTCCAAATCTCAGTTTCTTCACATAAAAAGTAGGGCTTCTAAGATATACCTATTAGGAAACTATAGTGAAAATATTTTAGAAAGCAATTTAGGAAATGTGAAGAGACTCATTGCAAATGGATCTGCTAAAATGTAAAGAAAAGCTTCACTCTGAATATGGAAAATGCCTTTGGATACAAAGAGGACAGGGCAGGAATTTAAAGCAGAACAACAAACAACAAAACATATCTTGATAGTGGGGGACTTGCTCTGGACCTGGTGGAAAAAAAATATTTTCTTTCATTTAGTTTATAGACAGGTAATCATTGATAAGGTAGAAAGCCCACCTCAAGGCAAAAAAAGAAAAAAGAAAAAACCTATAAAAGATAAACCATGGGATGAATATAGCAAAATGACAAGATCTAATAAATCTGATTTTAAAATAGGTGTTTATGACTTCTCATACATTTCTGTACATTAGAAATGTTTTACAATAGAAAAACAGACAAATTTATAATTGATAGTTTCTTCCTGTCCCATTAGAGAATTTGCTTTATATAATAAAATAAAAGGAATTCACCCCCTGGCAGCAGTAGAGGAAAAAGTAATTAAAAGTGGGCAGAACACTTCACACCCATTAGGATGGCTATTATCAAAACAAGTGTTTCTTTGTTTATCATAGCCATTCTGACTGGTGTAAAGTGGTATCTCATTGTGGTTTTAATTTGCATCTTTCTGATAGCTAGCGATATTGAGCATCTTTTCATGTGTCGCTGGATCCTCTGTATGTCCTCCTTGGAGAAGTGTCTGTTCAAGTCCTTTGCCCATTTTTTAATTGGGTTGATCATCTTCTTTGAGTGGAGTCGAGCGAGTTCTTTGTATATTTTGGAGATTAAACCTTTGTCTGAGGTATCATTGGCAAAGGGGAAAAGGGGAGGGACTCACGTGAATAAGTATAAAGGACACATGGACAATAATTAAGGTGGGGGGCAGAAATGGGAGGGAAGTGGGGAGCACTGGGGGGGCAGGGCAGGGAATATAAAGCAGAAAACTGTACTTGAATAAGAATTAAATAAAAAATTAAATAAATATTGCTACATGAAAAAAAACAAGTGTTTCTGAGGAAACAGAGAAAGTGGAACACTTGTGTGTTGCTGGTGGGAATGTAAATGGTGTAGTTGCTGTGGAAAACAGTTCAGAGATTCTTCAAAAGCTAGAAATAAAATTACCCTGTGCCCCAAGAATTCCAGTCCAGCATATATCCCAACAAACTGCAAACAGGAACTTGAACACTTTTAAGCCAATGTTCACTGCAGCATTGTTCACCACAGCCAAAAACGACCCATCAAAAGATTAACAGATAAACAAAATGTGATATGTACATATAATGGAATATTATTCAGTCTTAAAAAGAAATGAAAATCTGATACATGCTACAGTGTGCATGAACCTTGAAGTCATTATACTAAGTGAAGTAAGCCATGCACAAAAGCAAAAATATTGTGTGATTCCACTTATATGACATACTTAGAAATTACATATTATTTATCAGACACTATTAGATATTAGATATGAACTTCTAGGTACCTCATATAAGTTCAATTACATAGAAATTACACAGAAAGTATAATAGAGGTTACCAGGGACTGGGAGGTGGGAATGGAAAGTTATTATTTAATGGATACAAAATTTCTATTTGGGATGATGAAAACATTCTGGAAATCAATACAGTAAATGGTTGCATTACAACATAAATGTACTTAGTACCACTGAATTATACACTTAAAATGGTTACAGTGTAAATTTTATGTTACGTATATTTCATGACAATTTTTTTAAATGATCAACAATCAGGAAGGAAAAAAATTGGTGGGTAGAAAGATAGGGTTTGGGAATCCTGGAAGGGAGAAAAGAAGAAAATATTGACAAAGTAATCTACACAACCTAAAAAGTAAAGAAAGAATATTAGTAATAGTAAGACTTCCTACAAACTAAAATCCAGACCCACATGATACTACTGGTTAATTCTACCAAATATTTAAAAACAACTTGATACCAATTTTTCACAAACTCTCCCAAAAATAAAAAAAGAAAGGAATACATTCCAGCTAATTTAATGAGACCATTACTGCTCTGATGCCAAAACCACACAAAGATATCACAAGAAAAAGAAAAAAATTACTATAGACCAGTATTTGTTATGAAACAGATACAAAAATTCTCATCAAAATCCTGCAAAATAAATCCAGCAACATATAAAAAGGAATATACATCATAACCAAGTGGGATTTACCCCAAGAACACAAGGTTGATACAAAATCCAAAATCAATAATGCAATATATCATAATAACAGAATAAAGGATAAAAATTTACCTCAATATAAGAAGAAAAAACATTTATAAAATCCAACACCCTTTCATGATAAGAATATTCAACAAAGTAGAATTAGATTTATCAACCCAATAAAAAGCATCTATGAAAATCCCACAGTTAACACCCTACTTAACAATGAAAGACAATGTTTTCCCCCTAAGATGAGGTAAAAAACAAGGATGTCTACTCTCACTACTTCTATTCAGCTTTGTAATGGAGGGTGTAGCCAGGGCAATTAGGCAAGAAAAAAATTAATCTATAAAAGACATGCAGATTAAAGGAAGTAGTAGGGCCATCTCTACTCACAGATAATATGAATTGTATACGGAAAATGCTGAGGTAACCACTAAAAATACATAAACAAGTTCAGCAAGACTGCAGAATACAATATAAGAAAATTAATTGTATTCCCATGCACTTGAAATGAATACTATGAAAATGAAATTAAGAAAATAATTCTATTTATAGAATTTATTCTATAAATAGTATAAAAATAAATAATTCTATTTATTTAGTATCAAAAAGAATAAAATATTTAGAAATAAATTAAATGGAAGTACAGAGTATATAGATGAAAAACTACAATACATTGCTGAAAGAAAACTTAAATAAAATTATTCAGCATTCATGAATTGAAGACAATATTAATAGGTAGGTAGTACTCACCAAATTGATCTATGGATTAAACACAATCTCTATAAAAATCTCATTTACTTTTTTATAGAAATTGACAATTGATCTTCAAATCCCTATGGAAAAGCAAAGAACCCAAATAGGCAAACAGTCTTGAAAAAAAGAGCAAAGTTGGGGACTCCTCATTTCAAACTTACTACAGTGTAATAGTAATCAATATTGCATGGTACTGACAGAAAGACAGACATATAACTCAATGGGATGGAATTGAAACCAAAAATAAACCCTGACATTTATGGTCAATTGATTCTCACAAGAGTGTAAAGACAATTCAATGGGGGAAATAATGGTCTTTTCAACAAATGGTGCTGGAACAAAGGGACAGCCACATAAAAAGAAAGAATGAAGTTGGATCTCTACCTCACACCAGACACACACATACAAAAATAACTCAAAATGTATCACAGATCTAAATATAAGAGCTAAACTATAAAACTATCAGATAAAAACAGGAGTAAATCTTCATGACGTTGGAGTAGACAGAGACTTCTTGGATACAACAAAAGTACAAGTGAAAAAGCTAAAAAACAGACAAACTAGACCACATCAAAATTTTAAATTCTTGTGCTGGAAATAACACCATCAGGAAAGTGAAAAGAAGCCCTGTCTGGCGGATCTCAGTGGATTGTGGGCCTGTGAACCAAAGGTTCGCTGGTTTGATTCTCAGTCTGGGCACATGCCTGGGTTGTGGGCCAGGTCCCCAGTATAGGGCATGCAAGAGGCAACCATATATTGATATTTCTTGCCCTCTCTCCTTTTCTTCCCCTCTAAAGATAAGTAAATAAAATTTTAAAAAATGGGCAAAGGACCTAAACAGACATCTCTAATAAAGATATACAGATGGCCCATAAGCACATAAAATGATGCTTTCCACATCATTATTCATCAAGGAAATGTAAATTAAAACCACAATTAGAGACCATTTCACACTCACTAGAATGACTATATTCAAAAAGGAGACAATAAGTTTTGGAGAGCACATGGAAAAATTGAGGCTTCATACATTGCTGGCAGGATGTAAAATGGTACAGCCACTGTGGAAACCAGTGTGCAGCTCCTCAGAAATTGTAACAGAGAGTTACCAAATGACTCAGCCACTCCACTCCTAGGTATATACCCAAGAGAAATGAAAATATCTCTACAAATCTCTTAACCTTTGCCTCATGGCTGTTATTTCAAGATCACAAGATGGCTGCTTCATTTCTTGGCATCACTTTCATATTCTGGGACAAAAATGGCAAACATTAAAGAACAAAGTTCAAAATATGCTTACCCTTTACATCTGCCACTTTTTGCAACTACAGGAAACAGGTCTGTGAATTAGGATTGTAGCAACCACCCAGCATTGTCTTCCACCATAGCAATTATTTATTAAGAATTTTTGCCCAGCTGGTGTAGCTCAGTGGATTGAGCACGGGCCCGTGAACCAAGGGATCATGGTTTGATTCCCAGTCAAGGCACCCACAAAAGGCAACCATACATTGACATTTCTCTCCTTCTCTCCTTCCCTTCCACTCTAAAGATAAATAAAATCTTTAAAAAAAGAATTTTATTTAACACTGCCTAGCACAGATTATTGCCCTGTTAAATCTTACAAATTTATGTGTAGTTAGACTTTGGTGAAGACCACCCATTGGGTAGGGTTTTAGAGATCTAGTCCAACACTTACTACTTTATTATGGACAAGACAGCATTCTGATTCAGCTTGAACAATTTCATGAATCACTATCTCACCAGGGAGTGTATTCTGGCCACAGAATCATCAAAAATTCCTCTTCATTCAAGCCCTATCTACCTCCCTATCAGTTCATTTTAGCTAAAGTATTAATAGTCAGAGGGTCATGTTAATTAAGAAAGCACCATCTCTAGAAAGACAAATGGTAATGAAAAAATACAACTAAAAGTGTAAAAAAAAAACAGGACAATATCGCTGATGAAGCCCATAGGTGCTAAAACCCTCAATAAAATATTGGCAAATCACATCCAGCAATACATTAAAAAATCACACACCATGATCAAGTGGGATTCATCCCAGGGATGCAAGGATGGTACAATATTCACAAATCAATAAATGTATTATATCACATAAACAAAAGGAAAGACAAAAATCACATGATCATATCAATAGATGTGGAAAAAGCATTTGGTAAAGTACAGCACCCATTTATGATAAAAACACTCAGCAAAGTGGGAGTAGAGGGAGCATATCTCAACATAATAAAGGCTATATATAAGAAACTTATAGCCAACATCATACTCAATGGGCAAAAACTAAAAGCTTTCCCACTAAGATCAGAAACAATGTCTGTTTTCACCACTTCTATTTAACACAGTATTGAAGGTTCTAGCTACAGTGATCAGACAAGAAATAAAAGGCATCCAACTTGGAAAGGAGGAAGCAAAATTGTCTTTGTTTGCAGATGACATGATACTGTACACAGAAAACCCTATACTCACCAAAAAACTACTCAAGCTAATAGGTGAATATGGCAAAACAGCAGGATGCAAAGTCAATATTTAGAAATTGAAGGCATTTTTGTACACCAAAAATGAAATGTCAGAATCAGAAATTAGGGGGAGAATTCCATTTGCTATAGGAACAAGAAAAATAAGTACCTAGGAATAAACCTAGCCAAGGAGATAAAAGACCTGTACTGAGAAAACTACACAATGCTGAAAAAAGAAATTAAGGAAGATACAGATAAACTGAAGCATATACTATGTTCATGGACTGGAAGAATTAGCATCATTAAAATGTCCATACTACCCAAAGCAATTTGTAGATTCAATGTAATCCCTATTAAAATACCAATGATATATTTCACAGATATAGAACAAACACTTCAAAAATTTATAAGGGACAATAAATGACTCTGAATAGCCTCAGCAATTTTGAGAAAGAAAACCAAAGTAGGAGGGATCACAATATACCATATAAACACACAATATAAATACACAAAAATAAACTCAAGATGGATACAAGACTTAAATATAAGTCATAACACCACAAAACTCCTAGAGGAGAATATAGGTAGAAAAATTTCAGATATTCCACACAGCAATATTTTTACTGATATGTTCCCTAAAGCAAGGGACATCAAGGAAAGTATAAACAAATGGGATTTCATCAAATTAAAAAGCTTCTGCATGGATAAAGAAAACATCATCAAAATGAAAAGGGAACCAACTGTATGGGAATATACATTTGCCAATGATACCTTGGACATGGGTTTTATCTCCAAAATATATGAAGAACTCAGATGACTCCACACCAGGAAGACAAACAATCCAATTAAAAAATGGGCAAAAAACTTGAACAGACACTTCTCCAAGGAGGACATACAGAGGGCCCATAGACACATGAAAGGATGCTCAGCATCACTGGCCATCAGAGAGATGCAAATCAAAACCACAATGAGATGCCACTTCCCATGGGTCACAATGGTCATCATAAACAAATCAATAAACAAGTACTAGGGATGTTGTGGGGAAAAGGGAACCCTAGTATATTGTTGATGGGAATGCATACTAGTGCAGCCATGGTGGAAAACAGTATGAAATTTCCTCAAAAAACTAAAAATGGAACTGCCTCTTGACCTGGCAATTCCTCTGCTGGAATTATACCCTAAGAATCCTGAAACACCAATGGAAAAGAATCTATGCACCCCAATCAATGTTCACAGAAGCATTATATACAATAGTCAAGTGCTGGAAACAGCCTAAGTATCCAGTAAATGAGTGAATCAAAAAAACTGTGGTACATTTACACAACGGAATACTATGCAGCAGAAAGAAAGAAGGAACTCCTAACCCTTCATGACAGTATGGATGGAACTGGAGAGTACTATGCTAAGTGAAATAAGCCAGGTGGTAAAAGACAGATACCATATGATCTCACCTGTAAGTGGAACCTAATCAACAAAACAAACCAGTGAGCAAAACAGAACCAAAGACATGGAAATAAAGAACAAACTGATGGTGACCAGAGGGGAAGGGGGAGGAGGATAACAGGAGAAAGAGAAGGGGAAGGGTCAAGGGACCTGTATAAAGAACCATGGACAAAGACAACATGGAGGAGGACTGGATGTGAGAGGTGGGGGTAGATAGGTCAGGGGAGAGTATTGGGGGAAAAATTGGGACAACTGTAATTGAACAACAATAAAAGATTGTTTTAAAAATGTAAAAGAACATGCCATCTCATTTAAACCTCAGAATAGCTATCCAAATTGATAAAATAAATACTATTAATCTCATCTGGATTGAGTGCGGGCCTGCGAACCACACGATCGTGGTTCGATTCCCAGTCAGGGCACATGCCTGGGTTGCGGGCCAGTTCTGGGTAGGGGACACACCAGAGGCAACCATACATTGATATTTCTCTCTCTCTCTCCTTCCTTTCCCCTCTAAAGATAAATAAATAAAATCTAGAAAAAAAATTTTTTTAAATCTCATCTAACAATTGGGAAGCTGAGACTCAGCAAATTTAGACTTTAATCCAGACTGTCTAATGAACAATGATGATACTATGCCGATTTCTTTTCCATAGGCAACCCTTTATATATTTAAAGGAAGAGTTCTTAGGCTGGGGTCCATAAACAATCCATGGATCAACTATTGGTCCATGGAGCTCTTAAAAATGCATTCAGTATTAGATATATAATTCTTTCTTTTGTAGAAAGGGTCCTTAGCTGTCATTAGATTCCAAGATAATCTGTGGCTTCCCATATTTTAAAGAACCATTGCCTTAAAGGTGACTATGAAGCATGTCTTTTCTCTCAGAGTTTTAACCCCTCCAAACTAAACATCACCAGTCATGCCTCTTGATTTCACCCTGCATTCCCCCATCTAATCAAATGGTAGTCACGTAACAATCATGTTTGATTCCTCACTATCCCTTGTGCTCGCCTCCAACCCAACAAAAGCTGCTAATTTTTCTTTTAAATGTACATGAATCCATACATGTTTCTTCACTTTGGCTGCTATAATCATTTCAAGCCTGAGCTAATGCTGTCTCCTAATTCCTGTGTTCCCCCTTCCATGCTTAGCCCTCTTTGTGCCATTCTTCATATGGGAGCCAAGAGCAGTTTTCTAGAATATGAACTAGATCATGTTACCCTCTTGCCTGAAACTGTCCATGGCTTCCTATGACAGCCAGAAAAAATTCCAATCTCCCATACATGCTCCTTAAGACCTTGGGGGATCTGACCCAACTCCTCCTCTCTGATGCTACCTCATGTTCCCCCTTCCCCTCATTCATTGCATTAGAATGGCAACTACCTGTTTTTATTTCCTGGCACACATTAAATTTTTTCCCATCTCCAGACCATTGCACTCTTCCAGAATGCTCTTCATTCTGTTCCTTCTCATCCTTTAGTCATCAGTTTAAATATTATTTCCTTAGAGATACTGTCACTGACAATCTTTCAAGTTCAGATTTACTCCCCACTCCCAATTTATCACAGTTCACTCATAACTTGTTAGCTAGCTAGCTGATGTGTGTGTGTTTCTTTATTCTAGTCTCCCCTTTAGCTGTGAGCTCTATAAAGGTGGATTCCATACTTGTCTGTTAACTGTTATATTTCTAGTGGCTGGTACAGTACTTGGTACATGATAAATACTCATGTATCAAGAAAAAAATTTGCTAGAATGAATATGTGGTTTCAAGTTCTCTCACCATCCTGGGCATATTCTAATGTGTAATATACCTTTTAAGATGTAGTCCCAAAAACTAAAATCAAATTTCCAGATGAGGCCTAACCCTTTCAGAGAGGTCTAGGCATGCCACATTTACCCAATTCTCTCCTTTTCAATATCAAAATAGCCTATTCACAAAATTTCCTGAGAAAGTGGTCTAATAATCACTGTCTCTGCCACTGGTAAATTAATTTACACGGTATATCAACAATTAAAGACAGTTTCTGAATATGGACTTATATTAGTCTCCGGCTCACTATTCAGTGCTCTTTTTATTTCCTCCCTAAAATCAGGTGATGTCCCCGGTTAAACTTTGGTCCCCAAGTAGAAAATATTTCAACATGTCAGCCATAGGGAATACAGTAGTACCCCCTTACGGGGGATATGTTCTAAGACTTCCAATGATGCCTGCAAATAGTACCAAACCCTATGTGTACTATGTTTTTTTCCCTATACATATGTACCTTTTCACTTAAAGGAAGTACTTTGGCATATCTGATTGCCAGCTTCACTACTCTTGTGCTCTGGAACCATTATTAAATAAAATTAGGGTTACTTGAGCATAGCACTTCAATACCATGACAGTTAACATGACAACTGACACAGTTACTGAATGACTACTGGGTGGGTAGCATATACAATGTGGGTATGCTGGAAAACGGATGATTCACTTCCTGGGTGCAACAAAATTTCATCATGCTACTCACAATGGTGAGCAATTTAAAACTTATGAATTGTTTACTGCTGGAACTTTATAGTTAATATTTTCAAACTGCAGTTGACCACAGATAACTTAAACCACTGAAAGCAAAACCACAGATAAAGGGGGACTATACTATACACACTATGCAAAACTATTTTTATTATCCTGCCTCCAAGATGCATGATGGCTCACTAGTTTATTTCCTCTTCATTCTTTGAGTTTCAAAACACAAAGGTACCAGGAGTCCCCATGGTCCGGGGATTTCCCTGGACAAAACACACTAGCTTGTTTTCTGAGTGGCAGGGGTAAGTTGGAAAGATGTTCTACAATTCAAGTATACAAGAAAGAGCTAGAAGACGCAGTTCAGGACTCACTTGCTATCTCTGCTATGTTAGATAAGCAACACATAAAATCAAAAGAGTCTGTTACCATCTTCATACTTACCAACAATGATGCAGTAGACAGCAGAGAGCATTAACCACCTAAAAATACCAAATGAGAGTGAGACCTTTTCTATTACCATTCAAATTCTTAACTGCCATCAGCCTGATTTATTTTAATCAAACGCCCACAGGCCTTACACATTTCATGGTTACTTTTTCTAGTTATGTAGCCTTTATTATTTTTCCTAGTGTCTCTTTTTATCCCCCTCCCCTTTCTATTCTTTTCCTCTAAATGGACAAAACCTGGTTCCTATCACCTAGAGATGAATTAACCTTTCCAAATATCCTGACATTGCCTTCCTAGAAAAGTCCCTGGAGCTCTGTAGCTGTTGAAGAAGAGAGGCAGCTTGGCTTTGACTTTAATATACATTTTGAAATACCTTTTGCAGGATGGCTGGAAATACGGAACTAATAACAAAGTGCTTCTAAAATTACTGGTAAATCCGAAGCATTCCGCCTGGTGCACGGCCTTTGAGAGTCTTTAATTCATCAATTAAGTGATCAAAGATCTTGTTCAAGATATGATTACATTCTTTTGTTCTCTCTGCACAATCATATTAAAATTGATAGCATTCCTAAAATCAAATGGGTTCCAAAGCTAAAAATAAAAACAGACAAATGACACCCTAACATTCATCACTTTGTAAAGGCAAGTCTATGACTGGCTCTTAACTATTCTAGGACACACATGCTAGGACAAATCATTCTATGGTGGTGATGCCAAAGGAGGAACTTGAAGCTTCCACACTCCTAAAGCAGCTACTATGCATTTAGATTATAGCCAGGCCCTCCTCACTAAGGGGGTAGACCAAGAAGTTCTGGTTACTTGCCAAAGCCAAACCCAAGAGCAAATAATTTCACTATTACAGAATAGAGGTTTTTGAGTGGCTGCTGATGGCCTTTGTCACGTACATAGGATTAGTCTTCCTTATACTACTAACAAAACAAAACAAAATAAAATGATGTCATAGCCCAAGAATCAGCAGGAAAATTTTCTTAAATTACCACAACCCTTCTCAATCCTTGCTCCCTAGAAGTCAGCTGTTTTCATTGTACTCTGTCTGAATATTCTTGATCACTTAAAAAAAGACAGGACTAATACACTATGTTGGTAAAAGGTAAAATAGTAAATACTCTTAGGTTCTGTGGGCCATTCAGTCTCTTGCAGCTACTCAACACCACCATTGTACCATGAAGACAGTCACAGATGGCATGTCAATGAATGGATGTGGATGTGTTCTAATAAATCTTTATTCACACACACAAAACAAACATTGGACAAGATTTGCCTGAAGATCTTGCAAATCTTTGCTCATCTCTGCTCTAAAACATGGTCATCACTATAACCTACACTTACAGAGCTCAATCTAGAGCACACTAACACTGGGCAGTTGGCAGGAGAGTTCTTATTATGTTCTCAAGACAGAAAAACAGAATTAGTCTGATCGGGAAAGAAAGGTCACTTTCTTATGGTGACCTTTCATATGGTTTTCTCTTCAAAAAGTTAATTTTATTCTCTGAATTAAATTTTTCGGCAACGTTCATTGTTTCTTTTAAAGAACATTAGATTTCACATTTCATTCCAGTTATTTATTACCTGAGTTTTGGTCTTAACAAATATGATTTTGTTATTCTCTGTCATCAGTGGAGCAAGCACATGTGGTTTTGATAGACAAAATTGTGATAAAATTCACTGCATCCTTAAAAAAAGTGATTGAAAAGTTTTCAGACTGTTGCAGAGAATGTGTGGGGTGGGGGGAACAAGGGGATTGAATTTCAACAAAAGACATGCCAGATTTTTTTCCTGTTCTTATTATTCAACATTCTCCCACTACTCAGTATCTAATTAGATATTGCAGCAATCCAGAAATCATGTGTTTCTCTTTAAACTTTTGGCAAAGTCCACTGCTCTATGGTTAACATTGGACACACTTAGGCCCCCCTCCAGGGACCAGTACTGGGTGACATCACATGCTATGTCACAAACAATGGAACCTAATAAGTGTGCATGTTCTGAGACAAGCAAAACACTAGCAGTCATTTTGGTTTTCCCTCTTTTCATTTACTTTAAATTCACGCTCATTTTGTTGCTTAAAAACCCTCTTTGTCTCTCAATATTTTTTCAGGAACAGGTATCTCTTGCTATTACAGCCCCCAGAAAAATCACAATTCAATTTTTAAAAATATATTAGTCTTTTCTAAATTGTTGAATTCTGTTGGAGTGGCTTTCTTGATTATCTTAAGACTGAACAAAACACAGTACACCAATGACAACCATGGTAAGTTACCACAAAACCTATTTGTCTTTATAAATAGGTAGCCAACTGGGCAAGAAAAAAAGAAAGAATGGACATAGTACAACTTAACCTTCAAAGCTGCCTGGCATGTGGTTGTTTCCCTCAGGAACTGATATCCATATCTGGGAACGACAATCCCATGTTCATGCTACACCCTTCCTGTTACAGAACCAGAGCAGAAGGAAATTATATAACTCGTCGACTACTAGGAAAAAGTTGAAGATGCCAAAAAATACAAAGACATATTCAGACCTTTTTAACTTGGAAAAATGTGTTGTTTGTGAACGGGGAATAAATAAATGTACTGAAACTGTCTTCCATATGTCTGCTTTCCTTCTACTGGGCTACATTCCAAAGCAGTTCCATGTTTTTCTTTAAAATATGAAAAACTATTGCTGAGTACCTTTTGTAAATGGTTTTCTTCACAGTGACTAATGTGCATATGCTTCAAATAATTGCTTTCAAATGAATTCATCAATATTCTGAATTCCATGGCCAGGAAATTTCTGATTTAAGATGTACTTTGAAGAGTCACTCTCATCAGAATATTTCCACCTACTGGTGTTGGAAAACAAGCACTTTTTAAAGAATACACCACTTAACAATAAAAACAATCTAGTAACATTGTCCCACAGCTACAAATATTGTACTATTGACAAAATGCTTGACATAAACTTCCTTTTTAATAAACTCATAAAATATTCCCTTGAGGGTGAAAAATGTGAGTAAATTACAGAATCGAGGCCTTCCACTAGGTCATGAACTAGACCAGTAATTTTCAACCTTTTTCATTTCATAGCACACATAGACTAATTACTAAAATTCTGCAGCACACCAAAAAACGTTATATTTTTGCTGATCTGACAAAAATAGGTGTAATTCTGATTAATTTATAATAATAATAGTAATTATCTACCCTATTTGCTTCAAACTAACTTTTTTAAAAAGATTTTATTTATTTATTTTTAGAGAGGAGAAGGGAAGGAGAAAGAGAAGGAGAGAAACATCAATGTGTGGTTGCCTCTCGCATGCCCCAAACCAGGGACCAGGCCCGCAACCCAGGCATGTGCCCTGACTGGGAATGGAACTAGCGACCCTTTGGTTTGCAGCCCACTTTCAATCCACTGAGCTACACCAGCCAGGCTCAAAGTAACTTTTTTTAAAAAGTCAGCCCTGGCTGGCATGGCTCAGTGGATTGAGTGCCAACCTGTGAATCCAAGGGTCACAGATTCAATTCACAGTCAGGGCACATGCCAGGTTGTAGGACAGGTCCCCAGTAGGGGGGCGCTCAAAAGGCAACCCCACACTGCTGTTTCTCTGTTTCTCCCTCCCTTCCTCTCTCTAAAAAGAAATAAAGAAAATCTTTTTTAAAAATCTTTCAAAAAATTCAGGTGACTATACTTGTATATATAAGGATTTCTGGTACAAAGAATTAACCAATCAGACACAACCTTATTATACAATGTGACCAATAAGATACAACTCAATTATATAATCTATATATTTATGGTTCATGAAAAGGCATTCTCCTGGCTGGTGTGGCTCAGTGGATTGGGTGCCAGCCTGGGAACTGAAAGGTCATGGGCCCAATCCCCAGTCAGGGCACATGCCTGGGTTGCAGGCCAGGTCCCCACTTGGGGATATACAAAAGGCAACTGATCAAAATCTCTCTTGCACATCAGTTTCTCTCCCACTTTCTCCCACTCTCTCTCTCTAAAAATAAACAAATAAAACCTTTTTAAAAAGAAAAAGAAAGACAAGGCATTCACACTGGCCAACTACTGTTGTGTTGGCTGTTGTCATTTTTTTGTTTGACAGTCTAAGGGAAAAGAGGTCAGTGCCCCTGACTAAATAAATAGCCAGGTATTGCATGTTTTAAAATTTCTTGCAATAGCCCTGACTGGCATGGCTAACTTGGTTGGGTGTTGTCTCAAAAACCAAAAAGTCCTGGGTTTCATTCCTGACCAGGGCACATACCTAGGTTCTGGATTTGGTCCTGGTTTGGTCTTAGCTGGGGCTCCTAGAAAAGGCAACCAATCGATGTTTCTATCATTGATGTTTCTCACCTCATTTTCCCTCCCTTCCCCTCTCTCTCTAAAATCAACAAGCATGTCCTTGGGTGACAATAAAAAATTAAAAATTAAAAGTTCTCATGACACATCAGTATGCTGTGGCACACTGGTTGAAAATCACTGATCTAGATGCAAAAAATCATGGTAAATTATGGCCCTGCAATAAACATTCATTTCTTTAAAGATTTTATTTATTTATCTTTAGAGAGGAAGGGAAGGAGAGAAGGAGAGAAATATCAATGTATGGTTGCCTCTTGTGAGTTCCCTGCTGGGAATTGGCCTGTAACCCAGGCCTGTGCCCTGACTGGGAATCGAACCGCAATTGTGTGGTTCACAGGCCTGTGCTCAATCCACTGAGCTACACCAGCCAGGGCTTCAAACATTCATTTGTTTAAACATTTTATTTATTTATTTTTAGAGAGGGGAAGAAGGGAGGGAGAAAGAGAGGGAGAGAAACACTAATGTGTGGTTGCCTCTACCACACCTCATATCGGGGACCTGGCCTGGAACCCAGGCATGTGCCCATGACTGGGAATCGAACCTGTGACCCTTTGGTTCACAGGCCAGCACTCAATTCACTGAGCCACACCAGCCAGGGCTTAAACATACATTTTGATATTACACATTTTGCTTACCAAAACCAGCAAGTCAACCCTATCACTTATCTCTCTGGCTTACTGAAAAGTTACAGAAAAATGACTGTCACCTATAGAATTCCCACAATAAGCCATACCAAAATGACCAACAGTCCTATTGTTAGCTAATCAGTTCTTCATTTCTTTTGCTTTTTTCAGTGAGTTCCTTTAAAATTTTTTCTCTCTTTTGCTCTATGTCTTTATTTGTGTTATTCCATAGCACCTCCAAGGCAGAAATGTGGACTTTGAATATCTGAGAAACACATAAACAATAATCTCAAAACTTTAAAGTGTATTAAACTCAAATGATGATAGGTTTGGTGAAGACTGAACCATTTCTGATTACTTCTAACTCAAAGAACTATCTCTAAATCAGGTATTTAGCCAGGCATGATTCAAAGCAAACAACAATAAAAAATGACTTCAGCTCATCTTTGTCTCTCTGGTCAAAGAAGCAATAATAATCTCTATATCCCATTTTTCTAGGGGTCAAAGAGATATGCATGTAATGATTTCTTGAAAAATTAACAACATTCTGAAAAGAAAATTATTACATTAAAAACAATTAAAATTTCATGCTGAGGCAGCTTTCTTTGTTCAGAGTTCTGTCATTAGAACTATAAATCTATTATTTTAAAATTCCTCTTCATATAGAAGCTTCTCAACTGCTTTTAATTTTCATTTTCTTTCCCTGAATATTTTCTAGCTCCATACATTTTTATTTCATTACAGCAAAACAACATGAGATGGCTATTCTAGGAGCAGATACATTATGATCTTAAAATAGATATATTCTCATATGCTAAAAAGTATGACAAGTCCTATGTACACATCTGCACAAAAACTCAAATTGTTTCCTGCCACTATTCTCAGCAGCAGCAGTGGGTGTTGTTTTTTCTGCTGGCTCCTGTATTAACTGGCAAGAGTCAAGATGGGGAAAGTTTCCTTTCTTTTACTCATTAACGTCTTAGTAATAGGAGCCAGAGAATGCTGCCAATTAGAGTTTTGTTTAAGCTATTATTTCGTTCAGCTTTGAAAAATATTTTAAAGTAACATATTTAGTAATAAATATTTTTTAAAGAACACAGTTACCATTTCTTGGATTAAAGTCTAGATATATAACTTCTACTGACAAAAATAGATGCAAAGAATACACAGTTCATGGTTTAAAAAAAGAGAAGACAACAAAAGTAAATTATAAGAAGGAAGCTTTGAAAGCAACAAGAGTAATATAGATCAGCCTCCTAGTTATAATAATAAATATAAATGAGTATACCATGCTTATTAAGGGCAAAAATTCTTAGATTGGATTTCTAAAAGCAACAAAATTTGCTTAAGCACTTACAATGTGACACAGAAAGTTGAAAAGTAAAAGGGTAGACAAAGATATAATAATAGACTGACTAACATAAACCAAAAGAAAGTGGTAATTAGTACCTATATTAGTATTAGTATCAGTAAAAGCATAAATAATGACAAAGCATTATATGAAAAAAGAAGATATTATTAAATTGATAAAAGGTACAATATATAATAAATCTATAACAATCACTAACTTTTTTAAAAATATTTTATTTATTTGTCTTTAGAGGGGAATGGAAGGAGGGAGGAAGAGAAACATCAATGCATGGTTGCTTCTCCTGCATCCCCTGATGGGAACTGGCCCCAGCGGGGAACTGGCCTGCAACCCAGGCATGTGCCCTGACTGGGAATTGAACCGTGATTGCCTGGTTCACAGGCCCATGCTCAATCCACTGAGCTACACCAGCCAGGGCCAATCACTAACTTTTATACATAGAATAACATTGCCTTGAAACAGAGAAATAAAACTAGAAGCAGCAAAGGAAAAAGTAACAAAAATACAGGAAATAGCAGAGTGTAAGTTAGACAGATTAGTCAAAATATAATTAACAATCCATGATTACCTCCACACAAAGCAAACCCAAAGTACCCAAAGAATATTAATATTATTTTACCATATATCACCAACAAAGAAATGCTGATTAAACTCCAAATTCTAAAAAGGATGCATTATATTTTATTATCTGTCCATAATATAACAAATCTTTAAGCATAAACAAAATAAAATGAAAACCTTCAACACCTTGAACACCAAATAAAAGCACTCACAGATTATTTAGAAAATAACTACAATGATAATACTACTACAGCCACACTTATCAGGTGTACATAAAGCTATGTCCACAGGCAAATCAATAGCCTTAACTCTTAGCTTATTAAACAATAATGAATAAAAACAGCATTTCATGTATATGCTATACTATTAAAGAAGGCCATTATAATTAACTTCTATACTCACAGAGAAATGCTCACAGATTTTGGCTCCTGTGTACTCTTTGTGGGTTGGGAAAGGAAGACCTGGCCCATCAATAATGTACCAACTTACATGTCTAGAGACAACTCTACAAAAAAATTAAACAGAATATACAACTGCAGTCAGCAAGAAATTGTAATAGCTATAAATCTGAGCAATCTAGATGAAGGGTTCCCAAACACTGATCTTTACAAACTAGTAGTGTCAGAGTATTTGAAGTTTATTTTTTAAACCAGAATTCCTGGGTCTTGCCCCAGATCATCCAAATAAGAATCCCCAGTGATAAGATTTTGGAGTCTGTATTTTTGGTAAAGCCTTCTGGTGAGTTTAAGGTATAGACACTTCTGGGAACTACTAGATATATATCTTAATTTTTAAGTAATGAACAATAATGAAAAGTCACTAAACACATGGAGATTATGAGCAAACTGAAGAGGGGAAACAACTGAGAAGTCAGAGGAAGTAGACCTAATGTTAATTCAGGAAACAGTAGAAGATATTTCACTTGTAGCCTCAAGGGGATTAAAGAAGCTATTTCATCAATGAAACAAGAATAAAATATAAAAAAGGAAGGAGGAGGGTGGGGCAGGGATGGAAAGAAAACTACCCGAGAACAAGAATGAATTCTTTGAAATTTAGAGAAAGAAAAGGAGAGGGGATGAGAGAAAGATTGAAGGAGAAAGGGAGAGAGGAAGTAAAGAGGGTGGGGTGTTCAGTAAAGTCAGTGAAGAGCTGAATATAAATTACTGAAAACTGAATGAGAAAATAAGGAGGCCAGGAAAAATTCTCCGCCTCCTAAGAGTTTAAAAGAGCAAACGGAGAAAATAGAGGAGTGTGATGGCTTTGCAATGTCTCAATTTGACTAGGCTGAACTACATTTCCCAGAATTCCATTTCTTGTGTGTGTGTGTGTGTGTGTGTGTGTGTGTGTAAACAGCCATCTATATAGCCACACACATATGTATACACATATATACATACTATTTATGTATCACTGTTCTAATTATTCATCTAATCCTCACAATCATCTTATGAGAATAATTCGATAACTATCCACAGTTTATAGGTGAGGAAACTGAGGCACAAAGAATTTATACATTAGTGGCTTGCTCAAGGCCACACAATTTGTAAATGTTGGAGCTGAGTTTGAAACTACACACACTGACTCCAGGGTCTACCCTTCTAATTACTACAAATTTCAAGGAGCAATTAAACCAGAAAAATAAATTATTGTCTAAATAATTGTTACCTAGGCTCTTCCTTTCCATCCGTCTGCAGCCAATATGTAAGCCAAGATGGGCTCTACAAGTACATCCAAAAGCTGTGGAGAAAGAAGCAGTCCAAAGTAATGTGCTTCCTTCTCAGGGTGTGCTGCTGGTAGTACCAACAGCTCTCTGCACTCCACAGGGGTCTCCTGCCCCATCTGGCCCAACAAAGCACTCAGGCTGGGATACAAAGCCAAGCAATATTATGTCATATGTCAGATTTGTGTGCCATGGTGGCTGCAAACACCCTGTTCCTTAAAGGTGTGTCCTACTGCAAACATGTCCATCATGATGTTAACCAGCTAAAGTTCGCTGGAAGCCTTTAGTCTGTTGCCCAGGAGTGAACTGGGTTCTTACTGGCTTGGTGAAGATTCCACATACAAATTCTTTGAGGTTACCCTCATCAATCCATTCCATAAGGCTATCAGAAGGAATCCTGACACCCAACGCATCACCAAACCAGTCCACAAGCACAAGGAGATGTGAGGGCTGACACCTGCAGGCTGGGAGCTGTGGCCTTGGAAAGGGCCACAGTCCCCCCATAATATTAGTGGCTCTTGCCCCCAAGCAGGGATAAGACACAATACTATCCCAGTGTGGACCCCAGCTCGTGGGGTCTGCCACATGGTGGATGAGGCACAAGAAATTCACACGGACTACCGAGTTCTGTGGAGGAAAAGGAACGGCATGGCTTTTCTCTCAAGGGGAGAAAAAGCCTCGGCCTCTGCCATGACAGGCCTTTATTTCTTTTTTTCTTAGCACATTATATGATGGTCCTTATTTATTATACACAGGTTCACTTTAGGTGGTTATTTTTTACAGAAAACAAAGAAGCAGATGCCACTAATCACATTACGGAAGAAGGATATTTGCAAATGAAAAGGGGAAAGTAATTGAACAGGTTACACTCATCCTTGGAAGGTTTAGCATGAATTTTAGGAAGTTACTTTGCAGTGAGTGTTTCTACCTCAATTCAGGGTGAAAGAGTTTTAGCAAAAGCGAGTTTCGTAGCAGTCTAGGTACAGTGCAGGCCTGATTCCCTACGGGAGAACCTATCCATGGGTATGTGTCCTATGCATCTCTGAGTGGGAGCTGGGCCCATGCCACACAGAACGGTCTCCTACACTCTCTAGCTCCACTGTCACTGCTAATATAAGTAATGTTTATAAAATTCCTACCTAGTAAACAATTTAAAACAGTCCAAAATTATAAATAAACATTGCTAATATGCTTTTGAAATTCCACGTATTTATTTCAGCAAGCCTAGTGTATTTATGTTTAGCTAATTTCTATTGTTCCAATACAATTAATATGGTTGTTCTTTTTCTTTTTTTTTAATGTATTATTTTCCTAAATGAAGAAATACCCCGTCCTTAAAAAATACAAATGACAAAGAAATAAGAAAGGGAAAGCACCCCATGTTCCTGCTTCTGCTAACAGTTTATTGTACCTACTACTAGAAGGAAGGCAAAGAAAAGAAGAATTACACTAGAGGCCTCAGTTGAGTGGTGGGTATAAAGTTGTTGATTTAATTATTATTTATACTTTCTCTATATTCTATTCCTTTGTAAGAGGAAAAAAATTTAATTGACAATAAACAAACTTCTTTCACTAAAAATGTCATACTTATTAATATATTCACCAACTTTATTGAACTTTCTTACAGTAATAGATATAAAAGTACATCTTGCTATTCTGCAGTTCCCAAGATGACCCTCAGAAATTTGAACTATGTCATATGGCAGAACTTAAAAAAAAAGTAAAAAACACTTGCATTCAGAACTGGCAACCACAACTTCATTACTTGTTCACTCTCAGGAGCAAGCAAGAAAACATATTTTTCCAGGACATTTTAATAAAAGCAATATTAAATATAGTCATATACTGTAATAAGAGCACAGATGCTCTATGCTCAACACTGGATCTTTCCATTGCATTGCTTGTTTAAAAACACCAACAATAATAAAATCAAGATGTGACAGGCACATGTCTAAGAACCTTTGCAAATATTCGCTCATGTGGTTTTTGTGCCAAACAGTTGAGGTGGGCATTTTTACTCCCATTTTATAGATAAGGACACTGTGGCTCCAAGGAATTAAATACAATGCCCCAGGCAACATGGCCACAAGGTGTCAGCCCCCATGTGCCCAATCCAGGTTCTTGCCCACAAATCTAGAGCTCCTTCTATTATGTCATTGAATAGGTTGGTTTTCTCCGTGGCAAGAAACAGAAATCAAACATGATGATGAAAAATAGAGAAGGGATAGTGGCTAATGCACAGAACTCCCAGAAAGGCTGGAGAGCTACATTTGGGACACAGAGACGAAAAGACTCCTGAAATGACATCATCAGAACAAGTAGACAGAGAAGATACTACTGTCACTGCTGAATACAAGCAGAACGGAACACAGGATGCTCTCATGATGCAGCACCACTGCTGTCCCAGGAATTCAATCCTTCTTCAGCCACTGCCCCTACCAGGAAGATATCCTGAGGGTGTACCTTTCCTGTCACTCTAAGATAGTTGTTCCTGGAGTCTAGATTATGTGCATGCACTCCTGCTGCAAGACAGCCAAAGAGGATGTGGGGGAAGAAAACCCAATAACTGGCATTTTCAGCTTTCTCAGTCAGAGGTAGGTAGTGCCTGCAACAAAGCTCATAGAATGAGCAAGAACCCAAGACATGGAAAGGAGGTTTAGATATTGAGTGGCCAAAGCAGATGATACATGTTCCGTGAAAGACCACTTTGCTCCACATTGAGATACATTTTTCTTCCTCATATTTTTTTCTTCCCCAAATACAAGCATCCTTATCTAATCTAAAAGCATGACTTCTCTCCTCCAATAGTGGACAACCCAAAGACCTTTTAGTTAATGCATCCAGCTCCAAGTCCACAATCTCCTTTAGTACTGCCACTATTCAATACTCTCAAATCTATGGACTAAACTATAAAGTTAATAATCA
The DNA here is from genome assembly GCF_014824575.4 of Sturnira hondurensis. Classification (NCBI taxonomy): domain Eukaryota; kingdom Metazoa; phylum Chordata; class Mammalia; order Chiroptera; family Phyllostomidae; genus Sturnira; species Sturnira hondurensis. The sequence goes on from NW_028087376.1 coordinate 5,409,260, forward strand.
CTAGCATACAAAATATAAGACATAGGTATAGAAATATATATAAATATGAATGATCATAGGGAGAAGGGAAAGAAAAAGAGAAGAAATTTTAAAATATATAAACATTCATGAGGTATCATAGCAGGTACAAAACCATGGGCAGATGCTACAGTTGTATGAAAATGGACATGATGTTATCACTGGTACTTTTGGCTTCCCTCCTCCACACCTCCTTCCAGGTTCAGTTTCATTCTGTGCCAGGTTTCTTTGCCCAGTGTGAGGACCTAAACCTTTGTTCATGGAGATTCAAGATACTGATCTAGTCTTTTATTAAGTCTTATCACTAGAGCAGTATAAGAATCTACCCCAGAGCATCCCCTGGGTTCCCAACTCCTCATGCTGTTATCATATTAGCAGTAACCATATTGACAGGAACAACCTCCCATGCCAACACTGAAAACCCTTTTTCACATATCTGTCAAATGTCATGAGAAGTCTGAAATGCCTGGGTGATTGAATCAGCCTGAGTTCAGTAGAGTTAACTGCTGTTCCCCTGATGGAAGCCATCTTTCTTTGGGTACAAAGCCTCTAAAGTGGAAGATACCAGAGTTTCTGAGATGAGAAATGTTCCAGATATACATTAAGTCCTCACTTAATGTTGTTGAGTTGTTGGTCTGCAGTGACACAATGTATAACAAAACCACTTTTACTGTTGGCTAATTGATATAAATAAGAGCTAAGTTCCTATGGCATCTCATCAATGTTCTAACAAAACCTTGAAGGCTGAAACAAACGTATTTGAGGACCTGCTACAGTTGATTGGCATTCACCATTCCGACCAATTCTTCATTTCAAGAACTGCAGAATTGTGGCTACAGGGGGGTTTCTAAAACTTTAATGTTCCTAAAGTGACTCCTAATTCTCACTCCTCCAGCCTTCCAATGTTTCCATAAGTACCTAATTCCCTATATTAAAGCCCTTTCTGCCTAAAATACCTGAAGCGATTTTTGTTTGCTGCACTGAACCCTGAGTGATACGGGAAGTAAAACACTTGAGTTGGTCATTAGCTGTACCTCTGAGATGTACCATTCCCTTTTCCTTCCCATTGGTTCCCAAACTTATATATTCTCATATATATAAGAATCACACACACACACACACACACACACACACACACACACACGAGACACAGAATCACATTCTGATCACCAGTTCAAAGCATACATCGTATCCCACAGGACCTCACAAAGTAGTGTCTGAGCTGAAGCTCTAACAGAGTCTTCAATAGGCTATTGCAGCTTTCTAGATAATAGCATACATTTTAAAAAATGGTTGATTGATCCTTAGCATTCATTTTTACTTTCTATGTGCTTCCCTGAACTCCAGAAGCTGGAAATCAAAAAATTATATTTCACAAACTCCATTGCAGTTTCTATGACATTGTATGAATCTGATATGCTACATATACTGCCTCACTTCTTTTGATGTGAATTCATGTTCAGAAACTATGTGGTGTAGGACACCATGATACAAAGTAAAGCCTGAGTGAATCTAAGGATGGTGGGGCTGGCTAATACATGACAGTTAATGAAAGAAAATATAAATTTAAAATTATTTTTGCTCCATGATGGTATCATACAAATGTCTAATACATTTAGGTGTCTGGCTAATCTCTCTTGAGTATGGTACTGTTTGTGGGCTGCAGCTCGCACATTGGGCATTCAGCAATGACAGTAATCGAGTCAGCCTTGATGAGATGAAGTTTAAGAACTGAGTCCAGGCTCTCCCTAGGTATATTTGTAAAACTAAAACAGTCTACTTCTGGTTGGTATTAACTTATGCAGAATCGGTGGTAATTAAGCCTCCATTTTTCTTTCCCCCTTAATCAAGTGGCCACAAGAACCTCTCCCTGAGACCATAAGTCTGAGAAAAACCTATCTGAGTTAGATCCACTGTATACCACCACCATATGAAAACGTATTGCAGCTTAGCACACCCCAATATATAGGTGTGCTTATAAATGTAGGTGAATTATAACACACATCATGGGCAGCTCAGGCTGAATAGTTATCTGGTATGCCAATGTAAAACACTGAGTCTTTATAAGTGCCTTAAAGCAAAGTGAGAGCTATTTCTCAAGACTAGTTACTTGACTAGGAAAGCATGGTCTTAATCACAAGCCCCAAAGGCATTTGCTATGCTTCCCCTAATGAGAAATAATACAGTCTTCACATAGTATCCCAAGTTGTCACACACTTTTAGTAATGGGCAAGAAGGAATGCTCTGGCAGCCGGAGAAATCCCTCAGGAAAAAAGAATGCAGGTGCTGGCAGTTTTAAGTTTTCTTAAAGCAATGATGAGGGTAAAAATAAGGGAACATGGGTGAGGTCCTCCCAGCATCTGCTACAACTAGTAAGTGGCTTCAGACCAATTATATAGCAAGTATGCTATATATTGACTTTAAAATGAAAACAGACCCACTAAGTTCAGTGTTTCTTTCTTGATGGTAAAGGATTCAAACTTCAGTAGATATTCTTATATTTTCAAACCACTGGACCCTCAACACACTTCATTGAGCAACTCAGTCCTAGTATTTTTATGGATATCATGCCCACTTCCTGGTATGCATGTATCTAGAGTGTCTACTACTTCATATCAGAAGTAGAATAAAGAGTGTCTACTACTTCATATCAGATCATATCAGAATAAAATCATTGTCATGGCCTAGCTTGATGTCCTTTGGGATAATGAGATGATCAAGTTTGCCAGAGATTAAGTTATGGCTCAAGATCAGAGAGTTTATATAACTTAGGGGCAAAGTAGTAAAAGTATAAGTATATTGCTAATCATGCTAAGTGTAAGAAATATGTTATTGGTGTTCCACATATATTGAAATAGAAAAAAATCAGAAGGTTAGTAGTTAGGACTGTATTCACTTACGTCAGTAAAGATACCACATCTGGAGTTCTTGATTTAACTGAAGTTACCATCTTTTAAGCTATGATGATAATTTGCTAGCATTCACCAAGATTATCTATACTACAGAGTACTATGTCAAGAAGACAGATTTGGTTCATGGTGGGGGGACTGGATGAAGAAGGTAGAGGGATTAGCCAAACATATATGCATGACACATAGGCACAGACAACAATGTGGTGATGGCCACAGGGAAGAGGGGGTGGGAGATAGGTGGAGGTGGGCAAAGGGGGGAAGGGTGCAGCGACATTTGTAGCAGTGTCAACAATAAACAAAAAGTTTAAAAAAAGAAAAAGAAAAAAAAGCCCTGGCTGGTGTAGCTCAGTAGATTGAGCATGGGCCTATGGACCAAACAATTGCGATTCGATTTCCAGTCAGGGCACATGCCTGGGTTGCAGGCAAGTTCCCAGCAGGGGATGCACAAGAGGCAACCATACATTGATATTTTTCTCCCTCTCTCCTTCCCTTCCCCTCTAAAGATAAATAAATAAAATCTTTAATAAATAAATAAATAAGAAATAAGACTCAACATCCTAGCCTTTTGATGATGACATTTATCTCTGAAGTTCCTAGGGATGTGGTATTGTTTTTCATTTATTCTCTTGTTTGTGAGATGAATTCCAGTGGTTTTCATTTGGTCCTTTCTAACATATCAGAGGCCATTGCAGGATTCTTCTATAGCTGATGATGTACATTCCAACAACAAATTAATGAATTAAATAAGTAAATATGAGGGATGCATTTAGGGTCCCACTGGGCCTGCTATGAAACAGTTGGCTCAAATTTCTATCATCTCAATTCCATAAATTCCATATTCTAACAGAATAACCACATTGTTTTCTGGCCCTGGGACTTAGTGTTATCTAATACTTTCTGAAAGATCTAGGTATTTGCCTTTGCTGCAAGTGCCCCATTACCCTGGTGGATGGCTCAGATCCATTTGTGAAAAGGTTAAGAAGATTTATATACCCTAATTGAGATGTAACTGTAGATGTCTCCCTCTCAAGGGTATCTGGTCTCCCCCTCATTTAAGAATTCTGAAACTGTAAACTTATACAGGTTTGGTGGTTCAAGTCAGGCCTTAGTTTCAAGTATGCATTTGTTCTGTTATGTATATTAAATAAAACTCAATTGGGTCACCCATCTCTTCTAATCCTAGTTACTACCAAACACTATAGTTGGTCAAACTATTATCATACTAGCTCTGATGCATATTATGATAACAATAGAAACCTTGTCTCTAATGGTTTTGAGCTGCTACTTAGTCTCTGTCACCCTGGGTTCCATGTAACCTCAATGAATTCATGGAACCCTACTGTGTCTCCCACCAGTATCCTTGCCTTATAGAGAACAGCCATTTTTGTACTCTTCCAAGACCCGGAATGCTCTCATTAATCTATGTCTAAATGCCTAAAGACACTATCTTCTGAATCCACTTAGAGGACGTGTTTAGAGTTAGGTGAACATGATAAATCCAATTCAACATTTTTAACATCCTGAGCAGCTGAATACCTAGTGTTGATATTGAGCATTTTCACTTAAGCTACTATCTCTAGTCCAGAATCTGTATGGAATATATCCATATCAATTAACTCAGCCAAATTTAAAATTATATTCCTTCTTTCTTGTTCTTGTACCTTCACAATCCATTTATATACATCAGATTTTGCAAATAAAAAATAATAAAATCTTGCAGTTTTGACTCTGTAATTGGTATCCCAGGGCATACAGGGATCTGTCTCTAGATACAGGGTTGGGGATGGTGTATTATGTTGAGAACAGACCATAAGGACAACTGGATTCCCTTTGCAAGGAGGTGATTCCAGGATTTTCAAGCAAGACAGGGCAAGAAGGCTGCCTCAGCCCACAATGAAAAAGTCATGGGGTTGGGAGCACATCATATTCTGAATCATTTAAATCCTTCCCTATATCTCTACCTCAATTCTGAGGTTTCAGTCCTTTCCATCAACACACTTCTACACCAAGAGTGATTTCAACTGACTTAGTAATTCAACAACCATAGGGGTCAATCATCCTTTCCACTGAATTACCTCAGCTCTGTGGCTACAAGAGGGAAGATATTTGTTTTGTAATAGAAAATCCCTTTCTAGAATCAAGAATTTAGAACTTTGGGTTTATTGTTCTTTTCTTCAAACTGTAAACATATTAGAAGCAACCAGTCCTAGCATCCTTTTATCCACCAATTAATATCTTGTGTCACAAGTAATAAAAACCCATGTTGTCTTATTTACGAAAAATGATGCTTATTGAAAGAATATTGTCTGGCTCACAGAATTGTAGTGAAAGTTGTAGTGAAGGTAGGGGTTCAGAGTCATAGAGCTAGAGGTAAAATGCTGACAAGCCCAGCGGTGGAGTTTTGGGCAGACATCACTGATGCCCCTGCTGAGCACCAGACAGTGCAAACCTACTGCAGATGGTCCCATCTGTGGACACTGAATATAAATACCAGCACAGTTACCACTACTCCCTAGGAACTGTCACAAAGAAGCATTCCTCATAGTTACCTCTGAATCAATAAGTTAGAACCTGTTAGACAGACCTGTATTCTCATAGTAAGAAAAATTTAGAACTTGATAGTTTTTATGGTGGACAGCAGGCGGTCCTTATGACTCAAAACATTGCATATTCTTCTAAGACAGAAAAGGAATTCAAATATTTGTCAAAACACCAACTATATCCAAGAGAACCAAATGGAAACAGAAACCAACAGAAGTTTTCTAGAATTGAAAATGATGCATAAAAATAATACTTTGTGCATAAAATTAATAGATTTTAAAATTAAAACACCAAATACTGGTAAGATATGGGGAAACGGCATTCTTATACCTATTCTAGCAGGAATGGAAGCTTTCTGGAGATCAATAAGGCAGCACAGACCTCAAAGCCTTTCCATAACTTCTTTTGTATCTATCTGTAGTTTCCAAAGTTTTTATAGTAAACATTATCTCGTAATCACAGAATACAAAGTGTTATTATTTAAAAATGTAAGTAACATTCCCAAGCTTTCAGGCAAAACACAGCTCACATTCTATCTTTTCTCTTGGAGAAAACCACCAAATATTATATTTTCTTTTTTTCCTTATATTCATGTATTTGTTCAGTAAATAGTTATTGAGTATTTGTTTACTTTTTATCAGCACCTGGCAGTTGTGAAAATTATATTATTTTGCCAACCACATATTTTAATTGCCAGAGAAACCAAAATATAAATTAGCACCTCAAGGTCTCAAATTGAACCTGAGTTGGCATCTCAAGTCCTAAATCCTCTTAACAATACTCCAATCACTCTGCTACAAATTAAGGTAATAATGGGAACTGAATTTTTACATGGCATGGATACCTCAAATATTAGGAGATGAAGGCTCAAGAATCTACACATTTTGAAAGCACAAATTCACAGAAAATTCTACCCAAAGTATATATAATAACAGATCTAGAGTTCCTAAAGTATCATTCACAGATAACACAGAAGGTCAGTTGTGATGTGAACGCCACATTTTAAGGGAGGCTGATTTTACCTCTAACCACAGCACTTCAGGTATTCGGTTTACTGGTGTCTAGCACTGATAGAATTACTAAATATTGAAAAGTTATTCAAGGAATGTCAGAAGTGCCCCTGCCCAGTCTGAGTTTTCAACATTTTTCTGTGAAAATGTTGAATTCATGATGTTGTTTTTGTTATTTGAAATTCTTTTAGGATAATCCAAAATTGAGCAATAATTTCAAGGAGGCTTCCCGGTATACGTTCTAGATTGGTCTCCACATTAAACTGATAAATCGAGAGATTTATTTCTTCAGTAGGTCAAAATCATCATTACCTTCCTCTCGCCTTTTGGAGGAAAAGAACTTTATCCTTCTACGTGATTTATTCTTTTCATGGGCATCCATTCAACACTGAGCTATTGTTTCAGATCAGAGAAAATGTATTCCTTTTACAGGTTTATTCCTTCAACTGGAATTTGTTTAAGTGGGTTCCACTGCACAAACACAAAAAGCCCTAATACATGCAGACTGGGTCGGCCTCATGCCATCAAATGTCACTGCTGACGGGTGATGGCACTTATATAGATTTACACAACAAAAACTACATTAAAAATGTTAAGGTGGTGAGACAAAGGCACAAAGGCCTAGAAATTCACAGCTCAGGATTTAAACATACTATATCTAAGAGGAATGGAGTGCATTAGGGTAATGGGAAGGTGACAGCGTCCCTATTATACCTACAGTGCTAGACACTTAATCCCTGACTGAATTTCCTGGTGGTGCTAGCTTTGTCTCATTCTTGGGGGCTTATGTTTTTTAATGACATTATTGTTGTGTAAATGTTCTTGTTTTATAAAGTAATTTCAGGTTGATTATGATCTGTTTATGCAATTAGTGTAATTATACCTAATTACAGAGTAGAAACAACATATATAATTAGTTTATTAGAGGTATAACTGTGATATGTAATAATTTTTAAATCCTTATGAAACTTTGTTAACAAATAATCCATGAATGTGAAAGTAAAATATTTAGATGCCAGCTCTCTTATATACATTTCTTCATTGCTCAGTAACAATTAGCTTTACTGCCTGTCAAATTTAGTATTAAAAATCATAATGCCATATTAGAAGGAATACAAACATAAAAAATGTGCTAAGAAAAATTAAAAATACTGTCTGGTGTTTTCTTTAAGGTTGGGTTTTGTAAATCTCCCTTCAGTTAAGATTTACCTACAGAGTGTCAGCCTCAGGTTAATTCTGATAGTCAAGTTATAAACACAGTAAAAAGATTTATATATAACACCAACATATATACTACCCACATGTGATAGGTGACGTTCCTAACTAATAATATTGAATATTTCCCACTTTACTCTCATATTTGGCTTCTCCATAAAACTCTAAACCAAAAAAAGAACTAAAAGATGATAAACAAAAATGCTTCAATATTAAAAAACATAGAAGTAAATAGATCATAAATTCAGGAAGATAACACATGCTTCCAAAATCAACCAAGAGTCTTATAAAGAGCAGAAAAACAGTTGCTGAAAGAGAACATATACTGACCTCACATACAAGAAATGTAAATTAATGTAGATAATCCCCATTTATTTTTTATTAAATTTATATCTGTTATTGGTCACCTAAGAAAATATTATTATTATTTAACCATTCCTTCTTTCTTCAAAATATTGAAATTAAAAAATGCAATATAAATAAACTGAATGCAGAGATTTGTTGCCTGTGAATTATGTGGTACATTCTCCCATGTGGATAAAAACCATCAAATATCCTCAATTATTGCTTACTGCAGAGACAAGGATTAGAGGATCTAATTTACACCACTGGAAATTTTAAGCAATAATATCAGAAAAGCAACACTTCAGATATTAGCAGCACATTACTATAAAAATACTACTCTTTTTTTAAAATATAGTAACTTTATGAAGAGTGAATTCCATCTTCTCAGCATTTGACCTACAAACTTGTATTAAAATGGACCTTGGACTTCAATTACTATTCATGTAAATTATCGAGTTAAGTTTCTAGTCTTACAGCTAAGATATCTATTCTTTTAGAATCTTTCTAAGCATATTCAACACACCAATTTTATTTTTAAATTAATGGAACAAAAACATTCTAAAAAATTCAAAGTAAAAGGCCTTTTTTAAAACTTAAGATCAGCAAGAATTATCATTACTCTGAAAAAAAGGAAACAAGTATTTTCATTTGTTTCTTGACTCCTTTGTCAAAATAAAATCTTGACTCAGAAATTTCAATGGTTAACTTATATTTACAAGACACCCCTGTAAATGATGCAATTAAGGCACATATTTTCTAGGATAAGGACCATGACTCATATGGTTCTTTCATTCCACCATTGCACCATGAACAATGTCTTGAAAAAGGAGTTGCCCAGTACATAGTTATTGAATGAAAAAAATGAATAAAAAATCAAAACATGCAACTACTTTTTTCCACAGAATAAATAAACTGACAATAAGCTCTTTTCATCATTTATTTCCTCCCTACTCTTCTTTTTGAAGGGCTAAGTTAATATTTTAAAAGTCACATGTTAAGACTTCCCACCACTCAAATATATCAAATTGTATAATTTAATGTGATATTCTATTCTTTGACATTGGCACAAGGCAGTCATCAGAAGTCTTAGTTCATGAAGGTTCAGAAAGATGTGGACTCCCCGAAAAGTCTGAAAGCCAGCAAGGAAAACCCTTCACACAATCACAGTGATTCAAGAAAAACTGAATGCCATCTGGTTCTGGCAATGCATGTCAAATAACAGGCACTTAATAATTATTCATTTCTTCCCATCCCCTCTGGCTGCACTGTGGGAGGCAGAGTCCATGTTTTGGGAAGAAGCTACCTAGGTAAAGAAGATTAATATATTCTCCAAGGGAACCACTCTGCTGGCTCTCAGAAGCCCTCCTCTGCTCACTGTTTCCCTCTGTACCAGGGGGTGCTAATGAAGTGAACAGGCAAGGGACACACGAACAATGTGTCTGACATTAAAAGGAGGCAATGATAGATAAATTTGGGGAAAAGGGAAGACATACTTGTTTATACTTTGCTGCTATAGCCATAAATGTTTCAAAATGTATTTAAAAATCAACTTGCTATTGGCATCAATCTGTAAAAGTTGACACAGACCAAACAAAGAGAAAGCTTTCTTTCCCATCTAGACTTTAGAATCTGAAGACAAAGTTAGTAGAATTAAGAAATGGTTGTACAAGCCCATCTTACTTTCTTTTTTTAACCTAGGAAGTATCTATCCCACAGCCTGGCAACTGATGCCCTTCCCTCTTCCCTTCCATCCCATGGCCTAGACATGAATCCCATTTATTGTACAGATCAGGGAGGCCACAAAAGCACACTTTTCAGACAAAAGTAACACAGCCATAAGTTTGCTAACTTGTTTCATCTGTGACCAGCTTCTAGGGAGGTTGAGTACCCTATCTCAAAATTTGGAAAACACTTAAGCCAGAAGAAATACAACTTAAAGGCAGTACTGACAGCAAATGACTAAGCAGAAGCATCCACGATGTCCAATCCAAGTACAGTCCCACTATATGTCTAAACAGTGCAGCAATAAAAAAAAATCTTGTGTAATGAGCTGAAAGGGGATAAGGTAAAAAGAGCTAATAATCACTTGATCACATTAGGTCTTTTATGCACATCAGATGAGAAATGTATCACTTATCATGGCTCTTTGAATTAGATCCATAAGTGTGAAGACTGTAACAACTTCTGCAATGTTTGTTAGTCTCTATCTGCCTCTGAATGTACTATACCCTTTCTGTCTCATGCTGTCACTACTTTTTGAAAGAGGTCCATTGCCCCAAACATGACAGCAAGATATCAAAGTTTGAAAAATGCCTTTCCATATTTTCTCCCATAAGCCATTACTTTAAAGTTAGAATTAAAAATGGAAACATTTCCCTAGCTTTATACTAATGTGGCATTTACACATTCTTCCATACTGTTTGAACGCACTCATCAGGCTGGCATCCATTCTGAGCACAGTGCAAAGTCTAGAAAGGCGTTTTATTCATTCCAGGTGTGCTTGACTGGCTTATTTATGGTTTGACTTCCTTTCATAGTGTGAGAAACCTTAGCCTTCTGCCAGCTGCAAAGGATTGTTAAGAAGAAGCATTTTTAAGTTAAAAAATATATAGCAATGCTTCTCTCCCATCTCTCTCTCTCTCTCTCTCTCTCTCTCTCCCCGCCCCCCTCTCTCTCTGCCACACTCAAGCACCTTCTTGGATTGGTTAGTCCATGACATGTCTAAATAGGCATTTAACTGTACTCACCATCAAAGAAGGTGTCTCATGCAGGCAACAGTATATTAACTTAATGAATACCAGTAAGGATAAGAAGGAGGGCAGGCACAGAGCTGTTAACTCAGCCCAAGTTATCCTTCCTGAGAACACTCATCACATTCAGTGGAAACACACACACACACCTTGAAGCACTTTTTTCCCTATTCTTGGTTCCAAAAAAGGCTGGAGGTGGGGGATAGGACCAGGGGGTGGTCATCACAACGGAGTACTACTGAAAGGCACACCTGATTTGCAGAGAGGCCATGTGGTGGGCTTGCTTTGGGTACACAAGCTTTGTTTTCATTCATGGCTAACATCAGAAGGTCTCCAGCAGTATCTCCTTATCTGATTGCTTAAGCAGTCCCAATTAAAGATCACTATTTGCCTCTTTAGTGGTCAGTCCAAACATGTCAATACTAAAAGATTTTTTTAAATTGAAAGGTAAACTTTTGATACAATGAAAGAAAGTAAAATGTATTCTAATTTAAATAATTTTTTCATATACATGCAGAACTAGATAAATGATTTGGGCTGAAATCACTGTTTCTACCTGGTTTAAAAATTGTACTCAATTAGGACAACTTTCTAAATGTTTCTAAAATGACCAAGGTTTTTAAAATTATTTGAAGGAGTCATTTATAACAATCACGGCTTTAAAAAGAAGCAAAACATGTGAATGATAGCAAAGAAGAGACATAATTGGCAATCAGCAATAAAAAGATTGGCAGGACTTGAATATTTTTAGAGAAGAAAATTACTAAATCCAAACAACACAGATTCCAGAAGAAAAAAAAATGAGTGCTTAACTAATAAGATCACAGAGTAACTATGTTTCTTGGAAAAGAAAATTCATTTTTATTGGGAAGGTGTGGTTCAAAACATTACCACATAATTTAGAGATCCACGGGAATCTTTGGCATTTCAAAACATGAGTGGAGCCTTTGGAAAAAGCTCATCACAGCTCCTTTCAATCTTTGAGGAAGCTGGCACTCTGCGATGGAGTTGTTAAACAGCCTGGCCATGCCAAAATTCATCATAGCACTGCCCCAGGGAGGCTGCTAGCTGCCTGACCCTATCGGCTCAAAGTGGGACTGGAACAAAAGACTAGCATCCATTTCAAAAAGAACCCCAGGAAGCATCTGTGGGAGGATGAAGAGTGTTGAGGCAGAAGCTGGAAGACAGTGGGAGTGAGGAAAGCACTAGCTAAGGAAGGCAAAGAGAGCTGGGAGGAAAGCAGGATGAGCCAGCAGGTTTATTGGCACAAGTCACACACACAATTGCTAGGCAATGGTCAATTTCCAGACACTAATAACCACAATACAGTAAAATGGGAGATCATGAGGAATACACAAAGAAATGACAAAGTCAGAGAAGGGAAAGGAAAAGAAGGAGGAAGGGAAAGAATGGAAGAAGGAAGCAAAGGGAGGAAAAGAATATAAAAGCAAAGTGGAAAGCCACTTGAAGAAAGTAAGCTTTATCAACATGAATTACCAAAAATCTTTATGTTTACAAATCGACTTTAGAGTCTATCTTGGATGGCTAATGGCATGCTATGCCTTTTCTGGTGCTGTCAAGAAGTATTACTGATTGTTAATATCATTCAAATCTTTATCACACAATTTACTTTATTAATTCCATTTGTGTTTAACATTGCTAGCTTACAACTGTAAATAGCAATAATAATAATGCCATCAAGCTTGGTATCAATGATGCTGAAGAGCATTACATAAAATGTAGCCAAGGAGCAGCAGTGAGATGACAGGTTCTTACAAACCTTTTACATTAGATTAAAGAAAAGTCCTGCAGATTCACCAAACTGTGATCTTAATATGATATAGCATCCTGTATTTCTTGATATTCCTCTAAAATTACTTCTCATTCTCCAACATTTAAAAAATAAATCTCAACATCCAAGGAGCATCTTAAAGAGAGTAATATATATTTACATAATGTGTGATCTTTAATTCTTTCCTTCTGCTTCTGCACTTCTCCCAAGGTGAAAGCCATACTTTCAAAAAAACTTTGATTTGTCAAATGCCTTTTTAAAAAACAAAAATGCTATAACTGTTTTTAAAAATGGGTTAATAGTTTTAGATATTTTTAATTATTCACCCAAATCAGTGTCTTATAATCATTTAAGCTCACATAATTAAGGACTTGAGCTGTCTTTGGTGGGCTGGAATCCCCCCAGGGCATCTTCTATCCCTGGCACAAATAAGTGGATGAGAGCCATTTGAGTACAACAAATCACCCAGATTTTGTCTTATTCTATCGGACTTGTGGAATTTCTCAGGATTTCATACATTTTTATTCACACATGAGTTCTGTACACAAAAGCCATTCTGATCAGCTCTGCGGGCTCTATCTACTATGATGTATTACACAACATGCACAGCCACCCCCACTTTCAACAACGGGGAGTGAAAGTGACTATAATACAAGTGAATTGGATTGTGGAATTAAAATACCAGTGAAGTTGTAAACAATTATCTCAACAAGTAAAAACCTCAACTGCAGTAAATTTTTATTAAAACACAAAGTTTATAGAAATTAAATTTGGAGATACTAGGTCATCTCACCTATTGAAGGATTATCTGTAATAGACAGCAGCAGATAAATCTTGGAAAGATGACACTAAAGAAGCATTCAACAGGGTCCAATTAAATTGGTCTAAATATCAGAAAAATCACTCATAAAGAATATCAAGAGTTTTTTCTTTAATGATGAATCTGCTATGAGCTTACAAATTGCACTAGGGACCCACTAATTGGATTATTTTATGGTTTGTCTCAGCACTGAGTTTTAGAACTTATGTTAAATTCAGATGTGAATTCTAAGAAGAAAAAGAAAAGTTGTATCTGGCAATATATAGCTGTTTCTGGTAACATATTTTTAAAAGTTGAACACTGTCATCTTCCAACATATTTTCTACTATTTCCCCAAAAGGACTTTTATTTTTAGGAGTTTGTCCTGAACAATACAACACTCTTAAGAAAGCAGCTGCTTAGTCTAAGCTTATCTTTATTTAACTGGAGCCTCAATTAACAAATATTTATGAGTACATGTTGGAGTGGTCAAAACCAACACTTCTAGGCATGTGGTAGTTTACCAGGTGATATGATATATCTTTATTTTATTAAACCTCACCAGAATGCTGGTGAATTTTGGTCTTCTACGGAAGTTGGGTCTGAACCTAAGTAAGAGTCATCAATTTTCCTGACATCGTACCAAGCAAGAAGCAAAACTGGATTCTGAATACCAGACTCCAACTGGAAGCCTTCAGTCCTATGGAATGACGCAGGGAAGTCTAAATCAGGGTTCCAGCCCTTCCTAACTCACTACCAAGTTGTAAAAATAAATACAGTGAAAACTACATAATATAAGATAAAGTCACACTTTAAGGCACAAGAGGTACAAAAGCACTTTACATCCACTTTGAAACTAAACACCACTTCATTGGAAACAATGGCATTTCCAGTAAAGCAATTTTACTTAAAGGAAAAGGTTAAACAAGCCAGTGAATACCAACAAGTGTTATTTAGCTAATATAGAGAGGTGGTCTTGGCAATCTCCTGGCCTCTGAGATTTCGATAATTGTTTTTCCAAGAAGATACTTAAGTCTCCTTCAGACACTATCTTAAGTAAGCATTGTCATGGGAAAGTCTGGGTATTCCATTTTTTATAGTGATTGCACAGCTACTGTAAAGAGTGCATAGAGGAATTTTTGTAAGCAGCTGCCAACCACACCCTAACTCCAGGCAGCTGTCTAGCTTTATGAAGGGCTGGTCTTGACAAGATGTGTGGATGGTGCATTATATAAACTATCATCATTCAAAACAATGCAAACTAAGTCTTGCCAATTGTGGGAGAAGGTGGATGGAGGACACAGAAAATCATACATATGTCTTGGAACTTGTAGATGACATCTTGGAATCTAAACGACAGGGGTTCAGGCACATTCTCATTAAAGTTCCTGTTCAGCATATAATGGGACCCACATATTCCAACTGTAAAAGCCTGAGAGAGAGAGCAATCATTTACAGTTCACCCCTCCACCCATATCCTCAGAGCTCTGGCCAAGGAAGCACGGGAGTGAAGAAAGGGCAGACTTTCTAGTCACTCTTGGCAAAAACCTCTCAAATCACCAATATTACAAGCACCTACATCACCAATATTACAAGCACCAATTGAAGTGAAAAAGTTGGGGAGTGGGGATGAACAACTGCTTATAGGACTACAATGATTTAAATAAGAAATAAAGCAGGACCCCTCAGTGGATTTCAGGAAGGTTTCTGGTAGAACTGTTTCAGAGCCGAGAATTCCTAGTACACTTTAGGGCTGAATTTCCACAGGCCAAAGGGATGTGGCCAACTTGGTGTGTTTGAGCCAGGTGATTTAGCATCCTGACCACTTGATTTTCTGGGAATCAGGAAAAGAGTTCAAGCTATAAAATACCTTTCTGTTCATTTTTCACTGCTGCAGCTTCAGAGGTTACAAAAGTCTGTAAGGGCACAGAATATAAAAAAATGTTTCCCACTGCAGACCTGGAAGGCTGAGCCCTAGAGTCCTGAGTGGCCCATCATCAGAAAACCTTCCCTTTGTTACATCTGCTGGGCCTTCTACTAAAGAACTGAATTAGATAGACGGGGAAAGGGAGGAGGGAGTGGGAGAGTGGGGGATGGAAGGAAGGCTGGTGCAAGAATATATTTTCTATGTCTGGATAAGGGAACAGGATTCTAGGTAATTGCCTGGTTTTCTCATTGTTCTCGGCTGCCATTCTGAGATTCATAGAGGGGCTGAAAGGATCTCTCTTTTTTCCTTTCCCTTCTAATTCTTCACCTCCCCCCACCACAGACCTTCCAAACACCCCCCCCCCCTTAATCCTTTTCCCTCCCCTCTCCTGGTCCTTATTCCATCCTAGGGAGAAAAAAAGTAATTTGTCTGTTTTATTTATGATGCAATGAAGGTATGCTGCACGCGTCAGGATAGCCTGACACTGGTCAAACTGTCTGACAGCCAAGAAGAACTGCCTTCATACTCCAATGAGTGTACATTTTAACCATTTGTCCACCACAGTGTATCACTAAGGCTTCGCCAGGATTCACAGCACTCTTTTTAAAAATCTACTTTGTTACATCCCAATTAAACTTGGAAAATAAAGTACTTTCAAGGAATCTTTTGTCTTGCATGTGTACCCTAAACTATGCAGACATGCTATATGTCACTTGAAATTGTGTGAATATTCCGATGAAAGACAGACCTCTGGGGATGATGGTCTCAGAACTTCACAAAATTTAAGAATCTAGAACAGTTAGGCCACAAACCCCAAATCGAGACATAGAATTAAATGATGAGATCCAGAAAGTGAAATTTGCTCAAATGAAATAGAAATTTCAACCTATGTCTCCTTGGAATTAAAAATGAAAGCATAAGTCAAAGAGCAAGAGTAGTAGTTATGAATAATGCTGAAAAAGTGCATGCCTAAGTAAAAAGCTCTAAAAAAATAAATAAAGATTTTTATCCCAGAAAGAACCAAAATTGGTATTTGATAGTCTGTGGTCTAAGTTTCAATCAAAATGTTTTCTCCACCATTTGCAAATTGGGAGTTTTAAGAAAGAATTTGACAGCAGCAAACTGAATGGTCAAAGAGACCATTTTATTACATTTATTCCTTTTCAATCCCCATTGCATTATACTCAGTGGGTCCCATGATCTACTTGCCAAATGCACACTTGCTTGGGTACACTCTGAAGTGTATTCTTCCTTTACTTTCAACAACAAACCCCCAATTCCAGAGGGCCTGCCTCACATCCATTCTCTCTCTATCCCCTGTTGCTTTGCCACCAGCAATTTAATTCTCCTTTTCAGACATAAAAGGACACACTGGGTCTTAACAATTATACTTTTGATTTCCTCATAAAAAACAATGCTCAGAATTAGGCCCCAGACAATCTGTTCTTGCCCTGCAAAGGCCTGTGGGGCAAGATTTACAGAAGAACCAATGGGATTTCTGCTGACTGAAAATATTTTTATTTTAATAAACTACAAAAGAAAAATGCTGGGGAAAAAACTCACAACAGGTTCAGAAATGTAATGTAATGCACGCAGCATGAAACAGAAACAAAGACCCAGCAGACAGGGAGTGTGATGAATGGTCCTAACCACATCGTATTTATTTATTTTTTTTAAATCTGCATTTGCCTTTCATCTGCAAATGAAAGGAATGGGGAGAAAGTGAATATGCATTCCAAGGAATTTCTTTTGGTGTAACAAGAGCAAACGCTAATATTATAAACTCAAGCAGAATTAAGACTCTAACTAACAGCAACAAAGATACAGAATGGCTGACAAACCAGGGTTCATTCACACTGTGGGTTTTTTTTTGCACTCAGCTGTGTATGGTGGCAAGAAAACAGTACAATGCAGACTCAAGACACAGGAGTAACCACAGCACTGAATGCTTCTGCTTTTCAAATCAAATGTGGAAGTTGGTTACATCGAGTTTTCTCGAGATGACAGAAAAAAATATTTAGTACACTTTTTCATAATTCAATGTATACTTAAAAAATTCTAAGAGAGTCATTTAGAAACTCAAAGCATTAAGATTACTTAATAGTACATACATATACACATTGGAATATTACTTGATATTTCCAATCATGTAAAAGCCACACACCCTTTTTTCTGTAAGCATTGTTCCCGAGGTGTTAGAAGGAACAAGGCAAATCAAACTATGTGATTTTTATAGCATTAATGATGCAATTGACAGACCATAAAAGTTAACATATTTTGGAAAGGTACTAATTTATAAATAGTTGATTAGGGATACCTCACAAGCCATGGAATAAAGTACACATATTTTTGTAAAAAAGGGTGTTATGTATTTTATATATGCATATGGGGGGTATGTGTGTGAGAATGAAGAGAGAAAGAGTATCATTCTTTTAAATTGTATCAGTATTTGTGACACAAATTTCACAGGTTGAAAGTCTTCAATTTCTAGTGAAAAATAGCCAATCTACCCAATACTGTAATCCTCTAAATATCTGGAAGGCTCAAGGGTACTTTATATATTTTGTTATCATATTTAATTTTTAATATTCAAGGATTTGTAAATAGTGTTCATTTAAAACAAAAGGACACAACAAAAATAGCTTTGTAAGATTTGCTTAGATTAAGGGCATAGCAATTTTCATAGCACAGGGCAAAATATCCCTCAAAGATGAGCTTCTTTGTTGTATATAAACATTTTATACTTGCTTTTTAGTTCTGGAAAAGAATAATTATATGTTGTTGGCCTTGGCAACTATGATAGGATAGAAAAATATCAATAGAGACTAGAGTATTTGACCATAATAAACTTGCTAAAATAAAATTCTTTATAAGTGGACAAAACTAACAACCATAATTGCATGTACAATATCAACACAATATGGAATGGACTTGATTAAGTAAATTTGCTAATATAAAACTTCATGGCAGTAAAATAAACATCTGGATGATAACCTATGCAGTGCTGAATCTCTCTGTTTTAAATTTCGAGAGGTTCATAATTTACATTTTCAAAATAGTTCATATGAGCTAACAATATACATCACATCACTCTATGTAACCTGATTGAATTTCACATTGGAAACTGACAAGACTCCTCCATGATCTTCCCTTATAGTAATTGTCCTGCCATTTTGCAGCTTTTGCTCCACCTGGCTCGACCACAGCAGTCATAAATCGCGGACTACAAAAAAGCATGATTTGAGAGCCAGCTCCAAAAATATGTTTCAAAATTAAACCACTTACAGCCCCTCCCCTTCATTTAAGACAATAAATTTTGTGCTGGTGTTATCTTGCTAAATAGTAATTGCACATTAATAAAAACATATGTGGTGAGAAGCATATAAATAAGTTGCACTTCAGAAAGCATCTTGACACAAAATCACATTTTTCAAACTGCTTTATAAAAGGAACTGAGAAAATGCTGGCAAGTAAATAGTCAGGCAAGCAGCAAAAGAAATTCTCAAAGGTATTTCCAAACTTGCATTCACGCCGTGAAAATCGGTGTGAGCTGCAGATTCCTGTAATATTCCCAAGACATAAGTTTCTAAGCATTTTCCCCTATATTAGTTATTGTGTTTTAAGGAGTGTTTTACTCATTTTTCCATTTTTCCATAAACAAAAGCCATATAATTTTTTCAGTATTTATGAATTTCTACACAAGAAAGGTGGCGTATTGTGCCCATTGAAGCTGATCTATTGAAATGATCATTTGTCACTTGATCATTTTTAACACACCTTAAACTAAGCCTTCACAATATCTCCAAACACTTTTCTCCTGGTCAGCAGAAAGTGGGACCTCCCCACTGAAGTCCAGGAAACCTGCAATTAAACTGTTTGGGAATTCCGTTGTCTCGTATTTATCTGTGCATCAGTTACATGCATTTCAGTGCCTCTTCTTGAAAGGTTCCAATTCTCCCCTGGAATAGCTGCCTCTATTTAATCCATTCCTCTTTCAGACAGAGACGTACATCAAACAGGAAAGAAATATTACAGAAAGAAATACCTATTTCCTAACACTTCTCAGATTAAATATCTCTAGCTGCAGAGAGAAACCTCTTTAAACTGAAATTAATTTCTGTACTTAAAAAAACATCAGGTAGTATGTTTTACTTTCTCTGCATTTGTGGTATAATTTGCAGGCCTTAAAATTCTTAATATAAATACATTTTTAATCTAAAACCCAGCCTGATGTTCCTCTTATTCTCCCAATTACCATTTCCCTCCCCTCTCCATTTGGGACCTTATTTGTTATCTCTCTTGCTCAGTGCTTATTCAAAAATGCCTTCAATCTTTAAAAAAAAAACTGGTCAGCAAGACAATACATAAAAGGGCAAGAGGAGAACACACTCACAGAGCTGTATACAATATATAATTTTATAATATAAAAAAATTTCCCCATAGTGCCATTCAAAAGAAAAAGAATTATTTACATTCACAGCTTAAAAAATAATTATACATACTTGTTTTCTATGCTCAAATGCTGCCCAGGCCGGGTATATTTTGTAGAGGCAGAGTGCCCTCTGCAGGGGGAAATGTCTTTCTAACAGTCCCTTCTTAAGCAATCTCAAAAAAAAAAAAAAAAGGCAAAAGGCAGTTTAGCATTGATACTGAAAATATAAACAAGTAATTTCTTAAATGGATTTGCTTATAAGCAATTTAACTACATGTATGTCCCCTAAAATATACTGTATTTTGATGTGTATAATATGTCAAAATACACTATATTTTTTTGCCCAAATTTTTATGGGAAAAATAAGGATGCACATTATACATGGGTAGTACTAATTCCATATCTATATAAATGTTTTTAATTCTTTTATTTATGGTTATAGGTATTAAAGTATAACTTTAGAAGGCAATTGATATCCATATGCAAAATAATACCCTGGAATATGATCATCGATTTTATATATAAATAAAAAATTGAATTAAAAATTAAAATGAAAGATTTTTGTCCTGAAAGTGTAGGGCAAAAATGTTGGTGCATTATACATGGCAAAATATGGTACTTGTTTAAACGTTATTATTTTTTATAAAGTTAGCTTAACTCACATTTCCAGTCACACAAAAATAGGAAAGGGGCAACATTACCAGAGGTGGCGGAGTGAAAGAGTTCTTCAATGCTTAGGAAATTTCATTGTGGTCCTTTTATTTTCACTTTAATATTTTGAAATTGAGATGAGGTGTTATTTATTTTACCTCACATGTATTTCAAAAAATAAATAAAAATACTAATTGAGAAATTTTAATGATCGAGTCATAACTACATAAACTTAAATACTGTGGTGAAAATTAGTGCATTTTTCAAATCATTAAGGATTTGATTCTTTCTTGAGTCTCTTATCTTATACCAAATACCCTATAACCTGTCCCTGAAATTAAAGGAGAAGTCTATATTTTTAAGAAATGGGTTGCTTTTTGTTTTTTAAAGTTGTCATAGAGTGGATTCTATAAATGCAAAAAGTATGAGAAGGTGTCACAAATTCATGGCATTTTCCAATTCCTAATGCAGTCTTCAGGGGTAATTCCTTACACTTAAAAAAGACACTTCTGACTTGTGCCTTCATTGTTTTGCCCCCTTCACACCACAGAGCTTCTGCCAGCGCAAGAGCAGACTTCCTTCCTCCAGTCTCTAAATGTAACCAGCAGGGGGGCTGATGAAGTGCTCATTTTTTACATCAGTCTTATAAAATTGCTTTCCCCATTAATTGTATCCATGGAAACAATACATTTGGCTGGTAAGGGACTCCTGAATAAAATTTAATGGGATTCTCAAAAAATGTGCAGGCTAGGAGGAGATGCGATAATGGGCCACTCCAGCAAATCAAGTTTTAGCACAGTGCAGGATTAATTTCTTGTTTTCAAAAACTGTATTGAACTGAATCCAAATCAAACTAAAGATATAAAAATGTCATTTCACTACCTGAAAAAGAATTTTAAAGCAAAGGACAAATAGAAGTACGTACTTCAGGAAAAATAATTTCTAATGCCTCCTAGCAACAAACAAACAAAAAATCAGTGCTCACCAAAATGGCAGTTCTTAATACCCAGGTTCTAATAATGCAAGCATGCTCTCTTCTGGATAACTGATCAGGTCTTCTAAGCAATGCTCTCAGAGGCACGTGCATTATTCTTTAACCATCCCTGCAATCTCCTCTCCTCTCTGTCCCAAGAGGGCATTCTACAAAGTCATATACATACCCTTCTCTCTGGCTTTTTTATTCTCATCTATTCCTCAGTATTTATAATCCTTGGGGCAATTTTGGTTTTATTTTTTTTCCTTAGCACGTAAAGTATCTGTATCACAGGATCTTAAGCCAGGCCTGCATATACCCATATTTAATTTGGAAAATGTGTGGGTAAATACCACTCGTTATGGGATTAGCTAACAGCTTCAAGTCTGCCACTGTGAAAAGCCCATTTCTTTAAGTGCCATTTCTTTACATTAAAAAAATTTTCATTCAAAGCCTTTGGACATGATTCTTAGGATTAAATTGATATGATCTAGATGAAGAAAAATATTACTCTAAATAACATATGAGTTTCAAGTTACCTGTGATTTTTTCCTAAGCCCAAATTATTTCTGCCTCTGAGTAAATAGTTCAAATATTTTTAATATGTAAGAATTTAGTTTCAGTATTTCTGCTTATATATATATATACCATTCTTCCTCTGAAACAAAATGATGTTCCTACTATATCAAGTCTTCCCACATATGTGAGCTTTAAGCTTTGTTAATGCATAATCAAGAGAAGATCAGGACTGTATTCCTCAGTACAGAAACCAAGGTCAGCCTGTGAGAAAGCACATGGGTGCTGGTTCTTAAGTGGAGTGTAAAGTCCAACCAAGTTCTCTTTAGGGAGAAGTCAGATGCAAATGAAACTCAGGAAATGTAAATGTAAACTAAGAACCAGGGATGCAGAAGGCCCTGGAGGGTGAATCCCCAAGGAACTGAGACTCAAGATAGCATCTCAAAGCCAATTCTCTTAAATAACAAAGTAGCCTACTTCTCCTACCTGCTAGATTTGATAAATCTAACTTGTATGTTACCGTTACTGTTATCTAAATTCCAAAACCCTTAATAGAAGGGTTCATTTCTTAAGGCATCAACAACTATCCAACCAAACAAATATCAATTCTCCTTCTCCAATATTATAGGTACATTTACAAATTTATCTAAAGCAAAAATATAACAAGAGCCTTGAAAATATTTGTACCTTTGACCCGTTTTTTTTTTTTTTTAGGAATTTATCCCAAACAAATCTTTACACAGTTGACACCTATATGCAAGAATACCACAGAATTACATAATGCCTAATTTATAAAAACAGATTAGAAACTATATTTCTAACAATAAATAATGGGTTAAATGGACCATGATACTTTCATAAGATGGAATAGTCACAAACCAATTAAAATTATGCTTATGAGAAATTTTTAATGGCAGAGGGAAATGCCTCAATAAGTTAGTGAAAAGGCAGGATTTAGAGATTTATTTATATAATTAATATATAAAAAGAAGAAAGACTGGAAGGAAATGCAAAAGCTTCACAATTATTATTTTCTTTGTAATTTTCCATACTTTCTGAATTTCTACAATGAGCATCTATCTTTATAATGAAGAGAATAACAAAAGTTGCCATAAATAGATATACACTTTAAGTGTCAATAAGACCAACCCCTAAGTGGGTCTTTTGTAAACTGAATAGATCAGAATAGCCACAAAAATGTTTGTCAGAGTGTTATACAATTCATTCCATTGATCTAACATGCAGTGAGCACTGTTCTATGTGGATGAGGGATATCACCTTGGGAAGCTCTCAGTTGGTCTAACGACAGGTGACCATGTAAAAGTAAAACTGGGTGCCAATAATCAGGAATGCAGACATGAGTGAGATACAAGCTCTGGCTTCAAGAAGCTCAAGGACACCAGAAGTTCATCAAATATTTGTTCAATAATGTGAGATGTACTGTAAAAATTAATTTCAAAAAGTAGTGATCTTCAAATTCAAACTGTGACGGAGTACTTAAGGGGTTACAAAAACTATATCATCTTAATTCTTCATTTAGATAGTGTTTATTTTTAAAATGCATAGTTAAAAACCTGAATACAAGCCATCTCATCACATTAAGATGGAAATTTCATAAATTATTAGGTAGATTTGGCCCCTCCTCCAAATGGGTTGAGGCAAACTCTGTGAGATCTCCTATTACCTTAAGTATATTATTTATGCCTGTATTTTTATGAGACTTTCTTGTACTTCTCTTTATCTTCATTGAGAGTTGATCTAGAGTCTTCTGAATAACAGAAACCATGTCTTATTCATCCTTTATACCTCTCCATTAATGACAGTACTCCATACAGTGTCTCAAATACTTGTATGAATGAACTCACAGATTTGAAGTCTATAATTGTATGAAGTTCTAATCCATTGTACTTTTACCCTCCTTTGATCATTTTATTCTGTTTTGCCTTTCCCTCACCTAAGGACATTTTCTTCATAAATTCAGCAGAGGGGAGAAAATATGCAGGGGAAATCAAAAACATAATTCAACTAAAGGCATGAAAGCAGAAAAAAATAAAAAATACAGAAAATACCTGGCAGGTGTAGCTCAGTGGATTGAGCACGGGCCTGCGCGAACCAGCTTTTGGGGAGAAAGGAATTGAGAGAGAGAAACATCGATGCAAAAGAGAAGCATCAAGTGGTTGCATCCAGTACACACCCACACAGGAGATCATAACTACCCAGATTGGAGACCAGCCCAGCAACCAAGGTATGTGCCCTGACCTTTTGGTTACTGGACAATGCTCCAACCAATGAAGAGGCACTGGTCAGGGATATCTGTTTTTTTTCTTAATGTTTAGAATTTTTGTAATACATCCATAATATTTTTACATTACTACTGCTCAATTGGTTATTCAGATAGTTAAGATCCTGTCCTGTTATACATTAATTCTTCCACCTCTAAGAAGGCAGCCTTGGCAGAGACAATCGCAAGGACATGTACATAAAGATGTCCAAAGCTGGGGAGTTCATACATTCATGACAGAGTGAAGCACAACACTTACCCATAAGGATGATTCCACAAGCCAGCATGTAACCTATAAATATATAATTATTACTGATGAACCCAAATAAAAAGATTTCAAAGAATACATGGAGATCTGATGTTATGAAAGTTTGCAAATACAACAAAGGTCATGATCCAATAACTTTAGATACTAAAGCAATTCAAAAGGAACTTTAAAATAAATGCTTACAGCCATCAACTAGATGAAGAAGATAACAGATAGAGATTCCACATGGCAGGAACAGGGTATTATGAAAAGTAGAAAATTTGAAAAAAAATCTGGAATTAAAAGACCATCATTGGAAAACAAAGGAATATGTTACAGTATGTGAGACAAAAAAGAAGATAAATTTAGTAAACTGGAAAATAGATCTAAGGAAATCACCCAGAATCTACAACAAAAAGTTAAAAATATAACAGATATGAAAGGGAGATTTAGATAAAGAGAAGAGAATGAAAAGATCCAGCATATGATAGTTATCTGAGAAAAGAAACTACAGAGAGCAAAGAAAGGGATCATTAAAAAATTTCTCCAGAACTGAAGAAAAACAAATTCTCAGATTTAAAAAGCTTATCAGTTCCCAGACTAAATAAAGACACATTCACAAGTAAAAACTGCAATGAAACTAGAGAACAGAGAGACAAACAAATTGTGAAAACTACAAGAGAAAAAATAAAGACCTTCAGTGGAACAGCAATCAGACCAATAAGAGTTCTATCATCAGCAACAATAAGTACACAAAGACAACAGTAAATTCAAAATACTAAGGAAACAAAGCATAACCTAGTATTCCATACCCAGCTAACAATTAGTTGAGGCCAAATAAGGCAGCCATCAAAGGTATAAAAACTAAAAGCTTGCTAAGCAGAGACCCATCTGAAAGAACTACTAATGGATGTATTCAACTAGAAGAAAAATGAATCCCACAGGAAAGAATGGGA
This sequence comes from Sturnira hondurensis, assembly GCF_014824575.4. Taxonomy (NCBI): domain Eukaryota; kingdom Metazoa; phylum Chordata; class Mammalia; order Chiroptera; family Phyllostomidae; genus Sturnira; species Sturnira hondurensis. The sequence goes on from NW_028087376.1 coordinate 5,434,625, forward strand.
TACAAGAAATAAGAGCAAGCAAAGAAATTGGTAATATGACTTGGTAAATCTAAGTCAAAAATAGCTAATTTTGGAAGGTATTGAATCATAATGGAATCTTTGATAACAATAACATGTTATCAAGGTTCTAGGATTATTGTATTTAAGAGTAGGATAGAATTTTCATCACTTTTATACTATGTTAGGTAAATCTAAAGTATGCATGTCAAATATTCTAGGGTAAATATTGAAAGTGCTGAAATAGAAAGCAAACTTTAAATTCAGCAGAGGGGAGAAAATATGCAGGGGAAATCAAAAACATAATTCAACTAAAGTCATGAAAGTAGAAAAAAATAAAAAATACAGAAAATACCTGGCAGGTGTAGCTCAGTGGATTGAGCACAGGCCTGCGAACCAAAGGATGGCAGTTCGATTCCCAGTCAGGGCACTTGCCTGGGTTGCAGGCCAGTTCCCCACAGTCGACTCACAAGAAGCAACCATACATTGATATTTCTCTCCCTCTCTCCCTACCTTCCCCTCTAAAGATAAATAAAATATTTTTTAAAAATACAGAAAATTGTAAACAAAGATACCAAAAAAAATTTAAGTATCAATGACCATAATAAATTCAAATGATTTAGATTTTTTAAAAAACAGACTCTCAAATTGAATCAAAGTTAAAATCTAGCTATATGTTGTTTATTAGAGAGACACTATAGGGTGGCACTGAAAGACTGATAATAAACTGATAAAGAAAGGTATACTAGGCAAATACCAGCCAAAAGAAAGTAGAATGCTAAGAATGAGATAATTTATAACTAAATATTACAGTGATTATCTCTATGGGGAATAATAAATGATTTGAATCATGTTCTTTATATCTTTCTGTAGTTCCAAAAATTTTAAGTGCCAATATATTATTTTTAGAGTTTGAAATAATGCATGTATTTTTATTTATTTAAATTTTATTTATTGATGATTTTTAATCATATTTTATTGATTATTCTATTACAGATATCCCCATGTTTTCTCCTTTCTCCCCCTCGACCCAGCACCTCCCACTCCCTCAGGCAATTCCCACACCATTGTTCATGACCATGAGTCATGAGTATAAGTTCTATGGCTACTCTATGTCTTATACTGTACTTTATATCCTACGGCTATTCTGTAACTACCTATTTGTACTTAATCCCCTCACTTCCTTCACCCATTCCCCCATACCCTATTCCCATTTGGCAGCCATCAAAATGCTCTCTGAACCCATGATTCTGTCTCTGTTCTTGTCTGCTAGATTTTTAGATTCAACTGTTTTTAATGTATACTTTATTAATTATGCTATTAAAGTTGTCCAATATTTTCCTCCCCTTTATTCCCCTCTGCCCTGCACCCTCCCTCCCACCAGGATCCCCCCACTTTAGTTCATGTCCATGAATCATACATATAAGTTCTTTGGCTTCTCCATTTCCCATTCTGTTCTTAACCACCCCCTGTCTATTTTCTACCTACCACTTATGCTTCTTATTCCCTGTACCTTTTCCCCCATTCTCCCCTCTCCACGACCCCACTGATAACCCTCCATATGATCTCCATTTCTGTGATTCTGTTCATGTTCTACTTGTTTGCTTAGTTTGTTTTTGGTAATTTTTTAGGTTGAGTTGTTGATAGCTGTGAGTTTGTTGTCATTTTACTGTTCATATTCTTTATTATCTTTTTTTTTAGATAAGTCCCTACAACATTTCATATAATAATGGATTGGTGATGATGAACTCCTTTAATTTGACCTTAAAGTGCTGGGAAGCACTTTATCTGCCCTTCCACTCTAAATTATAGCTTTGCTGAGTAGAGTAATCTTAGATGCAGGTCCTTGCCTTTCATAACTTTGAATACTTCTTTCCAGCCCCTTCTTGCCTGCCAGGTTTCTTTTGGGAAATCAGCTTATAGTCTTACAGGCACTCCTTTGTAGGTAACTCTCTCCTTTTCTCTTGCTCCTTTTAAGATTCTCTCCTTATCTTTAAACTTGGGTAATGTAATTATGCTGTGCCTTGGTGTGTGCTCCCTTGGGTACAACCTCTTTGGGACTCTCTGAGCTTCCTGGACTTCCTGGAAGTCTATTTCCTTTGCCAGATTCGGGGAGCTCTCCATTATTTTTTTCAAGTAAGTTTTCAATTTCTTGTTCTTCCTCTTCTATTTCTGGCACCCCTATGATTCGGATGTTGGAACGTTTAAAGTTGTCCAGGAGGTTTCTAAGCATCTCCTCATTTTTTTGAATTCTTACTTCTTTATTTTGTTCTGGTTGAATATTTATTTCTTCCTCTTATTACAAACCATTAATTTGATTGTGGTTTCTTTCCCGTCACTGTTGGTTCCTTGCATATTTTTCTTTATTTCACTTTGCATAGCCTTCACTTTTTCCTCTATTTTGCAACCAAACTCAACCATTTCTGTGAGCAGCCTCATTATCAGTGTTTTGAACTCTGCATCTGATAAGTTGTCTGTCTCTTCATCACTTAGTTCTATTTTGGGAGTTTTGATCTGTTCTTTCATTTGGGCCATATTTCTTTGTCTCCACATGCTTATTACATTGTAGGGGGCCGAGCCTTGGGTATTTTCTTTTTTTTTTTTAATACAATTTTTATTTAATTCTTGTTCAAGTACAGGTTTCTGTCTTATAATCCCAACCCTGCCCGCCCCCCACCCCATGCTCCCCGCCTCCCTCCCCTTTCCACCCCCCACCCTTAGTTATTGTCCATGTGTCTTTTATACTTGTTCATGTGAGTCCATTCCCTTTTCCCCTATGATTCTCTCCCCTCTCCCCTCTGGGCCCTGACAGCCTGTTCCATATTTGAGTGTCATTGGTTGTATTTTGCTTGCTTGTTTGGTTTGTTTAGATTCCTGTTAATGGTGAGATCATATGATATTTGTCTTTCACCGCCTGGCTTATTTCGCTCAGCATAATGCTTTCCAGTTCCATCCATGATGTTGCAAAGGGTAGTAGTTCCTTCTTCCTTTCTGCAGCATAGAATTCCATTGTGTAAATGTACCATAGTTTTTTGATCCAGTCATT